>NC_064857.1:63169785-63494071 GCF_024139225.1 Suncus etruscus | reverse complement strand
ACAGCTTCTGTTCTTGCACTGTTATTGTAAATCAGAAATACTGTATACTAAAAATTTGATGATTTCAAAGTCATAAACATAAAAAATGTAGGGTCAGATTACAACTGGAGGTGTTTTCTTTGCATGAAGTTGATCAGGGTAGATCCCTGATCATAGGGTCCCCTTAAGCACCACCAGGAATGGCCCTAACTACAAAGCCAAGAATAACCCCTGAGGATTGTTGGGAATGGCCCAAATTGATCAATATAAATAAATAAATAAAATAATTTTCTAAAGTATATATATGTAGGACTATAGTCAGGCCAAGTGTTATAAAATTCAGTAGAATGACTTTTTATATAACTTATAATACATTTTTGAGGATATAAAAAATGTGACATAAAATATATTTAATACTTTTTCTTCCATGAATTAACTTACATAATGTTGGTGCAACCCTCATACTATCTTTACAGCCCACATGAGAACAGTTTTCAAATGTTTAAATATTTTCCAGATAGTTAACAATTACTGTGAAATGCATTCAATTATAAGAATGTAAATCTTATATGACTCTTCAGTTGAATGTCCTGCTTCTTTCTGTAACTGTCTAAGGATTTGGGGCAATATATCTGGGTGTTTTATAAGAGTGAATGGGACCATCTACCAGTACAGGGCACAAAAGAGAATATATGCATATTTGTGAGAGAATGGTAATTTAGGAGAGGGGTAGAATTTCTCTTGATTTTTTTTTTCAGGATACTTCATTGAGTTCTTTATGAGGTCTGGAGGAGAACGTTGTACAAAGCAGGAGGTTCTCCAAGTTCCTTTCTATTTCCAAGGATCAACACATTTTTCTTCCCCATCATTTAATTCCAGCAATTAAATTTGTTCTTCATTTTAAGGATCTTTTTGGCACTGCCTTTTAAAAAAAATTTTCCCCAGAAATTACTCATTACATCCTTCGAGCTAATCGAGAAAAATGAGCTGAACAATGTTAAGTCATCAAGGTAGTTCAATGACTTTCTGTACTTAGCTAGTCTAGACTTAACACTCTGAAAAAGTACATTAGTCCATCACTTTAATTTCTGTGAAAAGGCTTAAGCACAGACAAAAGCAGCAAAGGAGTTGTTTCCCAACATCTGTTTTGCTAGTATGTAACTTATAATTTTTTTCTGTGTGAAGATATGCAAGAATTTGTCAAGATTTAAGTAAATCTAAATTTTGCTGCTGAACTTATCCAGAAAAAAATGTTTTAAATGACAAATATTGATTTGCATCAATTAAAATCAAAACAATAAAAGTGTCCTACTACCCACAGATTAAGACTTGTTAGGACAAGACATTGCAAACCAGTCCACAGTATTAAATTCAATTGTAGGATAATATTTTTTAGTATCTCTGTTTTTCATTTGGTATCATTAATCATTGCTATATCCTTGATAAAGTTTTGAGGTTTGTCTTTATTTTTGTTGTTTTCATTGTATTTAAATACAGAGCTATTTAAAATAAAAATATAAATAAAAGTAAAAAAATTGTTTGTGTTTTTGGGCCACACATGTCGGTGCTCAGGAGTTACTCCTGGCTCTGTGCTCAGAAATCGCTCCTGCCAGGCTCAGGGGACCATATGGGATGCCAGAAATTGAACTCAGGTCCATCCTGGTTTGGCTGCATGCAAGACAAATGTCCTACCTGCTGTGCTATCTCTCCAGCCCTGAATTTTCATAATTCTGATGTCATTGTTAGTACTTACCATGAATTTCTAAATCATTACACAATGTTTCTACATATATTACTAAAGTTTGAAGATAATTCTCTTTTCTTCTAAGTTATTCCTTGTATTGACTGAATTTTAACTTAAGTGACAGGACTCTTAATAAAGAGAAAATTTAAAATATCTATAGATTCTATATATCCAATCATGATCATGTGGGCTAGAGCCATAATAGAGGGTGTTTAGATAGTTGTTTGTACATAACCAAACTGGTTAAATTCCCAGCACCAGAAATGATCTTCATACCACTGCTAAGAGTGAAACATCTTTGCAAAGCTGGGTATGGCCCCAAACTCAAAAATAAAATCTAAATTTATTTTTTAGATCTGTTGGATCCCACCTAATTTGAAGCCTTTCTCATAATGTTTTCTTGTATCTTATACCTTACATCTCTTTCTTATGGTGCCTCTATTTTGAATGAAGGAATCTTTCATAAGCAAGATGTTCATTCTTTCTGCAATATTGTTTTTTCAGCACATTCACATAAATACAAGTGTTCAGACTTTAATGTGGAATGTTATCGTTGTCTTGTCAGATTATTTTTCATTCAGATTTAAAATTAGATGCCTATGTTACATGGTTGGTTTCAAATAAACAATGAAAGAGCAGATTCCTTCTTTTAATACATCACAGCTGTATTTATAATTTTTAGACTGTCATCGTAGAAAAATATTCTGAATAAATAGATATATCATACATCCAAGACTTATTAAAATGAAACTGAAATTAGTTTTATAAATTAATATTTTAATAAAAAGGTCTGATTTTTGTATGTCATCTTAGCTGTTAATTTGAATGCATTTTTTAAAATAACATTATTTTTTTTATTTTCATGAATCAGGAACTTTTAGTTTTAGTCTACCCCTTGGTTTAAAGGCAGCCTGCTTTTTATTGCTTAGAAATGTCTAGTCTAATATCACCATTGAAAATTCCCCTGTCCTACTTTCTTTATCCCCCAACTTTTTCTGTGTATCATTATTGTTTAAAGGGAATAAATCCCAACTTTTAATCATATGGTAATAAAGAAATATTGGCACACCGAATAGTCATACATTTTCTTTATCATCTTTAATATAATCATTCAACGAGACAAAAAGAAAATCCATCATATTACAAATGTATCTTTAATGTGACAAATGTATTCAAGCTGCCTTTTTTAGAAATAAATTTATCTTTGAATACTAGTCAATTGGTAATTCACACTGAAATGTCATATTTCTAAGGTGATAAATGCTGAGTTATATCAGCATTAGCAATTAGAAATCTTGTAGTGGATAATGAGTTTGTAAGGATGAGAGATAATTGTGAGTAGAGGTGGAGAGGGCAAACTAAAGAAAATCTCAAACAAAAAAGACACCTAGAGACTTTTTTTTTTATCTGCCAACTTCTTTATCTTACCACCTCTTTTATTCATTATCTATGAAAAGAAACGAGATACTCTAAGGCTGTTAAATGTTCTCTGAAACATAAAAACTATTAACTTCTTATATTTCTATATATTAAGACAAGGGATTTTTTTAAAAAAACTAGAATGCATATATGTATAGCATGTAGTCTATTTAGCATAATAACATGTACTATAAAATGTTTAATTTCATGAACTGTCATTCTGGAAATTTGCTATATTTAGGCTTGGGAATTAGATCTTTTAGCCTTGCTTCTCATAAATTTACACCCAATGCTGCTTAACCGACAGCTGAGGTTTAGATATTTTGTATAATTGCCAATATTTCCAGTGAGAAGCATTTATAGCAAACATGTTCACTTCTTTCATTAAAGTTTACACCACCATGAGCCTGATGTACTATTGATCGGTTTGTGCTGTGGTTGCCAAAAATCTTTCTGCTGGAGCAATTTCCTGTAATTGCATCTGTACCGAAAAATGAGTGACATTTGGGGGTAAGGGTGAGAATTAAATAGATAAAGCATTTTGAGGCTCTAAGAATTTGATTATTAGGGGGTGGCTTTAGGTGCGATAGGAATTCCTGGCTAAGTTCACTTAGCTTCTGTAAGTAGAGAAGCAGGTTTTATTTTTGTTGTTGTAATTGTTTTTGCTACTATTGTTCATGAAGCTGTTAAATAAAATTAAGGTTGATATACCTTACCTTCTTTGGTTCATGGCACTGCCTCTTCTATAAAGTCAGCAACCACAATTGTCTACAGATATTGAGTGAACAAAAATATAATGGAATTTTTTTTAAATAATCCTAATTTCTAGAAGTTTTTTTGGGGGGTGAGGGGATCACTTCTGGTAGAGGTTCTAAGGACCTGCTTATTTTTATATAATATATTTATTTAAACATCTTGATTACAAATATGATTGTGATTAGGTTTCAGTCATGTAAAGAACACCCCCCTTCACCAGTACAACATTCCCACCACCCATGTCCCAAATCTGCCTCCATCCCACCCAATCCCCACCTGTACTCTAGACAGGCTTTCCAGTTCCCTCATTCATTCACATGATTATGGTAGTTCTCAGTGTAATTATTTCTGTAACTGCACTCACCACTCTTTGTGGTGAGCTTCATGAAGTGAGCTGGAAGTTCCAGACTTTCTCTCTTTGTTTCTGAGGATTGTTGCAAAAATGTCTTTTATTTTTCTTAAAACCCGTAGATGAGTGAGACGATTCTGCATCTATCTCTCTTCCTCTGACTTATTTCACACCAGGAGAAATTTTTATCAAAGAAAAAATTATAAATTAAGAAGAATATTAACTTGCAAAATTTAATTTCATTAAGTAACTATTATGCTATGGATTAAGATTATAGGGAAACAAATCAGACCAAAAAAAAAAAAAAAACCAGAGTATATGGTGCCAGAGTGAGAGTAGAAAGGGAGGGTGTTTGCCTTGCACATGACCAACCAAGTTCAATACCTGTTGGGTTACTGATCCTACCCTAATCAATATTTGTACTCCACCCTAGGGTGTGATCTGGTGATGGCATATTGGATTATTTCCTATTTGCTATTCTTCTCCCATCCTAAGGTGAGACCTGATTCTTGTGAATAAAAGCAGGGGTCTGAGGAAATCAGTGTCTCTGATTCTTCTGTCTTCTGTCTTCTGTCTTCTTCCATTGAGCTGTGTTCCATTATAGGAGCAGAAAGCTTGGCCAGTGAATTCCTTGCTTGAGAACTGGATTTTCTGAACCCATTCTTGTACCTCTTCACTGTGTGAATTATTTCCTGCGTTGATGTTTGCTTCCAGACCTGCATCTCACCAGACCCTCATTTTGGAGCCATAGGCTCCACTAACAGATGCTCCACTAACAAATACCTAGCATCCTTTTTGGTCCCCCAAATCTATCAGGAATAATTCCTTTATGCAGAGCCAGGAATGAACCTTGAGCACCTCTGGGTGCGGCTCAAAAAAGAAACCAAAACAAAAACAAAAAAAGAAAATCATAGTATATGTAAAAAGGAGGATAAGGATTATTCATAGAAAAGCCCCACCCTAAAAACATAAAATTAGATGAAATAACATCTAGTCCATGAGAATTGAATGAGACTTTAATCTGAGGTCTCATGTGGGTAGGATGTGTGAAATAGAAAATGAATAAAAAGCAATGAGTCACCCCTTTATCTGGGAAACCCCTATAAATAGAGTCATAATCGAACCAAAGGAAATGACTGACTCTAAATTTTCTTATCGCCTTGTTCAAGTATGTTTCTAGAGCACCTTGATTCATGTTTTATTCAAGTCATCCTTGTTGAAGTATGTTTCTAGGGCACTTAAATTCATGCTTTCATCTCCCACCATCTCCTTCCTCACAGCTGTCTTCTGTCTTTGGGCCATAACTTCTCAGGCATGTTGCAATTGCCAATGTCACAGATCAAAATCATTCACCAGTGCTACATGCTGATCTTTGAATTTGCATCTGTTTGAAATAAAAATCCTGTTAATGAAGAGATTTCTCCCAAACAGTTAGATCACTATTTAGTCTGCCATTGAGAAATAACTATAGAATTTGTAAGTCTCAGTTGAATGTTTACTAATCAAACCTTAGCTTAATTGTTTTTTACTCAAATTTGTATAACCAATTAAATCCCATCAGTGCTACTGTTTTCAGTAGATAATTAGGAGAGAAAAATAACTAATATTCTAGGATTTTATGCAAACATCAGAACTTTTTCATTTAAAGAAAAAGTATAAATATTTAGTTAAATTGTATGACTAGTTACATAGTAGCACAATCCAAACTTTTGATCTTGATGTTTATGTCTTCAAACCTTTAGGTGAGATTTATTTTTTTAAATATTTAGGTTCTGAAGTGGAAGTACTAGGTGAGGTTAAGGATCCTGCTTGTTGGTTCAGTCCTTGGGATCACATACACATGCTCCAAGTCAGCTGGGTCTCCTTTTGCCTGAGGTCGTGCCATGCACTTATAAATATAAACAAAGTTTTCTGCATTGCCCCATTAATTGCGAGTTGAAATTAGACGCTGCTCCGCACCATCCTGACTTCAATGTAGGATATACAGATTCCAGGACCTTCAATACAGAAACATGAGATCAACAACAGAGACTGTGAAAAATATCACTGTATGTGCACTACAGACAATGACCAGGATTGAACAAACTAGTTTGCCTGGAGCCTAGAAATGGTCTTATGTCAGGAAACTTCAGGGGTAGGGTTTCCTTGTACTTAGGCCAAAGTTTTTCCTTTTCATGACCCCCATATTTTGGTGGGCCCATGCAAACTATAATTGCCACACTAACATTGTTTTTACAGTGCTTCTTTGACTCCAAACCTTTAAGAAACCACTAGTAAAAATATCTGGAACTGCAAAAAAAAAAAAAAAAAGGTTTAAATTATTGTTAACATATATGCTTTTAGATGCACTAGCATTCTGGGGGATAATGGAGGGAGATAAGGGACATATGCTTGGGAACAGGCATGAAGGGAAGACAACAGTGCTGGTGGAAAGGCGCTCATTTATTTTCACCATGTACCTTAAATATCACTGTGTAAGATTTGCCATTATTGGGGCCGGGCGGTGGCGCTAAAGGTAAGGTGCCTGACTTGCCTGCGCTAGCCTTGGACGGACCGCGGTTCGATCCCCCGGTGTCCCATATGGTCCCCCAAGCCAGGAGCAACTTCTGAGCACATAGCCAGGAGTAACCCCTGAGCGTTACCGGGTGTGGCCCAAAAACCAAAAAAAAAAAAAAAAAGATTTGCCATTATATATTTTAATAAATGTCTGTCATTTAAATATAAAAAAAGAAAAAAATGTACACAAAGTTAAATTTTATGGTAGCTTAAACATTTTATATTATGCTAATTTCTTTGATACATTTACAAAGAATGCCCATAATAATTATATGTTAGATACTTTAACTCAAGACCACCAGACTTCTTTTTCTTCTCTCTGCATGGCTTCGCCAGCTTCCCTTCCCTTCACTTCCCTCCCCTCCCCCTCCTCTCCCCTCCTTCCCCTCCCCTCCCTTCCCTTTCCCCTTCCCTTCCCTTCCTTCCCTTCCCCTCCCTTCCCTTCCCCCTTCCCTTCCCCTTCCCTCCCGTCCCCTCCCCCTCCCTTTCCTCACTTCCCTTTCCTCTTTCCCTTCCCTCCCCTCCCCTTCCCTCCCCTCCCCTTCCTTCCCTTCCCTTTCTTCCCTCCCCCTCCCCACCCTTTCCCTTCCTTTCCCTTCCATTCCTTTCCATTCCTTTTCTTTCACTTCCTTTCCTTTCCCTTCCTTCCCTTCCTTTCCTTCCTTCCTCCCTCCCTTCCCTCCCTCTCTTCCTTCAGCCTCTTCATTCCTCTCTCCCTCTCTTCCTCCCTCCCTCCTTCCTCCCTCTTTTTTCTCCCTCCCTCTTTACTCCTACCTTCATCTATTCCTCCCTCCCTTTCTTCCTTCCTCACTACTTCTTCCCTCCTCCCTCCTCCTTTCCTCCTTTCTCCCTTCTCTTTACTTTCTCCCTTCTTCTTTCTTTCCTGCCCTTTCTCCCTCCCTCTTTTCTTTTCTTTCTTTTCTTTCTTCTTTCTTTCTTCTTTCTTTCTTTCTTTCTTTCTTTCTTTCTTTCTTTCTTTCTTTCTTTCTTTCTTTCTTTCTTTCTTTCTTTCTTTCTTTTCTTTTTCTTTTCTTTCTCTCTTCTTTTCTCTTCTTTCTTTCTTTCTTTCTTCTTTCTTTCTTTCTTTCTTTCTTTCTTTCTTTCTTTCTTTTTTCTTTCTTTCTTTCCTTCTTTCTTTCTTTCTTTCTTTCTTTCTCTTTCTTTCTTTCTTTCTCTCTCTCTTTCTTTCTTTCTTTCTTTCTTTCTTTCTTTCTTTCTTTCTTTCTTTCTTTCTTTCTTTCTTTCTTTCTTTCTTTCTTTCTTTCTTTCTTTCTTCTTTCTTTTCCCTCTTTTCTTTCTTTTCCTTTCCTCCTTTTTCTCCTTTTTCCTCATTTCCTCCTTTTCCCCTTTCCTCCCCTCCCCTTCCCTCCCTTTCCCCTCCCCTCCCTTCCCCTTCCTTCCCTCCCCTCCCCTTCTCTTCCCTTCCCTTCCCTTTCCCTTCCCTTCGCTTCCCTTCCCTTTCCCTTCCTTTACTTTCCCTTCCTTCCCTTTTACCCCTTTCCCCTTTATCCCCTTTCCCTCCTTCCTTCCTTCCTTTCCCTCCTTCCTTTCTTTCCTTCCCTGCCTTCCTTTTCTTCCCTTCCCTTCCTTTCTTTCCCTTCCCCTCCTTTCCTTCCTTTTCCCTCTTTCCCTTCCCTTCCCTTCCTTCCCTACCCTTCTTTCCCTTCCCTTCTTTCGCTTCCCTTCCTTCCTTTTCTTTTCTTCCTTTCCTTCCCTTCCTTTTCTTCCCTTCCCTTCCTTTCCTTCCTTCCCTTCCCTTCCCTTTCTTCTCTTCCCTTCCTCCCCTTCTTCCCTTCCCTCCTCTTCCCTCCCTTCCCTCCCCCCTCCCTTCCCTCCACTTCTCTCCCTCACCTCCCCTTCCCTCCCTTCCCTCTCCTTCCCTCCCTTCCCTCCCTCCCTTCTCCCTTCCTTTCCACCCTCCCTCCCCTCCCTTCCTCCCTTCCCTCCCTCCCTCCCTTTCCTCCCTCCCTCCCTTTCCTCCCTCCCTCCCTTCCCATCCCATCCCTTCCTATCCCATCCCTTCCTATCCCATCCCTCCCTTCCCTCCCTTCCCTCCTTTCCCTCCCTCCCCTCCCTCCCCTCCCTCCCCTCCCTCCCTTCCCTCCCTTCCCTCCCTTCCCTCCCTTCCCTCCCTTCCCTTCCCTTCCCTTCCCTTCCCTCCCTTCCTTCCCTTCCTTCCCTTCCTTCCCTTCCTTCCCTTCCTTCCCTTCCTTCCTTCCTTCCTTCCTTCCTTCCTTCCTTCCTTCCTTCCTTCCTTCCTTCCTTCCTTCCTTCCTTCCTTCCTTCCTTCCTTCCTTCCTTCGTTCTCTTCTTTTTCTTTCTCTCATAGACATTCCATATTAAAAATGTGAAATTAGCTTTTTGGTTTTTATATAACTCTGATTCTTCAGTTATAATTCTTTGTTATCGCATTATTTGGGGGGTCATGCTCATTGGTGCTGTGAATACTGTGCTGGGAATAACTCCAGTGGCTTAGGCCACTATATGTGGTACTGGGGATTGAAAGATGGTCGGTTGATTTGCATACATGGTCAGTATCATGCCCAATGCCCTAACTCTGGCACACAAATTATTTTATAAATCATAAATTAATAAACTTAGTAAATAATTTACTAAAATTCAGAGTAAATAATTACTGGGTAAATGGCTCTTAGATAATTTCTGTATTGTTCAGCTTTTTCATATAGTCATGAAAGGTGACTCTACATTTTAAAGTAATTATATATATAACATCTAAAATATAAATACAAAATATTAAAACTTACGAGCACACTTGGTATACTAAATAGCTGTGGCAAAATATGATTTCATAAAATATCATAAATATACAGATATAGAAATTCTAAGATGAAGAGACTTTATCTTCTTTGAAACTATATCTGAAGTGTCTTTTATGTATAATAATATCTAGCTCACATAGTTTTATAAGAACCTTGCATATAGTAAGCACTCAAAGTAGTTTTTTTTATTTCTATAACCTTTAGATTGGAAATACTTTTCTAAGTATATCTTTGAATAATGAATATTTCTTTATTCGATAACATAATCGCAGCTTCTAAGAGATGGTGACTGAATCATAGTCTCTTTTAAAGTAGATAGACCTCAATTTTAGAAAAACTGAATATATATGAGACATAGATTGGCAGATTGTAAAACATTCAGCATCTAATAGTTGCTATTTTGATGACTTGAAAGTAAACTTACTTTTTTGTTTGTTGAATTTTCTGTTATTTTCACATTCTACTGCAACTTGATAATCCCTGAAAAATTGTTTCAGTCTCTCTCTTCATGAGCACTATCTTTGTCCACCATTTTGATAATTGACAGTTCTGATCTAAGGACTAATCTCTGCCTTGTTAATAATCAGATAAATATAATTCCACAAAATATTAAGTAGAAGAAGGGCTATCCTATTCAAACATCCTATGTGTTTACAAATAGAATAGTAATTACATTTTCTGTGTATTCAGTCAAATATTTTTTTTGTTTTTGGGCCACAACACTTGGGGTTACTCCTGGCTCTGTGCTCAGAAATTCTGCTGACTTGGGGAGACCATATGGGACTCCAGGGGATTTCTGGGATCAAACCCAGTCAATTCTAGGATAGCACTTGCAAGGCAGATGCCTTACCTCTAGAGTCATTGCTCCGGCCCCAGCAGTCAAACATTTTTAATGAAAAACATGAAGGCAACATATCTAAATACATATTTGGCTTCTTTAAATTTTATTTATTTATTTATTTATTTATTTATTTATTTATTTATTTATTTATTTTTTGCCACACCAAGCTGCACTTTAGACTTACTGGAATACCTGGTGAGGCATAGAGACCATATAAGGGGCCTTACCTGCTGCTGTCTTAATCTCTTCTGCCCATTTTAATTTTATGTAGTGCTTTCTTGTTA
Source organism: Suncus etruscus (assembly GCF_024139225.1). Lineage (NCBI taxonomy): Eukaryota > Metazoa > Chordata > Mammalia > Eulipotyphla > Soricidae > Suncus > Suncus etruscus. Next base: position 63,483,363 of record NC_064857.1, on the reverse strand, counting down.
TTCTTAAACACAAGTCGACAAACTTACATAATGCTAAGTTATTTCTTTTAAAAACAAAACAAAGACCAGAAAAATAGTACCTAGACTAAACAGCTCTGGGTATGGTCCCAGAATGTGCAGTTGGCCAAGGGAATCTTTGGCACCAATGAGCAGCCCTGCTTCCAGAAACTACTGATTCAATTTGTTAAAATCACTGGAAGGAGCCCCTAGGTCACTGAGCCCCATTTTGGATACCCCCCACAATTAAATTGGAGATCACTATTTAAGTTGACATTTAAAATAATGTAAAACTATGTCACTGATTTAATTGGACTTATTTAATTTGGGGCCACACCCGAGGATGCTTAGGATTTACTTGTTCTTATAAAATAGGTATAATTCCCATTTGTGCTCTGAATACTACAGATTGTGCCAGGGTAAATCATAGAGTGATTGTATGGAAGAGAAGGTCCCTACTCACTGTACTGTACTGTTTCCATCTACCTCTCTTAAAGAGATTCAAATTTGATAGCATATTTCTTGCAGTTATACCAAAAAGTTGGTCCTTTACTAAAATATCTACATATATTGAGTATTTAAATTTCTCCTTAATTTAGTTAACTGTTAAAATAAGGCAACTCATCATGATATAATTTGGATAGGAGTCATACAGTAATATTTTTAATTTAAGGAATCACAGAATTAAACAAAACATTTTGGGTGAACAGTAGAATGGCAAATTAACTGATTATAGGTCTGTGTTTAATTTTTCCAAATATGCTTGTGAGAAAGAAGAGACAAAGTGCCCTCTAAAACTAATTCTAATAATGATGTGATATTGAGTATCCAGAAGTTAGGGTCCATATAGTATAGTCTGAGATTAACATAGTTGCTGCTGGCCATGTTTGAATCCTGGCATCACATACAGTTCTGCAAAAACCAACAGCTGTGACACCACAGTATAGACCCTGCACACCACCGAGTATAACCCTAAAACATATAAGAACAATAGGAGTAATAACAGTAACAAGGCTAGGCTATATACTTTGCATGCAGGGAGGCTTTGTTCAATCATCAGTATCAGATGATCCTCTGAACACTGACAATGTGTGACCCCAAACATCTTAAATAAATTTGTGACATTAAGCTTATTGAATATAAGGAAATGCAGTAACAATCATCAAGTAAACAATGCTTTTTCTGTCCTGGAGAGTTGGTATAGTGTACTTGGCTTGCACACTGCTGACCTGGGTTCATTCACTGGCCCAGTATAGGGTAACTGAAAAATTCTAAGAATGATGCCTGAAAATAGAGCCTAAAGTAAGTTCTGAACACTGCCATTATGGTCCAAAACAAACAAACAAAATGTATTCTTATTTAGAAATATGAATAAATGCTTATCATATTAAGGTTAGACTAATAACTTTTTTATTTTAATTTAATATTTTTTTAAAGAACATAAATAACAGTTGACATAGTTGGCTATGGTACATTTGTCAAAATAAGTGAGAGCAAAGTTATTAAAAACAGAATAGAAAGAAAAATTATAAAAATGAAAAGAAGTTGCTCTCTTGAGCTGGAGGCTAGCTCTAGCCGCATGGGGTTTGGGGAGACCCCATGTGGAAGGCCTTCTCCCTAACCTGGGTGCTCTGGGAGCCTTGATAGGCCCCCAGCCTTCCCTTCTCCTGCCCCCGGCCTCCAGGCCTTCTGGGGTGGCCAGACAGGGTGGGTGTCGGGGGGTCCCTCCTGGATGGGGTTCCAAGCTTTCCCCGCTCTTCCCCCAGCTCTAGGGTGGGAAGGGCACAGGGTGTAGGGCGGGCACATCCTGGCTTCCGGCTCTATCCATCCTCTCTTGAGCTGGAGGCTAGCTCTAGCCGAATGGGGTTTGGGGAGACCCCATGTGGAAGGCCTTCTTCCTAACTTGGGTGCACTGGAAGCCTTGATAGGCCCCCAGCCTTCTCCTCTTCTGCCCCCGGCCTCCAGGCCTTCTGGGGTGGCAGCCCAGGAGGCCAGAAATGGTGGGTTTAACTTGGGGTGTGCTGAGATTTACTTGGTTGCGCTAAGTTTGTCATGGGCAATTTCTGACTAGTCCACATATGGAAAACCACGTGGGGGCCCCGCGAGCACTGCATGTATTAAGAGTACTCCTTATCTCTGTTATGTTTTGCCTATGCAGAATATCCATTTTGTATTCTGCCCTTTCCCACACCCCTACAAAGCTCATTTTTACTCCTTAATCTCAACCCCTCAAACATCACTAACTCACATTCCTCTTTTTAACTTCAATACTGCACAATCCTTATCACAGACCAAAGCCATGCATTGTGTGTGACAACCCCAAACTGTTTCAAAAGACATAAAATGGAAACGTATTTCTTTAGAATATTTTGTGTTTTTTCTCTGACAGCTATAAGTCTTACTAAATATTCTCTTATACAGTGACAATTCTAACCACTTTTTATCTTCTCTTTATGAGCTGTTCAACAAGGAATTTTGGTGAAAGAGTCCCCCAGTTTAATGCTCATGATTGAACCATGTCATGGGGATTGTTGGACTTGTTCTTATGGCCCCCATATGTGCCAATAACACCACGTGACATTGCTCCTTTTATGCATAGGCACATTAAAATGGGAAAATACTATACATACAAATAAGATCCTATCTAATAGAGATTGGAACACACAAATCTTGTAGTGCAAAGGGACCTTACACCCTGAACATTGACATAACGACCTGGCACAGGCCTCAGAAGAAAGGGCATTTTCCATTCACCCCTGAACCAGGGAAGCCATCCACGAAACATCCAGGTTTGTCTATAATATCACCTGGAAGAAATCCTCAACCACGGAAGACCCTACCACTGCTCAGACATCGACCTGCTCAAAAGAGACTACCCTTAACACAGAGAAGACTTAACAACAACAACGACCTGCTTACAGAACAGGGCTCTCTGCATTGCCCTTTAATGGTGAGGTGAAATGAGAAGACACCCCACATCCTGACTTCAATGTAGGATATGCAGATTCCAGGATATTTAATACAGAAACATGATACCAACAACAGAGACTGTGTGATAAATAAAAGTGTGTTGACACTACAGACAATGTCTTGGATTGGACGATCTAGCTTGCCTGGAGCCTAGAGTTGGTCTTATGCCAGAAAACGTCAGGGGTCAGGTCTCTTTGTATTTAGGTCAAGGTTATTCCTTTCCATGCCCCTCATATTTTGGTGGGCCTATGCAATTGCCACTCTAACACCATTTTTACTGTGCTCCTTTGACTCTAATCCTTAAAAAAAAAAACACTTAAAATTTGAGGTTAACTTAAGCTAATAAGCATGTACATGGAAATGTAAAAAATACTATGCCTCTAATGTTTAAGGAGTTATTTAAGTTTTATAGCTTTAGATTGCCTTGTGTGCTGTTAAGAAATATTATAATGTGTTACAAACTGGGGACTTGAGGGAAAAAGTAATTGTACATGGATTCTGTTTTATTTACCTTAATGTTCTTTGGTTGAAAATTCAAAGTTAAGATATCAGCAAGGGGACTTCTTCTGAGAATTATGTTATGGGTGATTGTCCTTCCATTGTAACTTTACCTTGTCCTCTTTCTTTGCATCTTTGTTCTCATAATTAAAAATAAAAAATTTAAAAAAAATTAAAAAAATAAAAATGAAAATAAGTTAAATAAATAAAAGTACAGTAATGAACAAATTTGTGAAAATTATTGTATCCCCAATGTGGTCAATAAGACATTGACTTAGTAGCTTTGTTGCTAGTTAATGTTCTGTTATTTCCTTTGTTTATGAACATTAAATGACCCCAACAACACATTGATTTTTAAATCAGTGTGTTCTTATGAGGGTGACAGCATCAAAGAAATGAAGTTTTCCAGGAATTCAAAGCATAACTACTGATACTGAGGCATTTGTGGAAAGTTTTTCAACTTCCAGGTTTCTCAGAAATAAGAGATTGCACCATCACGAGGAATTAGTACTAGGATTTCACTCTCTCCAAAAAAATATCTTGGTGATATCAGTCCAAATACCAGCAGACCTGAAGTTTGGTCATATTGGTGCCTCTGCAGAGAAGAGAAAAGGAGTGGTGAAACAGGGATATAGGCAAAGCCATGGTTCTGGGCAATGGATGAAGTAGGCATGACTTTGGAAGTGCTTAGTTCACATTCTTCTCCTGAAATGGACAGATTTCTGCTGCATGGCTAATGTTTCCATGATTTTTTTTATAGTTTGGTTTATGTCTCAGGAGAAATGAGCGAGTCTATGGATCTGGCCTGGTGTCAACATGTCCATTGTTTTGATAATTCTTGTTTCTTATCTCACCAAAAATATTCAGTAAGAAAGGCAAAAATATATACTGAAAAACTTCTTGCTTTGATGTAAATAGACATGATTAGATAATAGAAAAATATTTTCATGGCAACACTTCCTGATATTTTGTTAATGTGCACAAGTTCATATAAAATATCAATTTATAAGTCGGAGTAGTAGGAGGCATTATTATTTGGCCATATAACCTATCAGAATACTGACATGTTATTTACAACATAAACTTTCCCACAATGCCCCAATTTGTATCTAGAAGGACATATGAAGCTGATGAATGTACACATTATAGCACAATACAATATTTTCTACATTGTACCATGTACTGCAAAGTACAGATGTCATTAATAGACTCAAGTGGGCCACAAATCCTCTTTACCATGAGAAAGGAAAATAGAAAATGAAAATCACTATGAATGAATAATCTTTGCACTTAATATCTGGGGACTCCTTAGCAAAGTGCTTTTTCTGTGACCCTAGAAGACAAGAGATAACTCAATAGAAGACTTAGAATGAGACAGTGTAGTAGAGAGAGTACATGTCTTGCATGGGACCAGCCCAGGTACAATCCAAGAATCCCCTAGGGCCCACTGAGATGTCAAGGAGTGATTACTGAGTACAGAAACATGAGTAACCACTAACCACTGCCTAGCATACTTCCCCAAATCATATAAATAGAAAAAAATAAGTTGATTATTATGTCAGAGAGAGGCTGGTTCTTTCCTGAGGAACATGAGTTTTTAAATAAGTTCTAGCCATAGAATCACCTTGGTTTTTAGGGGTTTTTGTTTTGTTTTCTTTTGTTTCATTTTGGGGCCACAACCAGTGATTCTCAGGAGTTACTCCTGGCTATGCGTTAAGAAATTGCTCCTGACTCGGAGGACTATATGGGAGACCTGGGGATCAAACCCAGGTCCGTTCTGGGTCAGCCACGTGCAAGGAAAACAGTTTACTGCTATTCCATTGCTCCAGCTATTCACCTAAATTTTTGACTCAAATAAGAAGACATAACAGTATCAATCACCTTGATCTTTGGCTCAAATAAGAAGCAGTAACTGTGAGTAAGACTTGATCTTTGGCCACCTGCCATCCAATGAGGATAATGCAAGAGTCTGAGCACTCAAGGTAGGAACATGATATGGAGAAATGGAAAAGCATATGTGGGAGGAAACAACTCACTGAACTGATTTCCATATGGAAATAATGCATTAAGCAGCATAGGATTTTTAAGACTTTGTTCCACTTTCACTTTACATGAGCAGTGTACCTTTTGCAAATTTAGCTCCCCTTATATTTTAAAAACTAGAAGCACAGTTAATGAGTCAGTCAGTCACATCGCAGAAGTGATGTGCTTTGTGTGTGGTTCACTAAACAAGACCCTTAGGGTTTGGAAAGTGCAGTGTGAAGTCTCTGTCATTTCATTTTCCTTGTAAAGTCCAATGCAGCGGAGCAACCATGAGACCTCTAAGACCAATCTGAGATTATGATAGTCGAATGCTCATATGATGTCTCTGATCACACAGACTCTTCTTGCTCTATAAAAGAGAAATCAATAAAGCCTCTGACATTTATTAAATACATACTGTAGAGAAAAATTCCACTGTTTTGTTAATCATTAAGTGGGAATTTTGACAGATAGTGAAATAACTAAATTTCAGTTTTGTGAGAAAAAAAAACACTTAGGTGAGAGTTAATCATTTAATTTATTATTATGTCACAGGGTTTACATAGAAATTTAATTTCCAACATACAATCTGGTAAAACACACAAGAAACTGTGTTGCAGAGAAACAAACTATACTGAGAATGTGATAAAGACAATAAATAGAAAGGTTCTCAGTTCCAAATGCTTATGGCCTTGGTATTTGCCACGAAAATAGGGTAATAAAATAACGTATAATTATCATGTGAAGAAAATCAGATTCAGTTTTAGATATAAAGACAGTATAAACAGATAAATTTACGAAACTGAAACTGTTAAACTTTAACAAGGAGTGCAGAAAAAATAAATACCTAGCACACTGTTTATATAGGCATTGATATATTATGGCTTCAAATTTATACTTTACGAATATGTACATGTAATCTGAAATTTAAAACTTGATCATTTTGATATGTAAAATTAAGTACTTACTAGAAAATTATATAAGCTGATATTTACACATATTTTAATTATATTGTTTACTTATACATTATTAATTTATGTTTTTATGAAAATTTAGTGATTTCCATTGAATTTATGTAATTGCATTTATCTCTCTTTACTCTTAGAAATCTGCCATAATACAAGTGTTTTTTTTATTTTTTATTTTATTTATTTATTTATTTTTTTTTTTTTTGGTTTTTCGGGCCACATCCATTTGGCGCTCAGGTGTTAATCCTGACTAAGTGCTCAGAAATTGCCCCTGGCTTGGGGGGACCATATGGGACGCCGGGGGATCGAACCATGGTCCTTCCTTTGCTAGTGCTTGTAAAGCATTCACCTTACCTCTAGCACCACCTTGCCGGGCCCCTTTTTATTTTTTAAATCTTTTTTTTTTTTTTTTTGGTTTTTCAGGCCACACCCATTTGATGCTCAGGGGTTACTCCTGGCTAAGCGCTCAGAAATTGCCCCTGGCTTGGAGGGACCATATGGGACGCTGGGGGATCGAACCGCGTTCGCGATCTTTCCTTGGCTAGCGCTTGCAAGGCAGTCACCTTACCTCTAGCGCCACATTGCCGGCTCCAATACAAGTGTTCTTAATTGGCAGCCTGCAGTTTAATTATATCAATATAATAACCCATTCCACAAGGTGTCATTTTGTTTATGTTTGATTTGAAATATGTATGAGCTCTCAAAATTAATATTTGGTTTAAACTAAACTGATAATGAAATGATCAGAATCAGTAATAATGCATGCCATAACATAAAACATTTTGTTCCTTAACTGCAAAGAGATTATGAGACCAATTCAAACTGCATAGATTTTATGAACTATTCAGCATTTTCATCAAGGCATTATAGTCTCTTTTATAACAAACACATTGTTAGCTGATAGAATAAAACATTATGGAATGGAATTTTATATCTTTATATAAAATAGAATTTATAATTACCTGTAGTGAGGATTTACAATACCGATATTCTAAAAAGAGTTAACCTCCTAAGTAAATTATTGCAGAAAATACCATTTTTGACACATAAAATTATATGACCACATCTACTATTTATTTCTAGGTATACCTAAGACTCAGAAAATAGTTTTCAAACCTCTATGTAGTGAGTTGAGTTCTTTCAAAAGCACAGAATGTGGGTCTATGACACATTTTATATTTTATCATCGAACTAGGCAGTAGAACAAATGACTTTTTAAAATGTAAAATAATTTCAAAAAATCTGTTATATCAAATGAGAGCATACATTTCAGACTATAAAGCAAGATCTATAAGGTTGAACATAAAACAGTTGAAACCACATACGTATTTTAGAAGTACTTGGAAATTGAAGGGCATTAAAATCTACTGATAGCCAATATGGCAAGCACTGTACAAAAAGATTCTGTCTCTGTAATTTGGTTTAATTCACATGAACTCCCTTCTAAGTGTCTTCAAATACACTAGTGTATTAAAGGACCTTAGAAGTGCACATAAGCCAAGATCTACTACCAGAATAGCTGTAAATGTAGGTGTGATTGGTATGATTGTTTCCAATCTTTATCAGCTTTGAATTGTATAAAAGCCATGGTTGCAGTTATAGTTCTGGAATTAAATTTCCCGAATCCATTTTTTTCTATTATTTTCCTATACCCTATAACATAGGGAAGACCAGGTATCAATCTTCATAACTCAGCTTCTACTTATTTCTTTTGGGTACTGTTTGTGACTGTTATGTGTTCCATTATCTCTATCTCAGTTGAAAGATGTCCATTAATAAATGTTCACTGCCTATGCCTACTTGTAGTTTTAAATAATGTCTGATTCTTGCACAAACAAGGATAAGAAGAATCCCAGTTTTCACACTCAGCCCAGCATTTTAGTCAACCAGTAAGATGTGGATTAACATTCAACAATATTTTCTAACAATTAAAAAGATAAGCACATGACCTGCTGTGGGGCTATTACCTAACATACATTTGACAATATGGGGTGAGATTAGAAGCAGTGAGCATTTCTCAAGAATAATTAAGAACTCTAACGAGCTAAATTGTCACAGTGCCATAACGCTGTAGAATGAGAAGTGATTTCCTGTTTCAGAGATAAAGTGGATACTTTTAGTTTATTCCTAAAAGTTTATTTCAATCACATCCAGAGAATAATAATAATAAATAAGTAATTAGGTGTTCTTTGGAGGGTCCCCAGGTAGGCTCTGTATTATTGCGGTAAAGGACTTTGGATTATAGGATTGTACCCTAGTTCCATTCTCCTTCCTCAGGAGACATGAAACAAAAGATTTCAAAGTTGAAATTGATGCCCTATGATTTACACACTCTGTATATAAATACTACAGCCACCCTCGATCCCCTAAAGAGTAGGGTTTGGAGAACATATGCTATAATGAACCATAATGTACGGGGAGCTAGGGGTGGCCAGTGAGTACTAAAAGCCTTAATCATATTACAGTAAAGGTTCTGGGGCTTAGGACCTTCTGCCTGTCTCTTCCTGACTACTTATTGATGTCCTTTGTAATAAATAAGTCCGTCATTGGTTAATTTATAGACTGTATATTGTGCACCATTTGAGATGAGCATATCTGAGGAAGGTGATGGGATTTGTAAAACTGATCTTTTCAGAAGTACAGTTGATTCATGGATTCAGATAAGAACTTGAAATAAAGTCTATTGTAGCCAGGGTCCTTCAGAGACAGGTTTGGAATACATTGAGATTACCATAGCAGGCCAGACTCTCATGCCTGCGACACAAAGCTGTGAGGGAGATGAGCAACTAATAGAACACTTGGTATGTCACAATGAAGCCCACCTCAGTCACATAGGTCAGGTCTGCAGACTTGACATGCTTCATATACACTAGACCAGTAAATACCTTCTCTTTTACTTTGTTCATGCTTCCCACACAGAAAAATCCTATTAACTGTGTGACCGTTTAAATTACTTCTCCCTGATAATAAAGAGGGTCATCTTACTGCAGTGGCTCCAGAAGGCCTTTCTTTGGATACCTCTAATCCCCGCTTTGCACCCTGCCTTAGGTATGTCTGAGCGAATTCTTGAATTTGCCCAGGATCTAACATTTTCTGGCCTATATTATTTACATCTTTACAACCAATCTTGTGAACTAACCTGTGGAATCTGATGCATTTTAAGGCAGAAGCTCTCAGAATGGTGTTAAGCCAAACGTCCTTACAGCGTACACACATATTCCATATGTCAGAATGTAGTCTTAAAATTAAAACAAAATTTTCTTTATTATATTTATAATTTACATACTTTTGTTGCATCACTAGTTACTGATAAGTATCAACATGATTTATTGAATATTTCAAACAGTATTGTACACTGTATAATTGATTCACAAATGAATGTCTTTTGCTTGTGTTTTCATGGGGAATATTAGATTCTCTTTTTCTACTGTGTTAGGATTTCAATGACCCTCATCTGATGACCAGAAACAAAATGAAAAGCTCAGTTCTTTATTATATATCTATGATTTATAAGAAAGTGAATTCTACCCCAAATCTGGAAGTCAGTAATTACATTATTTCCTATAGAAGAAATATATAACTGGTGAATTTCTTGACTTCATGAAGATTACTCCAAGATTTCTCACTTGAAGAACTCTAAGGTAATCTTAGAGTAGTTAGATCTTAGATAGTTAGATCACTAACTGATAACGTAATTATGGCAGCAATAGAGAACTAATGAATCATACCAACATGAAACAGGTTTGGACCAAAAAGTGTCAATTATCAGGCACTCAATGTCTAAGCTCAAATATTGTTCTTCTGGAAGCCCCAGAGATAAAAACATTTGTTGATGAAACCAACACTCCTTGATACTATTATTGATCCTGTTGCATTCTAGTGATGTCAAGATAAAAAACATTGGTTTCCTGCTCATATAGAAATAAAAATTAAGGGTATAAAAGGTTAACTGAATGCATCAAAGTCTCATTTGGTTTTTAGTAAGATGTACACATGAAGGTCTGATCTCCTCCCTGGCATGGACACTACAACCCTGGCATCTGCATTGGGATTTTTAATGGGATACTGAATGAGAGATTTATGAGACAGGAGCAATTATTGTTTCCAGTAGCCAATGAATAGTGATAATTTGCATTTCTTTGATGGACAGACAGATATGCCCAGTAAAAATAGTAAAATATCTATCTGGCAGGGAAGGACAGATTAGAATTAATGGGGCAACTAATATTAATGTCCAGAGACAAAGAAGGAGACCTCACAATTGAAATAAAAAAAAACAACACTTTATTCCATCAACCAACAAGCTACAATCTGACTGATTATAGCTACATGCCTCAGGAGGCCAGGGTTCACAAGCCAGGTTACATAGGGCTAGAAACAGTAAGTCTTGACCTTTAAGCTGATTGGCTGTTGTCTAGGGTGTATTTCTAGGGTATTTCATCATGTCCTTTTATATCTAGATGTCTAGGGCAGTATATTATGTTTTAGAGGGCCTTGGGGTCTACATCATTTTTGTTGGGACTGAAAAAGCCTTTAAATGGAATCTTAGCCTTGTTAGACCTAAATGGAAACTTAATGTTGGTTCGACAAAGTAGAGTCTCTTCTGCTCTAGGTTTCACATTCTAAAAATTCACCTTTGAAAGTAGTATCAGTAGAGAAGAAATCAAGCTATCTGTGATGCTTTGGTCTCTAATTCTTTCTGTAGACTTTCAGAGCTACTTTAAGTCTTGCCTAGAGAAATAACACTGTCCTTCAGGGACATCCCAATGAAATCCTTAGCTAACAGAGGTAAACTACAATTTTCATATTGGCTACCCAAACTAGAGTTATTGATCCATCACCTCCTTCCTTTGCCTTCCCATCAAATTGTCTGCTTTTGTTCTTATAATGCTGATTTCCTTCAATCAATCTGCCTGCAATATTGGCTAGAGATATCAATAAAACCTGAGTTCTGGGGAAATGACCACTTTTCCTATTAGAACGTCATGATTTATTATAACCCCATTAATGCATGTTAGGTGGAATATGATTTGTTCTTTTCATCATTAATGAGGAGATGCACTCTCATGATTTTTCCTACTCTGTGGTCCAAGTGACCAAGTATTCCTGCCAGATCAGCCTGTGTGGGATATTGTGGGACCAATATTAGTAGCAGCTGCCTTGATGTTGAAATGACTAGTTAATTAGAGTCTAACAAGCACTCAGCACCACCTAGTTTGCCCCCAAGTTAGGAACTGTAAACTCCAGCTTCAAGAGATAATTCAAAAGACTGAATCTCAAGGGCTGACTTCCAGGGAAGTGGAAAGATTTTATTTCATACCAAAGCTAATCACCCAGAATCATAGTATTATTTTTTGTGAGGGAGTTCACATTACAATTCTAGATGAGCACAACTCTGCTGGCCATAAAAATGGAGGTAGCTGGAAACTCTTCCATGAGCCCAGGAGACAAAGATCGCATCTAGAGAGATCCAGGGGTGGAGGGCTCATATAAGAAGATAAATTTCTCTAGCAAAGGTTTTAAGTACCTTTGGCAAACCAGAAGCAACTCCCCATACTGCTATGTGTGGTTCCAAATTAAAAAATGAAACAAAACTAACTAAACAAACAAATAAAAGCAACAGCTAGTTTGGGGATCTTTTTTGTTTTGCTTTTGTTTTGGATTTGGGGGCCATACTTCAAAATGCTCAAGGGTTACTTCCAGCTCCACTAAGGATTCACTCTTGGCAGAGCTAACAAAATCATATAGGATAATAGGGATCATCATCAGAAAGATTGCCTACCAGGCAAGTGACCTACTTACTATACTATTATTACTCAGGCCCAAGGAATCTGATTATTGGTCTCAGAGACTCCTCTGTCCATGTTCACACAACTCAACTGTGCAGCCTGTGTTTTACTTGGCACACACATGGTAGACACTACCTACCTCCCTGCACATGTGCTCTTTCTATGTAGTTTTTTTCAGTTTTGCTTTTGAAGCCATGCCTGACAGATTATTGGCTCTGTGCTCAGGGATCATTCCTGGAGTTACAAAGGTTAGAATTAGGTCTCCTGAGTTATATACTTACATTAACACCTTAACTCCCATATTATTTCTCTGACATACCAAGTGTTCTTTGGGGTCCCAACTCCTAAGTTAATGAGTATCAATAAGTGACCACAATGCCCTCCCTCTGCTCCTCATATATATTTATTCCTTTGCAAAATTACTTGGGTAATACTGAGAACTTAGAATGTATTTTGCTATAATTAGAGAAGAAAGGAGAAAATTTATCAACCACTGTGGACACAAATTAAGGTTGCCCAAAGAAGGGTTAATATTTTGCTTCTTGGGGCCGGAGCGGTGGTGCTGAGCAGTAAGGCATCTGTGGTGGCACGGCTAGCCTCAGATGGATCTCAGTTTGATCCCCCAGCATTCTATATGGTCCCCCGAACCAGGAGCAATTTCTGAGCACATAGTCAAAAGTAACCCCTGAGTGTCACCAGGTGTGGCCCAAAAAATTAAAAAAAAAAAGTTTTTGTTTCTTGACTTTTTGACTACATATTATCAAGTGTACTGAGAAGGGTTCATATTGTGTATATTGTGTTGTTGCTAAAGAAAAATATTTTTGTTTTCAAATAATGAAAAATAAACCTAGGCAAAGGGGAACTAAGAAGAAACTATGGGTGTATGTAGTGAAACACAAAGCTCTTGACACACGTGAAAAATAGAGAATTGCATTGATGAAAGTATTACCTTTTAAATAATGTTAAATTCTAAAGTTAACCTTGGATTCATGATCCATCCTACAAAAACCACAGGAGACGAAAAGCACTGTATAAGTCATGATAGTTTATTTACCAGGATGCTGGGGTCACCTCTCTAAGGCAATGACCCCTTACTGAGCTTTCAGGCTCCTTAAATAGGTTTATAGAGGCTTCAAATCATCACAGTTAACCTTTAAGTTGGTTGATTGGCTGTTGTATAGGGTGTTCCTTTTTATGCATAGTTATCTAGAGTGGAATATTGTGGTTTATAGTGCTTTGGGGTCTGTGTCAGCTGAAGTAGTAGAGGAGAGGCTTGGATTCCACTAAGCTCCATGACCTTTTCCACCACAGACCCCTTTGTGCTGCTAGTTTATCTAACTGTTTTGGTTCATGCCCTTGAAATTCCTGAACAAGCTGTTCTGGCCTAGTCCCTTCTGCCATATATCTAAGTGAGGCCTGTCATGGCAGTCTTTATGGCTAAAGAAAAACTATGTTACAGTTAATTCTAAATAAAACTTTAGAACTTTTTTAAAATAATTTTTATTGTGACCAAAGTGAATTACAAATCTTTCACAGTAATATTTAAGGTTCATAGTGACAATGATATCAGGGTTATTCCCACCATCAGTGTTCCCCTCCACCCCTGTTTCCAGCATGCATCCTATACAGTAATAAGTGATATGGATGAAAGATTTATGAGGCTCATTATTAACTTTTAAAGACCTTAAATAATCTCCCAGATTGTAGATGGGAAAAAGGTAGGATTCATATAGCAGGTAGGACAATTTTATTAGAATTTGATAATATTGTTTAATTTGATGAGCCATAGTTTAGGATATAGCTAGGTACTTCTTGGCAACAAACACCACTTTAATTCCCACATACCTGCCTCCTAGAAATAGAGAAAAACTTCTAATATGTATTTTCACTTGTCATCTTTGACTTTAATTTTCTCTCACCAGACCAAGATCTTTGTGACTCAGATATATACATTTTTAAATCTGTGCTTTTGCTCACCTACTAAAAGTTCTATATTTAAAAGTTAGATAACCTCAGTCTCCTCTTGTGTTTACCCATTTTCTCCAGAACACAAGTGTCTCTTGAATGCATCTTTCATGTACTTTCTTCTATTATCTAACACATAACCTATTCAAACCTTTTGCCACGTTGTTCAAAAATGCTTTGCTCACATGCTGAACTCATTTTTTTCCCCTTTTCTCCATTTCTACACCTTACTGCATTCTAAATTTCAAACATATAATTTCTTGTCAGCTATTAAATCTGATTCCTGGTACTGAAAATATCTTTTCTCTGTGAAGCATTTTCTAAATTTTCTAAATATTAACAAAGCTACTCTTTCAAAAATAATATTGTAGTGATAATTTAATAATCTTGGCAAGGGGAATTAGAACATTCTTCTGTCTTGTTTTCCTGTAGTTTTGCACTCCTGTTCTTTTTAATGAAGGCTTAAATCTTTCTTATTTTTATATCTATCATAGTATAGCAGACTCCGTATGCAGAATAGCATCTGAGTATTTACTAATGTAAGTAAATTGATAATTAGCAAAGCCTTTTATTAAAAAATATACAGCTGTCGCATAAAATACACAGATTTGCTGTGTTTATTACAGGAGCTACCCCATGTATAAGTGTGATTGAATTTGCTTAAAAATGTAGAAAATGTATCTAGGAATTGTTTCCAAAGTGGATACTAAATGTTAATGACTAGCACCCATTATAATGAACAGATGGGATGAAGCTGTCATTTTAGCCAGAGGGAACTAGTTGAGCCGAGATGTTGGAAAAGGATGGAAGATAGTTTCAAATAATAGTAGGATCCTTCCCCCCTGTTTTAGACAGACCTACTTTATGCTACTTTTTAAAACCGGCTCTCCAACTTGTTTCTTTTGGAACAATGTTATGGTTCAATGCCATAGAGATTATTGGTTTGACAGTTTCTGGAGACAAGTTGTTGGGCAAATGATATGAGATGGGACCTCCCCTAGGTTCGGAGCAGCGTTCCAGAACAGAATTTTAGGTTTACTACCCTTTTATATAAGCAAGTTGAATAAATAAGTAATTTAAATGCAGATGTTGCCATTTTCTATCCAACTAGGGATTGGTGAAAAGTTACATGCTGTCTGGAAAAAGATCTTCTGGATGACTTTAGGAAAAGAACTTTATACAGTGTGACAGTGAAATAGAAGCATTTCTTTTGGGTAATAATATATAGAGAGCACACTAATTTGTGACACATATAAACATCAAATCTATTTTCAGAAGCTATGTAGAAAAAGTGGATATTTAGGAATGAATGTATTCCAGGATAGTAGGATATGCTGTCTTATATAGTTTTAAATAAAGTGGCTTTTATCTTAACATGATTAATCATATGTTAAGATGCTTTAATAGAAAGCGTTGACTTTTGAAATATTTTATGTGTTGTGTAAATAAAATATACCTAGAAATGAAGGTTGGCGCCAAACTATGTAGTAAACATTGGCAGAGATATAGTAGGTTGTTAAGTGTCAGGGAATTCTGTTGTTTTCAGAAGCAAACAACAGGTGAGAGTGTGGACTGGTGTACTGACTATTGAGACTGATTCACCTCCTGGATTCAATCTAAAGCTAAAAAAGCACATGGGCTCTGAGTGACCACCCTCTTTATCCCCTCTAGAATGCAGCTTCATAACAAATCCACTTAGAATAAAGCTGCCTCAATTGCATTATTTTCATTTGCATGGTGAACCCTCATTCTAGCTTCCACCTAATTGTAATAGAGCTCTGAATATTCACATTCACAGAAATAACCAAAAAACATTTTATTTTTCCCAGCAAAGACATATTTTGTAAAGTTTACTGATTCTTTATTGACTCATTTATTGACTCTTTCTTATAAACATTGAGTAGAAAATGGGAAATTTAAAATGTAGGCCATTCAAATCATCCTACAGTTGTCAGATACAAAGTAGAATGTCCCATAGAATGACGAGTAGGGAACTATCATATCAATATCTATTTTCACTTATCTTCTAGAGGAAAAAAAGGCCTTGGGAAGTGCAAAAGGAAACTTCATGTCAAAGGAATAGATGGAATGGAAAGTTAAGGGTCCTGCTGCAATATGTGAAATCTTAAATTACTCAGAGGTCAACTGGTGATAGTTAAGACGTAAGTGTGCCTAGTTTTTTTACTGGTACTTTTTAATGCCTTGCAGCTATCAAGACTTCTATAAGCTGTAGATCTGTGACTTCCTATGCAACCAATACTATTAGCATGATTCCTTCTACAACTTTGAGTCACATCATTTTTTTGGGTACCATAAACCATGGTCCTCTAAGATAACACATGGGACCCCTGAGTGTTGTGTCTGTTCTCAATGTTCTATGTATAGACTGTTCTCCATCACTCTACCTCTCCTCTCTGTCTTGCTTATTCCTTGCCACTTAACAATATTCAAAACAGCACGTTTAGAAATCTACAATGGTTTTTAAGGTTTCAAGCGAAATGGATTTTACCTATTTCACATTAAAACAAAATTTGATGTGATTATATTTAGTGTGGAGTTGGTTTAAGAATTGAGATGTTGTAACTGGAGAGAGTACCAGATATGTGTCCCCCAAGTGAACAAAGACAAAATAAAAAATTATCATTTATTTTCACCAGGGTATGAGTTTGATCCTGGACCCTTAGTGTATCTAACTGCAACACTGTCAGGAATGCCCTGCAATACTTTTAAAAATATTTTAAATATTTAAGGGACCAGCGAGATGGCGCTTGAGGTAAGGTGTCAGCCTTGCAAGTGCTAGCTAAGGAAGGACCGCGGTTCGATCCCCCGGTGTCCCATATGGTCCCCCCAAGCCAGGGGCAATTTCTGAGCGCTTAGCCAGGAGTAACCCCTGAGCATCAAATGGGTGTGGCCCCCCCAAAAAAATCAAAAAAATATTTTAAATATTTAAATACCTTAAATACTTTGCATAAAAATCTGTTATATGGGGGCTGGAGGGATGGCACAGGCAGTAGTGCATTTGCTTTGCACATGCTAACCTATGACGAACTGCAGTTCGATCCCCTGGCATCCCATATGGTTCCCCAAGCCAGGGGCAATTTCTGAAGTGCATAGCCAGGAGTAATCCCTGAGATTACTGGGTGTGGCCCCAAAACCAAAAAAAAATCTGTTATAACAGTTTTTAAGGAAATAATCACCCCACAACATCTAAAGGAAAGCTAGATAACTAGTAATCTAGATTTATTTAAGAATACTGATGAAATAAATAAAATAAATAAATATAAATAAAACTATAATTTAAATTTGAATATTTACTTTTAAAATTATTTAAATCCTCAGTATATAAATTGAAATGGAACATACAACTCAGCCTATTTTTAGTATTATTAATGACAAAGCTCCCAACATTATATTGAAATATTTCTTATTTATATATTGAAATTTATATATTGAAAAGCTCCCAACATTATATTGAAATATTTCTTATTTATATATTGAAATATTTCTTAGTATTTTCACTTTAAATAGGTTGAACTCTACATAAATATTCAACATTTTTGCATTAAACATTTAGTTTTTGCTTTAAATAATTCCCTTCACTGTTCACCAGTTATTTTTTCTTTTTGTTTATAAAAAGGCATTTTGTACTTTGGACAAAAGTATATCTGTACTTTTATATCTGTATATCTGTATTTTAGCCTTGAACAGATGGACTTATTTTCTTATTGATTTTGCGACTTTAAAGAAAGCAACAAAGAAGTCTTAGGGTGATTTTTATTTAATGACTTTTATTAAAGATGGAGGAAATGGTCATAAATAATAATAACCTTTGTGTAGCACAGCTTTAAGTTGTATTAAGGCCAAAAACTCCTGGGATGGAAGATAATTTTGGTGCTAATTACCTTTTTCTCTAAGAAATGTTAACTGTCTAAGAATGAATAGAACAAATCCTTTCAAATGCTTTGATGTTCCAAGAGTTATGTCATCCTTCAGTGGCTCAGTTACTCAACCATATTCCATGCATCCATACAGCATTTAGAGCTTGGTGTCTTTTTCTGGTCCACTAAAAAATGAGAGATCAACATGTTGCCATTTCTGTTGGAGGGGTGAGGTAGGTTCTGGATCCTTCCTTGTATTTGAGAAGTGTTTCACATTCAAGGAAGGGCAAGATCTCACATTAAAATGTTAATGAAGTTTGAGGGTGACAGACACTACATAATAAAACAGCCTGATCGTTCCAACTTGGAGACCTATCACTCCTGACACAAAGTGAACAGGGAGAGAAAACAGGCAGACACACATGGATAATGCTTTTCTGTCCTGGTCATCACTACAGGGACTAGTAAGCCCCAGAAGGTTCTCTACTTTAGAGTCATCAATGCCAATAATGGTGTTTAGCATCAGAACTATCAGGTAGCTTCCTCTTTTCCATATGGAGGTTGCTATTGGCCACCATGATTCATTCCTCTAAAATTTAGTTAAACCCTAAGTGAAAATAAGTCTGCAAAACCTTTTGGTAAATGAAACTTCATAGAGCAAAGCATGTCAGGACATTTTCAGAGCTTTACAGAAGTAAGGCACCTTCTGAGTAACTGTTTTGTAAGCAAACTGATCTTTAAATGGATCAGATTAAATATTTAGTCTGATGTAAATATTAAAAGGGAAACTATTTTCTTATAGGTCAAATGTTAGAAATATAAATATGTAAATATAATTCTAATAACTAATTGTTATATAAATAGCAATAATTATTAATGATCAATATAATTATTTATAAATAAGTCAATATTTTGATTGTGTTTATTAATTTTAATAAACATTAATCTGATAATATATTAACAAATATTATTCCCAAATCCTGATTTGGGAATAATAGAAGTCAGAACTTTGTCTTAAGAATCACATTAGTGAGGCTGGAGTCATAGTAGGTATGGCATTTGCTTTCATGTGGCCAACCAGATTTCAATCACTGGCACCTTGGAGCCGCAGGTATACCTGAACTCTACTGGATGTGGCCCATATAACAACAAAAATCACATTGGTGATAAGAACAAGAGAATGTAGTGGGCTTTCACTTAGCTTACAAGATCATTGTAGATTCTCAGAGCAATAAAAATCCTAAAACTTGTCCAAAAGTCTGGAGAAACAGAATTGTTTGTTATTGACTTTGTGTTGTTGGTTCATTTTTTTTTTCAAATTTAATCATGTGATTTGCGATGTAGGTAAAGTTTTGGATCCATGCCTATTGCATTACATCCCTACTTCAACAGGGTGTCTGCCATTTTTACTCTGGTCTAGGGTCTCTCCTAAAAACCCCATTTTACCTCCCAGTCTCACTGCCCTCTAGAGTTCAGTTCTTTAGACCAGTTCTCTGGTTATGTCACCTGAGCAGTGTTCAAGTTATAAGCCCCTGGACCTTGCCATTGTCAATCCCTTAATATGCTGCTTTATATCTCACAGACTACATGGATCAGTCTGGGTCAGGCTTTCTTCTGACATTGCCTGAGTGTGCTCAGCATGATTCCCTTTTGCTCCATTCATGTAGCTGCAGATGTCACACTCTCATCTTTTCTTATATGTGAACTATCAGTGCTTATACACACCATTTTTTTTAATAATCATCTGCTCAAGGATGCTTGTGTTACTTAATGTTTGAGGCCTTGGGTACATAGGGGTGTTAATGTCTTTTCCAAATAAAGTTTTAGGGTCCTTAGAGTAGGTGTCAGAAAGTGGAAATGCTGGCTCATATGCCGGCTCAATTATTTTTATTTTGAGGAGTGTGCCCACAATATTACACAAGTGTTGGACTAGTTTCCATTTTATCAGTAAGGTATGAAGGTTATTATTTCCCCCATATGTCCTCCAGCATCAGTTGCCTTTCGTCTCCTTTATGTATGCAGTTCTTACTGAAATGAGTTGATAATTTATTGTTATTTTCATTAGGTTCTTTTTGAAGATACATGAGAAACATGATGCAGGGCATCATTTTTTTTTTGTACCTCTTGGCTGTTTATAGTTCTTGCAAGAAGTTTCTTTTTGTATTTCATCTCCATTTTTGATGAGGATGGTTGTCTTTTCTTGTTAAATTTAACAAGGGCTTTGTATATGTCTTTCATATTGACCATTTGATGATGAGTAGTAAGCAAATACTTTCTTTGGATTTCTTTTTATGCTGGCCATTGTTTCTATTGTGGTGTAGAAACTTGTTAATGTGATGTGGTCCCATTTGTTTATCTTTGCTTCTAATACTTGGCCAATCGTTTTGAATCACTGAGGATTCCTTTTCTTTCAGTGCCTTGTATGGTTCTACCTAGACATTTTGAATCGAAATTCTTATATGTACCTTGATGTCATAAGAGGTGAAAAGAAATTATAATGTTAATTTATTGGAATAATATAAAAAGTGTACCATAATAGAAGTGACTGATCTCTAAAAAAGAAATATGTATGTGAAGTTAATTATAAAGTATAATTTTCTTGAAAAATGCATTTTTTCTGACATTTGTGATAGTATTGGTGTTAGAGTTTATTTTCCATTCTTGCTCATTCCCGACTCTCTTTTAATCCTCAGTACCATATTATATATATGTCCCTAACACTGCCAGAAGTGACTCCTGAACACAGAACTAAGAGTAAGTCCTGAGCATCCTGGGTGTTCTCTGACCACTTTTTACAGCTTTTCATGGTTATTGCTACCTCTGGAAAGATCACATCTTGGAAGAAAATAGTTGAACATCATAATAGAATGGTGATATTTATCTTAATCTTTCAATAATGAGGTTGACAAATGTCTTTATTTTCCTTAGCCAGTTTAATACCTTTATGAAATTAATTTTATTTTATAAATATAGATGCTATGTTACTCAGTTTTTTCTGTTTTGATCTATGAACTAGCTTCCTTGACAAAGTTTCTCTCATAATCTATATAATTCTTGCCACAACTAGGTAATTGATTGCTCATAATTTTGAAAAGTGGTGTCTATACAAAGTGCTTAAAATTACAAAAGATATTTAATTTTAAGATTCTTTGCTATCTCTCAGGTGCACTGAAAATCTTACCTTTTGGAGTAGCTTCTTGAAAAGAAATGGTGACTACTGTGTGTGTGTAGGTGTGTTGTATTTGTAAATTCTCCAAATATTATTATAGGATATGTAAGTAGCCTGAACTTTTAAGAAAGTGAGATAGATTTGTCTTTTAAACAATGTCAGATTTCAAAATATGTACAATTTATACGTAAGTCTACTCTTAAGTATTTACTTTGAGTTTTTTTTAAAAGAAGACATGCCTTATAAAGCTTAAATTATTATGCATAGAGTTACTATCAAAGTTTTGTCATTAAGTTTCTTTCTATATCAAATGCATCATCATGATAGCATTAGCATAATGAAAGGCTTAGGGAAATCTTGGCAGATTGCAGTGGCTGTTACTAAGAAGGCCTTTACATTTATTTTCAAGGCTAAAGTAGAAATCTTGGCACTAATTGACAAATGATACATCACTGCCATTGCCCTTAGCCATATATCACCTGGATTGAATTTGAGGGTTTATTCTTATGTGGATGTTTTTGTTTTTCCCAATTTTGATTTAGGCCCTGTGATGTCCAACATTGTTAATTATATAGGTTCAGACTGAGAGTGTTTCAAACACACCCACCATTGGAGTCTTAGCATCCCTCCACCAATGTCTCAAGGCTTCCTCTCTCTAGCCACCTTTTTCTCATTGGCAAACTCAGCTCTGCAGGACTATTCTTGGGTCTGGTACATTTGGCGAGTCATAATTTCCTTACTGTTTCTGTATATTACAACTATGAGAAAGAGAGAGATCACTTGGAATTTGTCTCTTTCCTTTTGACTGACTTGACCCAACAAGATCCCTCCTAGATCTGTGAATTGTATGATCATCTTTTTTTATAGTTGAATTGTGTTATGTATTAGATCACAGTTTCTTTATCTACTTTTCTGATCATGGACCATGAGTTGTTTCTAAATTTTGGCTAATTTGAACCATGCTATAGTGAACACAGAAGTATAAATATCTATTCCAAATATTATTTCTGGGCTCTTTGGGTAAATGCTGAAAAGTGGAATAACTGGATCATTTGGACGCTACTTTCTTAAATTTTTGTGAAGTTTTCATATTGTTTTCATGGAGTCCAAACTAGAAGACATTCACAGCAGTGGATGAAGATAACTTTTCCCTCATGTACCTGCCAATACATTTCTAAATGGGGAAAGATGTGGAGAAATTATTTGTTTGGAATATTTATATAGCTTATTCCTAATGATTTAAGCTCCAAAAATAACTTTAAGTCTTATATTTTAGTGCATCACTAAAATATTAAGTATAAACTGAAATGGCACTTTTTACATTTCTTATTTTCATTTACACTCAACTTGATTTAAGATATTTTTTACTATTTTAAGGATAGTTTACATTTTATATATTATTTTCTTTGGATATTGGCAGTATTGGGCTCCACCTGGCTATGTTCAGGACTTACTCCTAGCTCTGCTCCAGGTGGTGGTTCAGGGGTCATATAGTACCAGGAGGGTACACAGTTCTCTCCAAAATATAAAACATGAGATAAGTTGGTTGAACTATCTTGGCATCCTGTGAAAAATATATTTTAGGAATATACTTTTTAGGGGTTGGAGTTTTAGCGCAGTGGGTAGGGCATTTAACCTTGCACTCAGTTGACCAGGACTGACCTCGGTTTGATCCTCGGTGTATATATGGTCCCCCAAGCCAGGAGCAATTTCTGAGCACATAGCCAGGAATAACTGCTGAGCGTCAGTAGGTGTGACCCAAAACCCAAAAAAAAAAAAAAACATTTTTTAAATAATATAAACTAGGTCTTCAATAAATAATATATCATGAAGATAAGCAGAACATGCATTTTTCATCTGACTTGTAAAAAATTGAACATGAGAGTGACTTTTAGATCATATAATTCCACAGGTGTTTAATGATATTCCTAATTACATTATTTTAACACGTATGGTTAATAATAAAAGTTTAAACAATGACAGTAATTATTGAATAAATGGATTTTATAATTTGTTAAGAAAAGAGAAGCAAAATATCTTATTTCTTGTAGACTATTCTAAGAATAATTTTTGCACCTAATTGTGTTCTTTTTCTTACACTTACCAATAGCCATGTCTTTCTGCAGAAATTCATTTTCTTAGTTTCTTGAATTTTTGAACTTCTTGGCACTCCTAATATATGTTTGTTATTTTTCTCTATTCTGGATACTGGATAACCAATGTTTGCTTTGGGTAACAATATTTTACAAATTTTTTATCTATCAAATTTTTTCTATCTATGGTCAAACCTAATCTTTAACTCTCCCACAGTAATTATAATATTTGCTCTCAAATCAAGTACATTCTACAAGATTCAATCCCACCTTACTTAGGAGAGAGAACCATATATTCATGTTAATATGAATATGAGAAAAAATATTCTCAAGTGCCAAACACATGGTAGAATTTGTGTAGGAATAGGACTTATGAAACAGGCTAAAATTTTACAAAGATGTCTCAGAGTCCTGGACGAGTGTGATAAAATCAGATATAAGTTCTATTCATTTATTAATTATATCAAGAACACAGAAAAGATCACAGCTCATGTTTTGTGAAGGGAGTTTGTTATATACAAAACATTTATACAGCCTTATGGATAAAGCCTTAAAAATAACTTTCTAATGGATGGGAGGCAAACCCAAAGGCATTTAAGTAAAAATAAAAGTGAGACTCCTTGATTCCTTGTACAGAATTATCACATTAGATTGTATACAAGATAAATGATAACAATGATAAAAGTGATAGCAAGTAAGAAGTGTTTGTCTTTCTCCTTCAGAGACATGTCATATCTTTGCTGAGCTCTTACTGCATGGTTGCCTTGGAAATTTACACTGAGTCATATTTACCAAACAGATTTGACTCCCATTTTTTATTAGACATTTAACAGATAATAAGAATTTTTGACTCACCATGACTGTTTATTATTACCCTTAAGTCAATCAAAATTTGCCCCTGATCTTGATGATCTTACAGAAACTGCTTTCTAGCTTGTAAGGATCCCGGTTAGTGCTCTTTTGGAATGTTATGAAAACAGAATTTATGCAGAAACTATTGTCTGGTTTCTAAGTGTTCTTCCACACATCAACAAGTGAGCACTCTGATTTGCTCAGGTAGAATTTAGGTTAGAGAAATAACTACGTTTTGAACTATCCTAATAATGAGAATGTACGAGGGAAATAGAAAGCCTGCCTAGAGTACAGGCGGGGGTTGGGTGGGGAGGAGGGAGATTTGGGACATTGGTGATGGGAATGTTGCACTGGTGATGGGTGGTGTTCTTTAAATGACTGAAACCCAAACACAATCATGTATGTAATAAAGTTGTTTAAATTAAAAAAATGTATCAAAAAAAACAAAAGAATTTAGGTGACAGTGTTGTGACAGATGTGCCAACACTGTGTCAGGAGATGGTCAACCTGATTGGCATGTCAGATTGTCCGTATTTTAGAAAAGTCCTAATATCAGCTTCTGCTCAGCCTGCTCACCCTTACTATTTTCAGTGGCAGCACCAAAGCCAGTGGAGCCGTGGGCTCCCATAAACACAAACACGCTTGTCATTTGATACTGACACTTACATGCATGTGAACGTGTGCACCCAAGTGCACAGAAATTAAATAATACCAAGGGATCTTTCTAGGAATCTGGCCAAAATCGCTCTTGAGTTTTAGAGGTTATGTTATTATAAGCTACATACACTTATACGTGGTTATATAGCTGGCTTAATGTCAGTTGCATTAGAATCAAGAGTTACCAGGGTACAGAGAGAGAATGCAGAGAGGAGGGCACTTGCCTTGTACCAGTGCTTCTCAAATATTAGGGCTCGCCCCCCCCCAAAGGGGGCACGAGGCTCCGTAAAGGGGGTCGCGTTTGACCTCGGCAAACACTGTCATAACAAGCTAAGCCCCATGTTTCTGTTTCTGTATGTCTCTGGAGCTGAGAGTTGCTGTGTCCTGCTTCAAACCCCGCTTCGAAAAGCTATGCATTGCAAAACGTACTCAATGTAGCCATTAATCCAGACATCACCTCTGATTAAAAATATCAGCTCATATTATTTTATATATTTTTGTTTTGCAGGTTAAAGTTGTTTTTTATTTTTTAATAAAGATACTATTTACAGTCGCACGGGGTGGCATGAAAAATGTTTTCTTCTTCCTAGGGGGGGCATGAGAGAAAATAACTGAGAAGCACTGTGGCTCGTACACAGATGACCTATGTTCCATTCCTTCAACCCATATGGTTCCTCGAGCACAACCAGGAGTGATTCCTGAGTGCAGCGCCAGGAGTAACCCTTGATCACTGATGGGTGAGGCCTAAAAAAAAATAACAGAATCTGGAGGAATTTCGTTTTGATTGACAACTTATCTGTGATGTTTTGTCAAGGAAACTCATTTATAACATATTTTGTGGATTCTGCTGGCTAATTAATTTTTATCTCTTGCATATGAATTTGACATGGTTTGATCTTTATACTTGCAAGAAAACTGTTAGATCTATACTGAGTTTCTTTCCCTTTTATTTTCTTTATCTTAAACTCTTTTATAAAAGAATTTCAAAAATATATAT
The DNA here is from genome assembly GCF_024139225.1 of Suncus etruscus. Classification (NCBI taxonomy): domain Eukaryota; kingdom Metazoa; phylum Chordata; class Mammalia; order Eulipotyphla; family Soricidae; genus Suncus; species Suncus etruscus. Next base: position 63,457,508 of record NC_064857.1, on the reverse strand, counting down.
GGTCCTGAGTTGAAATTATATAGCATTAAGATATTATGATTTTATTTGAATTGGAATTTTCTTTATACATAAAATAAGGAATTTTATTTCCATGCAAAACCATTTTAGATGCTGGCAGGGAAAAACTTATTTTCCAATCCACTCCAGTATATTTTTTGTGAAAAATCCATTCAAAAATAAATTTTATATTTTAGTATTTAAGTTATATAAAATTTAGATTTTATTTTATATTAAATAAAACTTTTATTACTCTATGTAATTTATAATTTTGTTTTTAGGAGCAAAAATATGAGTCATTTATGTGGTTGGTAGCAACTGTTAATGGTTCAATAATCCTAAAACTTTGTAAATCTTATGGAATATTGATAGGTAGCTATAAAAATATAGTTCAAGTATCTGAATTTTCTGAGCCACATATACCTGTCAATTAATTTTGTGAAGAATTTCCTAGATTTAATGTTTTAATAATGAATAGGCAGATTAAATAACTTTGATTCTTTTACTTATTTTTCCTTATTGGAAAATGTTTAAATATAGCAAGACATTTTTTTTTTTTTTTTTGGTTTTTGGGCCACACCCGTTTGACGCTCAGGGGTTACTCCTGGCTATGTGCTCAGAAATCGCCCCTGGCTTGGGGGGACCATATGGGACGCCGGGGGATCGAACCGCGGTCCTTCCTTGGCTAGCGCTTGCAAGGCAGACACCTTACCTCCAGCGCCACCTACCCGGCCCCAGCAAGACATTTTTTATTTATGCTTATTATTCTTAATGTACTAGAAAAATTTAGGTTGTATATAGAATGAAAAAGTGATATATTTTAATGCTTCCTGAAATTATCTCAGTTCCATGAAGAAAATTTAGAATTACAACTTGGTATAAAGAATTTATTAAGACTTTAAAATTTGTCTTGTAAGGTTGGTTTAATGGGGTAGCATTATCTAAAAATCTTCACATTTGATTGATGGGAACATTAAAGAAATCTTTCATCTTGAACTTCAAACAGAAACGGTTCCTTGAAAAGAAGGGAGTGTTAGGAGTTATCCCTAGGAAATCAGAAATCTTAGCACAGTACTATCTTACCTGTACAAATTATTTCACAAAATCTGTAAAACAGCCCTCCTAATATTTGTATAATTGTGTCATTTTGGAAAAGGCTTTTTTTTTTAGACCTGAGGTGTTCAAACTTAAAAATATTCTAATTTTGAACACAATATTAACTTGCCCTCATCTTAGTAAATGGTGTTTTTCCCTCTATCTCAAAACCTTCATTAATCCAATCAAGGAAGGAAGTAATGAATAAGTGAAGTATGCAGCCTTTTGGGTAATTACTATTTATTTGTCTTTTTGTTGTTGCTTTCTAGCCCACACCCAGCCATTTTCTGGGCTTATTCATAGTCTGTATTCATTTCTGGTTGAGATCAAGAGACCAAGGATTGAAACCAGGTAGTTGATTGAAACCAGTGCAAGGTCAATGCCATTGAACTACCTTTCCAAGTCCTGCTTTGTTTCTATAGGAGTCATCAACTGAAAAGTGCTCATGGTGTCAATAAACATGATATTGTTTGTTAGGAACAGGCTTTTATATTCTCTACAATCCTCAATCCCAGTTAACGGTTTGCAATAAATAAAGCTACATTGATCACTACTTTCATAGTCACTAATACAAAAGCATTGCTGTGCTAGCAACTGAAATGTTATTGTCAGTCAACTGGAGAGCTTAGTGAAAAAGAAGGTACTTTGAGCAAATTCTCCCAAGAGGAAGAGCCCAGACATTTTCTCTGTAGTATGGCTGAAGTAGCTAAATGAAAAAAAGAAAGCCACTGGGTCTAGAAAGCAGGATAAGTTGCAGTTTGACTTTTTAAATTTTAAAAGCATGTATAAAACCCTGGATACTGTTTGTCACTACTCCTGCGATAGAAAGGAATTTGTGAAACATATGGAAATTGCAAATAGATCTTATGTTCATAATAGCATGGTATTGAGTGAAACATTTTTGTGAACAGGTTTAGACAAGAGATAAATGTATCCATGTGATAATTATTTGCCCAAGAAAGTTGTGATTTTGCCAGTAAGTTAGCAGCAGGTAAAATCAAGCATATAATGATACCACATTTTCATTGTTCACAGTCTTTGAAAATATTTTTTAGTAACCATCAGGGAACTGGAGAGATAGTGTAGGGGTTAAGATGCTTTTCTTGTCTGATCCAGGACCAGGTTCCCTCCCTGTATATTCCCCTGAATATCTTCAGGAATCACCCCTGAGTACAGAGCCACTAGTAAGTCTTGAGCACAGCTGGAATCACTCCTTCCAAACAAATAAATTCAAAATTCCCATAAAAAAAACACAGAAATAAAAATAAAGATTCACCACTCATGCCCCCAAATGCCTAGAGGTTGGGTCCTAGAAGTACCTGTTTGTTTGTTTTTATTTTTTTTTTTTTGGGTCACACAGAGGTGCTCAGGGGTTACTCCTGGCTGTGAACTCAGAAATCACTCCAGGCTCTTGGGACCAACCATATGGGATGCTGGGTATAGAATCTGCGTCTGTCCTCGCCATGTGCAAAGCAAACACTCTACCACTGTGTGACCACTACATTCCCAAAGTATCTGTTTGTTTGTTTATTTTTTACTGATTTCTCAACAAAAAATTTTTAGGTGAAGATTGGTACATAGATTGAACCTAAATCCTTTTAAACTCTTTTTTTTTTCTTGTGGGTTTTTGGGCCATACCAGTGATGCTCAGGGTTTACTCCTGGCTATGTGCTCTTAATCTCTCCTGGCTTGGGGGAACTTATGGGAAGCCGGGGATCGAACCAAGGTCTGCCCTGAAACAGCTGTATGAAATGTAAACACCCTACCACTTTGCTGTTGCTCCTGCCCCCTTTTAAGCTCTTTTTTAAATTTTATTTTCGTCAAAGGAACTAACACAACATATAGAGTGCTGAAAGTGCTCAATATGAACATTAATGCTATTGGCAAAAACCTTGCCTTGGTCTTGTTTACAGTGCAACAACAGTATTTTGGGTATCAGGTCACTGGAAGCTTCCTTATTCAACAGTACTTATTCCCTTTTCACAGCAATCACAGACTTGGTGAACCAAAGGATCAACACCTTTATTTTCTAAAAGATTAAGTGTCCACAAGCTCTTCTCTTTTTTGATGTTAATTGTGATTTTTTTTCAAAGATGGTGATTCTAAATGATATTCACATTTTAAGTGTCTGAGATTCTTCTTTTATTTTTAATAAAGGCACTGTGATTTTAAAAGTTGTCCGTGATAGATTTTCAGGCATACACTGTTCCAATACCAGTCCCATCACCACAGCAAACTTCCTTCAACCAGTATACACAGATTCCCTCTCACCACACAGCATTTTTAGATTTAAGTGATTTTAGTCTGTGTTTCCTGTTTCAGTGTTTAGGACATTATGTTTTTAGAAAGTGGCATATACCTCAATGTCTCCATAATAGGGGGATTGGCCTAAATCCCGTTTTTTGCTTTATGTCTCTCTTTTGCTTCCATTTCCAATTTCTGCTATATTCTGTGATTCTCATTTCTGTTATCTGGGATTCAGGATAATCTAGGTGTCTCATTTTTGATACTTTGCCTTGTCCTGCTATTCTATGCTCTGCTTTAGCTAAGGGATCCTCATACTCCAGCCTGTGGGCCACATGCAACTCACCAAAGACATTTATCCTGCCTGTTTGGTGTTTTTGCCACTGCTGCCTATTCTGCTTAGCAACAGACTCATCCGGGGCCCGCAGTGCTCATGTGTGGGATGCGCACTGCACTTTCTGAATCTCTCTCTCTGTCTCTCGACCCTTCCTCTCAGGTTCAGGCAGGGTTTCTCAAACTATGGCCTACCAAAGGCAGGTCCACAGTTCTCTTTGAAATAGTAAGTTTGTTGATTTAACTTTACTTTTCTTCATTTTAAATATTGCATTTGTTCCATTCTTTTCTTTACTTCAAAGTAGATATGTGCACTGCGTATAGGAATTTGTTCATATTCTTTTAAGCGATAGTTCAGCTCTTCAGTGGCCTGAAGGACAGTGAGCTGGCCTCTTATCTAAAAAGTTTGAGGACCCCTGATTTAGCTGTTCTCCTATTTAATTGGACATCTTCCAGTTTTACCCAAGTGAATGTACATCCTATGATTTCATCCTTCCTTGCAGCAGTTGCATAAAATTTCTTTGTGTACGTATACCATAGTCTCAGTACTCACCCATCTGTCATTGGACACTAGTTTTTCCCCCATATTCTTGTCGTTTTGCTAAGTGCTGCTGTAAATAATGGTGGGTAATAACATGTATTTGTCCTTTTGGATATTTGTTTTAGTGTTTGGGGATAGTTACCAGAAAGTACGTATGCACCAGTTTTTGACAAGGCAATCAGTTAATCAGAGAGAACATTGATTAGCTTTTCTGAGCATTTATACATGTAATTAAAATTTGCTAATTCATAGAATTATATAACTGAAAAATGCTCTTCAAAATTATTAAAAAAACCTGATGAACCATTCTGATGATAGAATTAATCTTTGGAACTAGATTTGCAGTGTTTGTGTAAGACAAATTCTGATGTTAGTCACATGCATAGTTTATGATGTCTACATTATAAGGACTTCAGTAAATATGTTATATGTAATCTATCATATTTCATAGGCAATCAATGACAGTGTTGGAGATTAATATAATATTTATTACTAAAAGGCTGGGTAAAATTCACTTACCATAGTTGATGCTGAATAGCAAAATAAAAACATGTTTGTTAAACAACAGCTGTCTAGCAAGCACTGTCCTCTCATTTGTGGGAGTCAAGTGATTGAAAATTATTTGAGGTTTCATATGCCTAATTAAGCAAGACAATATCACCAGTGAAGTGTGTCAGATTGAGGGAAATTAAATGATGCTTCAGAAGACTATTTCATTTGTAAATAGACCTACATAAGGAGCAAGTTATAATCAGAGAAGGAATATTTGTTGTATGGAGCATGGCTTGAAGCAAATGGAATTAGAAAATGGTGATGGTACAGTTTGCTGTGATGCTGAAATGGTTTTCTTTGACATTTGGAAACATGTTTATAGAAAGTCAGGTTTTGTGCTGGGTCATAGGTTGTTACAGAATCTCATTCTCAAAAATAAAATAAATGAAATTTATTTCAATAGCCTGTTAAATTATTAAAAATAATTCTAGCACACATCTGTTGCCATTGTTTCTCCTCTTGAGATGGCGACTTTCATGGTTTTTTTATTTTTATACTGGGAACTTATCTGCTTTGGAGAAGCCTACACTCTATCTAAAGGCCATTATTCTTTTCTTTTTTCTCCTTACTCAGAATTTCTAAATAAAAAAAACCTATTTTTACTTAAAATATATATAATGATTCCTTCTTGGGCGTGAAATATGGGTCAGTGGTCTGCACACATCCTTCATGCTCTGAGTTAGCATTTGATCAGGGGACTGACCTTCTTGTTCTCTGGGCTTGGGTAGGAATAACTGCTGAGTAAAGAGCCAAGGGTGCCAAGACAACAAGAATATTTTGTGATTAGAACAGTATTTTTATATTATATTGTAGAATGAGTTTCTAATTTTTATATTTCCTGAAATATTTCTTTCATGAAATATTTATTTTATATGAAATAAATATTTATTTATATGAAATAAATAATTATTTCATTCTTTTAAGTCAACCCTATTTATCTTAAGTCAGTTTTAAAAATATTTCAATCTAAAATGTAGAACCCCTTTGCTGCAACTTTCTATTGCTTAAACTTTTATATTATTAAAAGAAAATTTCATAAGTCTCATGATTTACTCCATAAGACACCACATTCTTGTTCTGTGAGTTAAGAAACGTATGTATTGTTGGGGGCCAGAGTGGTGGTGCTAGAGGTAATGCACCTGCCTTGCAAGCACTAGCCTAGGATGGATCATTGTTCAATCCCCTGATGTTCCATATGGTCCCCCAAAGCCAGGAGCAATTTCTGAGATCATAGGCAGGAGTAACCTGAGTAATTGATGCTCCTGAGCATCAATGGGTGTGGTCCAAAAACAAAAAAACAAAAATTAAAAAAAACAAACAAAAAAGAAATGTATTGTTCTTCAAGTACCAGTTGAATATTAATGATTGATCATGAGTGTCATTGATTGAACAGGTTTGCAATGTACACTATAAATGCAGATCTCAATTTTCAACTTTTATATTAAAATTCTGATGTATTAACTTGCCCAAATTTTCCTCGGTGCCATAGGCAATTTCTACCTTATACCTAACTCATTTTTGTCTGTACAAACTGTGTTTCTTCATTGCCTTTAATAATTATATCTATTCAGTAAAATTCCCCACATCAAATCACCTACCAGATGCTTTGCTTACAACTCTCATTTCTCAAATTTCTCTGTTTGTACACATTTTGTCTTTCTGCTTTATTGAATACTGCAGCATCTCTTAGCTGAATTTTAACAACACATCATAAAAGAATTTTCCTCTATACAGCTCTTCTCTCATGAACTTATTCTTGGAATTGTCAGTCTTATTTGTGCCACTACATAAAATCATCCAACACCTTCCTGACTATAACTGTGAATGTTTGAAGGATACTTCATCTGGAGTTTTATTTCCTTGTCTCCACTCAATCACTGCCTTGCATTCTTACACTGGTAATATGGTTAATATTTATGTATTTTTCTATATATTTTTTTATTTCTGTGACTTTTTATTCCTGAATTTACCTCTGCCTTATCACCTGCACCCAATGTCTTTATTTGCCTTTTAAAAGTTAGGTTATGTATTTCTTCTGACTAGAAACTTTTCTTTTTTTTTTGTTTTGTTCTTGTTTTAATCTACCTAATGATGAAAAGAAATATGTGTTTCTTCATATATATGGGTGTAGAAAAACACACAAAGCACACATCTTACTTCCTCCTAATAGAGACTTTACCTTAACTTAGTCTTTCCTTCACCAACTTATTTTGAGAGGTAAAGTTCCACTTAGGTTTGACTATTATTGGATGGTAATTTTGTTCTTTAAATATGTAAGCCTTTTGCCAGCTAGGTTGAGTTTAATCAATAAAATGATCATACTGGGGCCGGAGCAGTGGCACAAGTGCATGCCTTGCACATGCTAGCCTAGAATGGACCACAGTTTGATCCCCTGGTGTCCCATATGGTCCCCCAAGCCAGGAGCGACTTCTCAGCACATAGCCAGTAGCACCCTGAGCACCACCTGGTGTGGCTCAAAAACAAAATGATCATACAGGGATGACAGTCAGGGCTCAGTTCAAGAGGCTGAATAGTCCCCTCGCTCCATGATTTTCTCTCTTACAAGTCTTGTTTACTTAATCTTTGGAGTGGATGAGCTTCAAACTTTTTTGCCTGTGGTTGGAGCCCCTATATGTGAGTATCTAGTTCTTCCTTGAATTCCCCACATTTCTATGTGGTTTTCAAAGCTGATACAAATGATTGTGTCTGAATAATCTTTAGAATGGCGTAGCCAAGCAGTTTTAAATTTTCAGCCTCGGGCCCAGAGAGATAGCAGAGCGGCGTTTGCCTTGCAAGCAGCCGATCCAGGACCAAAGGTGGTTGGTTCGAATCCCTGTGTCCCATATGGTCCCCCGTGCCTGCCAGGAGCTGTTTCTGAGCAGAGAGCCAGGAGGAACCCCTGAGCACTGCCGGGTGTGGCCCAAAAACCAAAAAAAAAATTTCAGCCTCAATATTATTATTATTATTATTATTATTATTATTATTATTATTATTATTATTTATTTATTTATTTTTGGTTTTTAGGCCACACCCGGCAGTGCTCAGGAGTTACTCCTGGCTGTCTGCTCAGAAATAGCTCCTGGCAGGCACGGGGGACCATATGGGACACCAGGATTCGAACCAACCACCTTTGGTCCTGGATTGGCTGCTTGCAAGGCAAACACCACTGTGTTCTCTCCGGGCCCTATTTTTTCATTCTATCTGCCATATCCATGGGGATGACAAGAATTACAATCAAAATATCTTCTTAGAGTCAGAGTTTTGATTAAGTTCATGTATGTAAGACTTGTCATAGAGTCTGAATTATACTACTAAAAAATAATACATTGGTGTGATTGAAGTCTGAATGACTCAGCTAACTACTCTTTCATTATTGGTCCCTTTTTAATTAGTAAGAAACCCATGTCTTGAGCCAGAGCTGAGATAAGGGTAAAGACACTTGTCTTGGTTACAAGTTACATTTCTTAGACTAAAAGTACCACTTGGTCTCTCATGCATCACTAAAAATGACCCTGAACTCAGAGCCAAGAGCATCACTGGGTTTGGCCTAATCCTTTCCACCCCTGAAAAAAGAAATCTATTGAATTTTGATCCACTGAAAATCAATTCTGCTTTTTTATGTAACAGAATCAGAATTCAAACACTAGTTTTTGAAACTTGTATTTTATATATTTTATTATAACCCTCAACATACTGAAAAAGAATTTTGTTTTGCTAATGTGCATTTTCTTTGTCAAGCAGACACAGTGACCACATGAACAGCAATTATTATTTCAATATTTAATAACCCTCTGTTTTGCTGGTTATACATTTTATAAACAGTATAAATTTACTCCTAACAAAAAACAGTTATTGTTATAGACATTAAAATAACAATAAATATGAATTGGTGTTCATTTATGGGATCATTTTTATAAGATTACTCATACAGTGATGAAAAAAGGATTTGAAGCCAGGCTGAATAATAAGATCCTTTAATACATATATTGGCCTCTTATATCTTTGTATACCTTCCCTGTTTCTACCAAGGGAACATTTAAAATATTTAAAGACTATGAGATCAATATTTTGAAAATATTATTAAGTGATTGAAATAGTTTCTCTTGACTGAAACCAAAGAGATCCACATTTGAAGGTCAAAAAACATGTTAGGTACAGGAGAGACAGAATTGCAGACAGAGTAGTTGTCTTGTATATAGCTGGCTCTTAGTTGAATTTCTGTCCTCTGCCAGAAGTGATATCTGAAAAGAACCAGGTCTAAGCCCAAAATATAGTTGAATGGGGTAAAAAAAAAAGGCAAAACAAAGCACAAAGAAAAATGCACTTAAAGGAGAAGGATCACACTTATTTTGTGCATCATGTTAGTTTTTTTTTTTTTGATAAATGAGGCATTCTATTGACTTTTTTAAGTATTGTGCCCTCCCAACCCCGCTTCCACCTCATTTGTTTTTTAAACTTCTAAACAACTTCCCTGAATAGCTGGATCTTTATTTTGTCCAGTTTCTGAGTCAACTATTGTGTTTACTAAATTGGTGTCACCTGAACCTTGCCTCTGCCTCATTTACCCATTACTGGATTTATAGACAAACTGTTGCTGTGAGAAACACATTTTAATTTCACAAAATTTTCATCATTGATCCGGAACCAAGGAGTAAGCCTCAGTGCTGCTGGGGATGGTCCCCAAACCAAAATAACTATATTTTAAAATAATGCAATAAAAACTCTCAGCTATTATACCCAGACAGCGAGTAGTATGTGTCCATACCTAAGCTATCAAAGAGGTTTAGCTCTATCATAAGTGCTGATGTCTTTATTTTTTTGGAAGGGAATACACACCTGTGTTCCAAAAATGCTTTGAATGATTTCACATTGGCAATATACAAGTAATTCTAATTAATGTATTGTCCCATTGCAAGATAAGTCACAAGATCATTGTAACCATATTGCTAAAATAATGTCATTTCCAAGAAATAGTATTATGGGCTGATTTAAGTAGTAGTCTCATTTCTATTTTTATTTGGTAGGTTGAATATTTTGTTAAATATCTTGTGGTTCTTGTTTCGTTTATTTATAAATAATATAGAGTGTAGAATATAAAAACACGATTGCTTGAAGCATAATGGAATGCGATTTTTTGTTGCTTGATTTTTTTTTTGACTTTTGTGGGCCACACCTGGTGATGTTCAGGGGTGACTCCTGTCTATGCTCTCAGAAACTGCTTCTGGCTTGAAACAGTTATGGAACTTCAGGAATAGAACTCCAGGGATAGAACCCAGGTCTGCCCTGGATCCGCAGCGTGCAAAGCAAATGCCCTACTGCTGTGCTATTGCTATGCCCCCTGTACCTTGATTTTTAATTTGTTTGATTCTATTTGCTTATAGTACCACCAGTAGGAACTACTTCTGGTAATTCCAATTGCATCTTCTTGTAAATAGTATGGTTTGCTAATCATAGAGACGACAAAGAAGATGTATGTAGTAAGATATATGTTTTTATCTTTTATTTTAACTAACAAGTCCAGAGGTGTAGTTTTTTTATTTATTCTTTCTTAGAAGTTTTAAATGGGAATTTAGCAACTTTTATATCTGATAAAGTATTTGAAATTGCTGTCTGAAGGTATTTCTGACTATATTATTGATCTATGACATTTTATTCCCCTTATACCGGGTAGTGATTTCTTGCGATAGAAAGTTTTCTTGCAGCTAACCTTTGAAGGCAGCCTGTCAAACGGGGAGAGTTGGGCTGGAGTGTGAGGAGTGTGAGATTGAAGCGATTCAGACTTGCACAGTACTGCCATCTTGTGACTGAAGCAGAAATATACCCGCTGTACTCAGATCTGCTTTGTATTTATTTATTATTATTTTGTGTGTGTGTGTGTGTGTGTGTGTGTGTGTGTGTGTGTGTGTGTAGGGGGTACTTTGAATTTTAATACACAATATTGAACTGAGAAACTGTAGAGAATTTCACCTACAGAAATCCTAAAGAATTTCCCAAATTTATTTTCTAGTTCTAGTTCACATGTAGAAGAAATAGAAAAACTAAAAAAAAAGAGGTGAAGAAAAGAATCCAAATAGAAAAGAGAGAGAATTTTTTTATCTTTTAATTTTGACTATATTTTATTTCCAGTCAATGCTCCTGAGACCGCTTGGTCCTGATATATATATGACTTGGAACTAGGACTGATAATGTATGTGAACATAAATTAACCATATTACCCATGTCAGAATGCAAGGCAGTGATTGAGAGGAGATGGGGAAACATAACTCCAGAGGAAATATCCTTTAAACATTCACAGGATGGCTACAAGAAAAGGCCTAGGATCTGGGAGTAAAAACCACCATCAAGCTCTCAGACTGAACCAGGATTAGCTGGCAGTTCTTTTTCAATCCGTCTTCACTGTGTTCACCCTAACTCATCTCATCTTCTGATTAGAGTAAAATTAATTCATCTTTACCATAGCATTTCATTAAAGTTTTAACATAAAAACATTTATGTCCCGTATTGCTTTCCTAAATTTTCTCCAGAAAAATTCTGAATAATTTTTTCTGTATTAAGCAAAAATAAGAGGTGCGGGCTCATACCCATAAGTATGTAAGGCTTACTCCTGACTCTGTGCTCAGAGATTACTCCTGGTAGTGCTTCATTGACTGTATGTGATACCTGGGATTGAAACCAGGTCAGCTGCTTACAAGCCAAGAATCTCACTCATAATATTATCTCTCTAGTCCAGTCTAGAATATTTAATGAGTATATTTATGTATTAAAATTAGCTTCGTAAAGCATTTCAAATAATTTTTTTTGGCCATACCCAGTGATACTTAGGGTTTACTTCTGGATTTGCATTCAGAATTTCCTCCTGGAAGGCTCAGCGAACCATATGGAATGTCTGGGATCAAATTTGGATTGCAAATTACATGCAAGGTAAATGCCTTCCCCACTGTGCTATTGCTCTAGCCCCTTACAATAATTTTGTCTATGTCTTAGGTTATTGGACAATCACTACACAGGGTGACACACTGGCTGTCTCTGTTCAGTAGTCAAGATAGTTCCTGTTGGGAGTAGGAAGAACATGCAGAAAGAATTGAACCTAAGCTTCCTGCTTGCAAAACACACCCCAGTCTCATTGAGTTCACCTTTTTAGACCCTTCAAATACATATTTTATATATACATATTTATTATCTATTTATATACATTATATACATATTATATACAATATATTATATATATATATATATATATATATATATATGAGTTAGGACAGGCTTAAGACACTTTTCTTGCAAGTGGCCAACCCTGCCTTGCCTATGGTTCATTGAGCTCTGCCAAGTATGATCCCTGAGCAGAGCGCTAGGATGAAACTCTGAGCAGTCAAATGTACCCCTTTCAAATACAAATATGAGGTGTGGAATATATATCAGCTCTCATCCCTGCTTAAAAATATTCAGCTTCTAATAGAATTTAAATTGGATGAGCAAAATATGATGTGTGGGGTTGTTCATTGAAAACCTTTCATGAGACAAGTGGCTTAGCTTTGTGTCTTTGTGGCAGCTAAAAAATAAAAAGCACACATCTTATAAAATATAGTGTGTGATCTTATAAAATATAGTGTGTGTCCCGAATGCCTAATGAAATGCTTACAAATGAATGGAACATGAACTTATCATTATATTTATCTCCTAAATGCATATAGATATAAAGGCAGAAATATTATTTGGAATGTTATATTGAATATATATAGGAATTCAGTTTTCTTGTAGAATTTCAAAAATATTTGTGATTTTGGTCATGTAGCATGAATTTCTTCACCACTGTCCATATTCTTGAAGGTGCTCATTGTATATTACACCTATTTTATATGCCAAATAAGATGATATGTATATTTTAAAAAGCTTTCTCAAAGAATTAGAATCCCATTAATTGCCCCAATCATCTTACTCAAGTGTTTAAAATTGAAGAGAACTTATTGGTTTGGTAAATAATGAAATGATATACTGATTGGGGCAAGGTGAGAAAACTGGTATCTTAGCTTTGTCAAAAACCCAGATATTGGTGAAAGGCTTGTTTGTCCATTCTTTGCCTATCTGATGTTAGTAATTTTGCTTCATACCCAATGGTTCTCAGAAGGAAAACTGCAGCCAATTAATGTTGACTTTGGCTCATGAAATCAGCTGCAAACATGAAGCAGAAGAAAGAGGGGAATGATTTTTGAATTTCACATAAAGGAGAATAAACTCTTTCCTCCACCCTGAGCAAACATTTGTATTATACCTGATGTCATGGAAGTCCTGGGAACTAAGGACTTTTTTTTATTCCTGAGAGAAATTCAAGGAAGTTTTTACATTTTTGGACAAAAGACAAAGTAATCTGTGTTAGTTTTGCTACCAGAGAGGCAAACGTCGATGGTTGCTCACTGCCTAAGGCCCTAGTTCAAACCTTTGATTGAACTACATCCAATACCAAACCTCCACTTACAATCTGTGGGCACAAACACACAAGATGAGGCGAAATTAGTGCAGACAGTGCAGAAGGACAAAAGGCTGCCAGTTATCTCAGATATTGCCAGCTTCCCTTTAATCCCCAATGTGCAACTCAATTTCTTCCCCACCACAGTACTCAGATGTTAGTAATTTCCCATCCAGGATTGGTCTCTCTGACTGAATCAAAACTTCTTGAGCTAATATTGGCCTTGACTCTGAAGACCTCTCCCTGAGAGCCCAAATTTTGGAAGCTCTCTGAAAAGGGGGCCTCTAAGCTTTTCTAGACATGGTCCATTACAGATGCTCTAGTCTCTAGGATTTATTAGTTTGTGTGTAACAACCCCAAACTGTTTCAAGATACATAAAATGGACACGTATTTCTTTAGAATATTTTGTGTTTTTTCTCTGACAGCTATAATTCTTACTAAATGTTGTCATATACTGTGATGATTCTAACCACTTTTTATCTTCTCTTTTTGAGCTGTTTAACAAGGAATTTTGGTGGAAGAGTCCCCCAGTTTAATGCTTATGACTGAATCATGTCAATGGAATCATTGTAATTGTTCTTATGGCCCCCATATGTGCCAATAACACCATGTGGCATTGCTTCTTATTTGCATAGGCACATTAAAATGGGAAAATAGTATAAATACAAATAAAATCCTATCTAATAGAGATTGGAACACACAAACCTTGTAGTGCAAAGGGACCTTACACCCTGAACATTGACATAACGACCTGGCACAGACCTCAGAAGAAAGGGCATATTCCATTCTCCCCTGAACCAGGAAAGCCATCCACAAAACATCCAGGCTGGTCTATAACATCACCTGGAAGCAATCCTCTACCACGGAAGACCTACAGTGCTCAGACTTTGACCTGCTCAAAAGAGACTTCCCTTAACACTGAGAAGACTTAACAACAACAACGACCTGCTTACAGGACAGGGCTCCCTGCATTGCCCTTTGATTGTGAGGTGAAAGGAGAGGATGCTCCATGTCCTGACTTCAATGTAAGATATGCAGATTCCAGGATCTTTAATACAGAAACATGATACCAAAAACAGAGGCTGTGTGAAAAATAAAAGTGTGTTGGCATTACAGACAATGTATTGGATTGGACGATCTAGCTTGCTTGGAGCCTAGACTTGGTCTTGTGCCAGGAAACTTCAGAGGTCTGGTCTCTTTGTACTTAGGCCAAGGTTATTTCTTTCCATGTCCCTCATATTTTGGTGGGCCTATGCAAACAACAATTGCCACTCTAACACCATTCTTACTCTGCTCCTTTGACTCTAATCCTTAAAAAGAACTCACTTAAAATTTGAGGTTAACTTAAGCTAATATGCATGTATATGGAAATGTAAGAAAATACTATGCCTGTAATGTTTAAGGAGTTACATAAGTTTTATGGCTTTAGATTGCCTTGTGTACTGTTAAGAAATATTATAATGTGTTACAATCTGGGGACTTGAGGGACAAAGTAATTGTACATGGATTCTGTCTTATTTATCTTAATGTTCTTTGGCTGAAATTTCAAAGTTAATATATCAGCAAGGGGACTTCTGAGAATTATGTTATGGGTGATTGTCCTTCCACTGTAACTTTACCTTGTCCTCTTACTTTGCACCCTTGTTCTCATAATTAAAAATAAAAATTAAAAAAAAAAAAAAGAAATCTCTTCTGGCAGTTCTCAGTGAACCATAAAAGATACTGGGGATCTGACTTAAGTCTGACACAAGGCAAAGGCTTATCTGCTGAACTGTCTCTCCAGTCTCACAATGGAATAGTCAAAGGGACAGGTTGTGTAGGTCATATAATCCTATCATTGATTGATAGATCCGTCTGATGAAGACATTAAAAAAATAAATATCTAGAGAGCTACCGAAATAGTCTGAGGAAAGGTGCAGATAAAGATGTGAGGGTTCTTAATGTAAATTACTAGAACTCTGGAGGGCACAAGGAACACCCCTACTGGTGGAAGTCCTCCCTACTGTCTGTATTGCCTGTCATCCCTCCCAGAGGAAGATAATCATCAAAGATTCTACCTTACTTCTTCCTCTTTTCTCATATTCCCTTATAAAATGTAATCCCCCCTTTAGTTTATTTATTTATTTTTTGGCTTTTGGGTCACACCCGGCAGTGCTCAAGGGTTACTCCTGGCTCTCTATGCTCAGAAATTGCCCCCAACAGGCTCAGGGGACCATATGGGATGCCGGGATTCTAACCACCGTCCTTCTGCATGCAAGGCAAACACCTTACCACTGTGCTATCTCTCTGGCCCCCAAAACCCCCTTTATGATAAGTGAGCATTAGTTAGGAATTTGTTGTCTGCCTTGTTTCTTAGGATTGATTATTCCTGAACAATGAATATCCTACTGGGAGGACAGTTAGGGCTCTCAGTCTATAAAGCTGGGTATCTCCTGACACCATGCTTATCTGTAAAATGCCTGTATTGTTTGTGTGTGTGTGTGTGTGTGTGTTTGTGTGTGTGTGTGTGTGTGTTTGGATCACACATGGCAGAGCTCAGGGGGTTACTCCTGACTCTCCGCTTAGAAATCCTTCCTGACAGGCTCGGGGCACCATATAGAATGCCAGGATTCAAACCACCGATCTTCTGCATGCAAGGCACACTTCTTAATTCCATGCTTCTTCCGGCCCCCAATTTTCTTAATTTTCCCTGGGTGCCTGCTTCAGGGGGATAGGGCTGGATTCTGGCAAGTTCTACCTGCACTCTGAGGCCCCAGATGGATGGAGTGGGCTTGGCAGATGCCTCCAACAATCGAGCTCCTCTTTCTTCTTCCTCAGTTGCTTCTATTCACAAGCACTTTGTTCATTCAGGAAATTTGTACTCCAGAAGGTTGACCCTCTCTATAGTCTCCCCACAAATAAAAATTAGTGATTAGAAGATATGCCCCAAATCTACTGAGAAATCTGAGAGATTTATCATCTTTGTATTCAAAACCACTTCAATGGATTGTGCTTTCATATGGAAAAAAATATATTTTGCCATTTTGTCTCATGAAGTTAATTTTTCAGATACTCTATATTTCAAATTCTGTGTGCATAATTTATTTTTCAGTGGTGTTTCTTTTTGGTCTCAATATGGAATATAGATCAATGTATTTACAAAATTCTTAATAACTCTTAAAATTCTTAATAAAACGCTTAATATCAGGGCAATGATAGTTGCTGCTGTCTTTCTCTTGCAGATATCTTGTGTGTATAAGATAATGATTTTTAGTAATTACTTAAAGATGACTGTTAATATGCTTGTTTTTCAAAGTATTCGGATATAATTAGTGTTCTGGTCATGTAGAAAATAAGTCATCTAATTTCTGTGATTATGCGGCATAAAAATAGATAAGAAGAATTTTACAGCTATACATCACATGAATAATTTTCTTTTGAATAAGGGAAGGCAAATATATGAAAAGCATACTGAATAATTAAGATAAACTCAAATTTCATATATAAAATTGAAAATCATGACCCCTATAATATGACTGCCTATTAATATTAATATTAATATTAATATTAATATTAATAAATGACTGCCTATTAATATTTCCCAGGAATTACTTAGAAAAATTAAAAATATAAAATTCTTACCACTTTATAATTTCAAATTGCATATATATTTTAGTATTTTTACTAAGCCTCACCTTATTGTGTGGGAGAAATTAAATTAAAAATTATGTCATTTCTATCATCACTCCTAACCTATACACAGTTTCTCTAAACTTGTATAAATAGTTATGTGACTGTTTACTGTGGAGATCTTTTTAAAATTAAATATTATTGAAGTTACTTTGGTATTTAACACTTAAAGATTTTAACCATATGGGGTTCGGAATGATAGCATAGCGGTAGGGTGTTTGTTTTGCACTCCGCTGACTCAGGACGGTCCCAATCCCCGGTATCTCATATAGTCCTTCAAGCCAGGAGCGATTTCTGAGCACATAGCCAGGAGTAACCCCTGAGAGTCACTGGATGTGGTCCCAAAACAAAACAAAACAAAGTAAATTTTAGCTATACAGAATTTTAAGTCAATAGATATAGTGCTAAGTTCAGCATAATCAATTTGATTTTTAAGTTCATGCCATTAAATAATGCCTAATTACTTTGAAATAAATTTATTAGAAATAAATAAATTATTTCTAAAATAAAGTCTAAACGTGATATGCATTGCTAACTGAACATTGGACTGAGAATTTACGTCAGAACTGTTGACATTCCTTTCTCCTAGAAGCTCTGCACGGTCATCATCTACTCAATGACTGTGAAATTATGATATGAAATCAAGACAGGTTCACAGCTGAGAAAAACAATGTCTTCTGCTCTTCCTTAACATGCAAAAGTTAAATTCATCTTTATCTTCTACTTCACACTCCCCTGTCAGTTCTCCTGAATCCAAACATATTAATTTATGTTTACTCATTTCTTCCTGAAATGCATCACACATACTGCTTTGTTGACATCTCATTCATTCTTAAGTTGGGCAAGTGATATGTCAGAAATTAAACATTTTCAATATCATTTGGCTTTTATTTTCATGTCCACGATGCAACTTAATCAGTCATGGCATATTTTTGTAAGTTCTGAGTTCTCAAACTGCTCTGTTTGCATTTATAAGCAACGTCTTCATTAATATGGCCTATCAGACACAAAGAACCATTACATTAGAAATCACAATTTGAAACTGATTTCAATATGCTTAAATATTATATGACTAAAATATTATTGTTAAATTACATGGAAAGTTTGAATTTCTATGAAAATATCACTACTGAAAGTTTGAATTTCTATTAAAAATATCACCACTTCCCTTTCTATCAAAAGGCTTTAAATATTGATCCTTATACTAAATTTTTTGGCTTGTGGAAATAGATCCTGGGATGATATAATTTTTATAATATGATGGATAACAGTGCTAAGAAGTGAGCAGTAAGGTAGGATGACCAATAAAATAAATAATATTTTTTATAAATAACAGGTATATTTACAATCATATAACAATATAATTATAAGAAAATAAAGTATTGTTTATAAATTATTCTTTAACAATGTTAAATAACTGATTTGTTAGATTAAATTTTGTTTGTTTGGGGCCATACCCAGTAGTGCTTGGCTCTGTGCTCGGAAATTATTCCTGGCAGGCTTAAGGTATAATATGGGATGATGGGGATCAAACCCAGGTCAGTCATATATAAGGCAAATGTCCTCCCAGTTGTATTGCCACTCTGGCCCCTGTTAGGTTAAATTTAATTATTTGTTATAATAGATGAGATATGAATTTAGTAATTAATAACAATGCATATGAAAATAAAAATTTACCTGTGGTTGAAAGACATCAAAAAATTTCATATATTAGTGCATCAAGTTTATTTTAATATTTCTCAATGTCATTTTTATGGGAAAGACCAGATTCTACCTAAATATAGACACTATACATATACTTATAAATCAACATTTCACAAAGAATCCCTGAAAAGCATAGATTTAGAGGTTTAGATTTTTACAAGGTCTTTAAAATTGAGAGATTTGTTTCAGACACTTGCAAGAATGATTTGAATTAAAATACTGTGTAGTGTATATTCTTAAAGAACTTAAAATTAATTTGGGAATTGGACTGAAACTAACAGGAACTTTTTGTTGTTGTTGTTTTTGTTTTGGGGCCACACCCAGTAACACTCAGGTGTTACTCCTGGCTATGAGCTCAAAAATTGCTCCTGGCTTGGGGGACCATATGGGACGCTGGGGATTGAACCGAGATTCGTCCTGGGTCAGCCACATGCGGTCCATCCTGGGTCAGCTGTGTGCAAGGCAAATGCCCTACTACTGCGTCAGTGCTCCAGCCCAGAGACATTTTATCTATAAAGTTTAGGGGCAAGAATTGTGTACAGCCATTGACTTTTAAATATGAACTATCATAGTGAACTATAAACTATTAACTGTAGTTCACACACTATGATATACCAGTATATAAAATATAAATTATATATGTATATAAAATGTATACATATATTTTATACACATATTATATATGTTTTATAATATAATAAATGTATTATAAACATTAGAAACCCCATCTATAAGGGAAGGATTTTTCTCTCCTATGGAGTATATTCAATTAAATTTAATTTATAGAGAAGCAATGTCCCATCTTCTTTATTTCAGATGTTCAAGTATAAATATAAACATCAAACTATTATATGAGACCTACATATAGGGACAATCCAAAGATCATTAATCTAAAATGCATATTTATCTGAACATCCTATATTCACAGGTAATATCATTTTATTTTATTTTATTTATTATTATTATTTTTTTTTTTTGGTTTTTGGGCCACACCCAGCAGTGCTCAGGGGCTATTCCTGGCTGTCTGCTCAGAAATAGCTCCTGGCAGGCACGGGGGAACACATGGGACACCAGGATTCGAACCAACCACCTTTGGTCCTGGATGGCTGCTTGCAAGGCAAACGCCGCTGTGCTATCTCTCCGGGTCCATAATATCATTTTAGACTGTTAGGGACATTTTTAAATTTTTTCTTTCTGTATCTTAGCCTTGAGGTGTCATATGAAGCAAAAGTGAGCATTTCCACTTAAAACTTCTAAGTCAGTTTAAAAGTGGTAGTTTAATCTATTTACACTGAGTTTCTTCCTTTATTTAAATTTTTGTTTTCCTTCATTGGCAGTTAAATTTTCTCCTGGTTTAAGTGTGTATGTGTGTGGAGTGGGGGAACAGGTAGAGAGAGAAACAGAGAAAGAAACAAAAAAGGAAGATTGAATGCCCGTCTCATCACCAGACATCAATTTTTGTTCAATTTGTAAACCTATAATTGTGTCTTATATATTGAAGATGTTTCACAAAGTGGCCATTAAGTGCTATACTTCATTTTCATCTGTGAAAATGTTTTCAGTATAAATAAATACTTAGTTTTGTTTGCATAGGCTGGAGCTATAGCACAAGGGTTAATACTCTTGCCTTTTGTACAAGCTATCTGTGTTTGTTCCCTAGACACAAATATGGCCACAAGAATCCTGTCAAAAGTGATCACTGAATTCACATCTTTGAACATGCCAAGTTTCTTGCCACCCCCCCCCCAAATAAAACTAAAATATTTGTTTGTGCCCTATTTTATTCTATCTGAGATAATTTTACTTTGGTAAATGGTATTCACAGCAGGATATGTAACATTTTGCTTTTAAGTGAAAAAGTCATCCTGAAAAGATGAAAAGCAAAATCTTATAAAAGCAACAAGCCTGGACATAGGTGTGAATAAGGAGTGGGAACAAAATAAAATGCTGAAAATAAAAGTTGAAGCAGCCTAAATATTTCCTAATGCATTCAATTTTTTCCTGAATAAAGAATGCATAATTCTTAGATTGTAAGAACCTGTCATATTTTTTAATTATTTCAATAAAATTAAGTCAGAATGTAAAAAATAGTATAGTATTATGGAATTTTTTTTGTTTATAATCTGATAAAATTTCGCTGTCTTTGCTATCTCTTAATTTTTTATTTTGTCCAACATCAAAACACAGATACAAATCATATATGAGAAAAACATCAATGATGATATAATAAACATAATCTTTATTTATTACAAATGATTTGTTTTTTCAAAACTTGAAATTCTTAAATTTTATGTTTATTTTTCAGATAAAGCAAGCATTAGGAGTCCCAAATTTCTTTGAAAAATGCTTACTACTCATAACTGAATTTATGTCTGTCTTATTTTCTGCACAAACACCACCTTCTGATATACTTTGCATTGATCACATGTACATATATATGTATGCCCTTATATATACTTATAGATATGCATACTAGATGCACATCATATTGATATAGATGTATATATATATTGGTGCTAGCTCAGGGATCTAGATTTATTTTTATATAGCACTGACCACTGACCATTTACATAACATGGACCTATCTCTCATGCACCATAAATGCTTTTAGGCTGATGCACTTTATGTCATGCTCTTTCTATACAAAATTTTATGCGTGGATCAAGATAAGATTGGCATGATTTTATTTGTTATGTTTTTTTTCCTTTTTTAATTTACTTTATTTAAAGAGCATTGATCACATAGTTGTCATAGTTGAAAATAGTGAGTTTTTTTCCAAATAGAACAAAATTATTACAATGAAAGAATAGAAAGACAAAAAGAGGAGGGGAAAAGGAAAAAAAATAATTACAAGGACAAATAAATTTGTAAAAAATTTTATTGTATCTCCAGTGAGATCATTGAGTCATTGTCAGAATGTTTAATAAGGTCTTGTTACTAGCTGACCATTCTGGTTATTTCACTTGTTCCTGAATGTTAAATGACTTTAGCTACACATTGACATCTAAATTGGTGTGTTCTGTGGGGGTGAGAGCATTAAACAAATGAAGATGTACAGTTATTCAAAGCACTATTACTGATCTTGCTGCTTTTGTGGGACATGTTCTCAGTTTCCAGGTATCCTGGAAATAGAATGCAGGAAGATAATGCCTGCACTCACTTAAAATAAATCCTGGTGATATCAGCCATATATCGATGTAATTGGAGTTTGGTCAGATTGGTGGCTATGCAGAGATCTGTAGAGTAGTAGTGAAGCAAGGCCACAGGCAAAGTGGTGCTTATGAGTGCTGAAAACAGCAGACATGGCATCAGAAGGGATATATCCAGGATGTTTTACAATTTGGTTTACATCTCTTTCACAAACAGTGTGAGTCTATAGAGATGTCCCAGTGCAGATAAGGAGACCTCACCTTTTTTTTTATTGTAAATTAATTACTTATTTTTTTATTGTAGGTAAATTACATGTCAGGAATATTTTATCAAAAATATTTGAATATCATAGAAAGCACTAATGATTTTTAGTAAATTCGCAGTATGCATACCTAGAGGCACAATACTGGAAAACAGATGGCCAACAAACAAGAGAGGACATAATGATACGCTCAGAAATTTGGCATTAACTAAAAGTCAACTTTAATAGCAGAATTTATTTAGTAACACATGTCTATGCATCAAATTCATCACCATTACTTGTTGTCTTTATGGAAGTGAAACAAAGTCTGTTCTGTATCTTGGCCTCTGAGTTTTTTATTGATTCATTATTGAATGAAACTCAAAAGTCTGCTCTTGCTAATTTCCAACTTCTGTGCATAAAATTATTAGAAAAATAATCCAAACAAGCTCATATCTAGACAAAAATTACCAGCCTTATTTTAATATATTATTGGGTATTTCTTTCTATTTGTGTGACCCATGCTTAAGAAGAATTTGCAGTTATATAGTTGGATAGCAACTGCTACTTGCCCAGACACACTTAAGCAAACCAGCTGAACAGATCAGATAAGCTCCTTTCATAAGAACTTCTCTCTCAGGAGCTTCATTGCTCTCCTCCCCTTCTTGTGGCAAGGACACCAATGGCATTTAAAAAGCAATATAATAATCTTTCATAATCAACTTTTATACTAGCTCTGAACTCCCTTTTCTTCCATTTTGAAAAAAAAAACATGTAATGAGAAATAAGGAATATACTAAAATAAATATGCTTGATTGTTATAATGGTGAATAAATTCTAATGTTTATATTTCTGTGTCACATATATAAATAAAATTTAAAGATATTTAAATAAAAATGTAAAGAGATTGTAAAAGGATTTTTACAAAAATATTGGAGTATATTATCTCCTTCCTTTTGAATATGTCTTACTTAGTTAAGCAGGTATGAGAAAAGAGTAAATAACTGTTTTTTATTTGTTTTTTTTTTTGTATTAGGAATTGCCAAGTAGGATGCTTTTATTTGAAACAGACATTGGTGTTATTAAATATTACTAAACTGAGGGCTTAAGAGATAGCACAGTAGGGAATATGTTTACCTTGTAGATAGCTGACCCCAGTTCAGTCCCCAGCATCCCATATGGTCCCGTGAGGCTGCCAAGAGTAATTAGTAAGTGCAGGGCCAGAAAGAAGCCTCTGAATAATGTCAGGTGTGGCCCTCAAAATAAAAACAAACAAGAAAATAAAAGAAAAATTAATTTAATTAAAAATAAGTTGGATAAATTCAACTTAAAATAAGCTAGAAGAAAATAACAAAAGAAACTGATAAGAAGAATAAGATAGTACAATTTCTGCATTGTTACCACTAAGTTAATCTTACAAACTGAAGAGACTTTCCTTGCTCCATTTTGCATTTATCAAGGATTAATTTATTGTATATATGGGGAACATTAGCAAGGAAAACCTTTTCAACAAGTGAGGTTGGGACAACTGGTCAGCCACATACAAAAAAGTGAATTCAGACTTCCATCTAACACCATAAACAAAGGTCAAATTCAAGTGGATTAAAGACCTTGATATCAGATCCAGAACCATAATGTATATAGAACAACATGTAGGTAAAACACTTCATGATTGAAACTAAAGGCATCTTCAAGGAGGCAACATCACTCTCCAAGCAAGTGGAAACAGAAATAAACAGATGGGAGTACATTAAGTTGAGAAGCTTCTGTACCTCAAAGGAAATAGTGACAAGGATACAAAGGCCACTCACAGAATGGGAAAAACTATTCACCCAATACCCATCAGATACAATGTACTGATAAAACTTAACAAGAAATAAACATCTAGCATCTAAAGCCATCAAAAAATGGGGAGAAGAAATGGACAGACAATACCTCAGAGAAATACAAATGACCAAAAGACACACATGGAAAAATTCTCCAAATCATTAATCATCAGGGAAATGCAAATCAAAACAACAATGAGGTACCATCTCTTGTCACAGAAACTGGCACACATCACAAAGAACAAGAAAACTAAGTGCTGTTGGGGATGTGGGGCAAAAGGAACTCTCATTCACTACTGGTGGGAATGTCATCTTGTTCAGCCTTTATAAAAACTGATTTGAAGATTCCTCAAAAAACTGGAAATCAAGCTTTCATATGATTCAGCAATACTACTTCTAGAGATATACCCTAGAAAGACAAAAATACAACACAAAAAGCCTTTTGTACATCTATATTCATTGCAGCATTATTTACAATAGTCTGAATATGGAAAAAACCCAGATGCCTGACAACTGATGAATGGCTAAAGAAACTGATACACTTACACAATGGAATACTATGCAGCTATCAGAAAAATGAAATAATGAAAATTTCCTATACATATATGGACATGGAAACTATTGTGCTGAGTCACAGAGAGAGAGATAGACATAGAATAGTCTAACTCATCTGTGGGACTTAAGAAAATAGAAGACAGTATGGTAATAATACCCAAAGACAATAGAGATAAGGGCTGGAAGAACCAACCCATGATATAAAGCTTACCACAAAGATTGGTGAGTGCAGTTAGAAAAATAACTACACTGACAACTATCATGGCAATGGTAGTGAGTGAGAAATTGAGTGCCTGTCTCGAATACATGCAAGGGTTGGGGGGCTTTTGTGGTGGGGATGTTTCAGTGGGGAATGAGGTGTGTTATTGTCATGACTTATACCAAACTACAAACATATTTGTAATCATGGTACTTAAATAAAGATATTTAAAAAAAATCTTACAAAATGAAAGTCAAATATCTAACTTTGCCTAGTTTTCTTTGGAAGACTGGAAAATTTAGGTAAGATAAGGAGAAAAACAGAGATGATTGTGTGAGAATAATGTTTGAGAGACTTAAGAGATCTCCATATCAAAATGTTGTGGTACTCCAGAGAAAGAACAGTGGGAGAACCTTACTTTTATTTGTGGCCAACTTCAGCTTGAGTGGTCTCCCTAACATTACTAGTAATAATTCCTAATTGCAGAACCAGGATTTACCCCTTACTATCGCTGGGTGTGACATACACAAAAATGAAGGGGATTTAGACTGGTACTTCTGAATAGTTTCTAACAAATTTATGGCATTTGACATATATTCAACTATGCAAACACTTATATAAGTATATGTATGCACATTATTATATTCATGACAAGGATAGGGCTGCTAATTACAGAACATTTGTGAGTGGGAAAGAATGCCTGATTAACCATCAAGAATTGATTTAGACAAAAAGCAGGATAAACACAATCCTTAATTTGCATCTTCTTGCACCTACCAAACAACATGCTGTTTTAAAAATGCTACCATGTGTATGGAGTGGTAAATAGAATTGCAATATGAGAATTGAAATCATAAAGTCCCTAGGATGGTAAAGCAGGAAGGACTCTTGCATGTGGTCAACCTGGATTTGATCTCTAAAACACCAAAAGGTCCTTGGTTCACTGCTACTTGTGATCTCTGAGTGCAGAGTCAGCAATAAACCCTGAGAACTTTTCAGTGTGCCTCCAAAACAAACAAGCAACTAGAAAAGAAAAGCAAAAAAAGAATGTGAACCATCAAAAAATGTGTTTTCTATAATAGTAAGCCCAAAGTAGTTGTATATATACAGAATAGCAGATTTCAAAGAATGATAGTAATGGCAAGTCTCACTGTTCTTTTGAGTTTGTCCTTTTAGAGGCATTTTGACATATGAAAGAACTACACAATAAACTCTGATTCTTAGCGCATATCCGTCTTATCTTCATGACATTGGACAGGTGCTGTTTACCTTAGTACCTGGCCACTGCATTTTATCTTTGTCATGGATTAGCATCTTGGGTATGTATGTGTTTTGATCCAAGGGACATAGTACTTACCTTTCACAATAACAAAGTGCAGATAAGTGACATCATTCTGCTCACTTCAGTGGTTTTCCCCACAATTGTTGTCAATAGTGTCTCCTGAACCTTATCATTGTCCTCAGACATTCTTCTGCTCTTTGCTTCACTTCAATCTATATTGTAATCGTCTTTTTTCTAAGGCTCTTCTTTCTGAATAATTTTACACTTGTATTCCACTTACAGAATTCAATTCATTCTTCAACATCCTACTGCAAAGTAAAAAAAAAAAAAACAAAAAAAACCCGCAATGGAAAAAAATGACTCAGAATTTTAAGGAGGAACATTTTCAGTTGATAACAAGACTACCAAATTTTCACAACTGTTTCTTTTGTGATTAAAAAAATGGGATTTTGCTTGATATGTTTTGGTTTGGTTTTTTGTTTTGGTTTTGTTTTTGGCCCATGCTAATCAGTATCTAAGGCTTACTCTGGCTTTACATTTAGGTATCGTTCTTGGTAGACTTATTACAACCATATGTTGTAATAGGAATTGGACTCAGGATGGTAGCATGCAAGGCAAACCCTCTGTATACTGTACTGTCACTCAAACCCTGAAATATTTCATTTTTGGTTTTGGGGGCCACATCCATTTGATGCTCAGGGGTTACTCCTGGCTAATCACTCAGAAATTGCCCCTGGCTTGGGGGGACCATATGGGATGCCGGGGGATCAAACCACGGTCCTTCCTTGGTTAGTGCTTGCAAGGCAGACACCTTACCTCTAGCGCCACCTTGCCGGCCCCATCCTAAAATATTTTTATCTCAGTGAAAAATACAAACATAAAAGCAAATGAGTGAAGATTATCCTTTCATAATCAATATATTGAAATTTATTAATTTAGCTAAATATTTGGGGAAAGGAAAAAGAGACCAGAGGTGTCATAGGAGAAGAAATTAGAATGTTTTGGATGACATAGTAAGATTTTAGTCAACTATTCTGCATAAAACTCATTCAGGCTTGATTTTGTTGTTGTTGTTGTTGTTGTTAAATATTTTGATACATAGCAGGAATTCTAATATCTGAAGTTTTGAAAAACTATAGAAGATGAAAAATTGTTGGGCTGAAAATTGCAAGATTCTTTAATCTTTTATTTACTCTAAGTTTAAATTAATACATTTTGAAAGTCTTTTGAAAGAATAAAATTTCTTAGAACCTGTTACCAATTAAATAGCTGTTTTATTCCCCAAAATTTTATTAAGCAAAAAAGTTAATATCAACTCTGTCTCTACATTTTTACTCAATGAATGAATCTTCCTACCTGAATTTTAATCTATGATGATTTTGGAACCTTTTTGTTTGTTTGTTTTTGGGCCACACCAATTGACACTCAGGGATTATTCCTGGCTATGTGATCAGAAATCACTCTTGATGTGGGGGGACCATGTGGGACTCTGAGGATCAAACCACAGTCTGTCTTAGGCTAGTGCTTGCAAGGCAGATGCCTTACCTCTAGTGCCACTGCTCCAGCCCCAATTTTGGAACTTTTGATTTAGCTATCATGGGACACTTGATTGTCAAATCACAATATATAAAACAAATTTTGAGCAAAATTGTGTAAAGGCAAGTTTTCTCAAACACATAGAAACAAGTCTCTTTGAAATCAAGCAAAGAGTTTAAGAAGATGCTACTTGTTCAGTTTTCCCTCTTATTTCATATCTGCAAAGCAAATGTTTTGATTACTTAAATCTGATAAAAATCACTTTATACACACTACATAGCCTTATAAAGTCTTGGGGCAAAGTGTGAATATATCACTGATTTTCAGCAATTTGTGATTCCACGTAAAAAATAATTTCATGCAGAAATAAACCCTATTGAACCCTAAGTGTCATATTTGTTTAATAGCTGTAATAAGTAAAATGTAGCTAAAGGCAAATTTATATTCTTGTGCCTCTCATCATGAATAAAAGACATATCATCTTTGCTTTTAGAGAAACTAAGATCTGAATGATGCTTTCTGTGATCATTGCCTGCTTGATAATAAGGTTTATAAACTTCTCCTTTGTAGTTATATCATATGGCTGCTTTCCCAGATCTGCACCATGTAATTAGAGTCTCATTAATATCAGTTCCTCTATTGGATAAGTTTATGCCTGATTAAAGAGAGAGTTTGAAGATCATATCATTAATAAAAGAATTCTCATATAATTAATTTTACTTTAAAGAATACTCTATAACCTGAGCAAATGATATCTAAATTAAGTAGACAAGATAGTTTATGGAACTAATAAAAGATTTGAAAATTATTGGAGGAATAAACAGTATGATCTGCAATTACTGTAGAAATTTGGAGTTTGTTGTTAGCTCATAAGAGGAACATTAATATATATGTTTATAACTCTCATTGGTTACAATATATTATATTCTAGTAAAGGTAATTGAAAAGAATTAAATATAAATGTATTAAATTATAAGAATTAAATATAAATACATCTTATTTAATGATATATATTTTGGTAAAGCTTATCTGCAATAATAAACTAAATATTTTATTTTTAGTTATAGTTTCTTTTGGTAATATTTCTTACATATGTCATCGTGACCAATCTATGTATAGCAACATTGGCGATATAAAATTGCTCACTGTACACATATAAAGTGGTTTTATTCCTTCACTGCAGAATTGACATCATATTTGGTCCTCTCAAGCTATACTCTTTCAGTAACAACTCATAAATAATGCAGCAACATTAATGTAATGAAAATTATACTTGAAGTCACTTTAGTAAATGTCTAGTTAGAAGTATAAGGTGGTTTTACTGAAGAAACTCATGAATGTCTTAATTTTGACTGTTGTTGGTTTAGAGTTGGTTTTTATGAATGCATATTATTGATTTGTGTCTTTTTGAAAATTAGTAACCAACTGCTCTAAATTCTGTGCATTTATTTTAAATATGTGTGATAAAACAAAAACTATTGTAAGAGATTTGGTATCTTTTGTGATTTAAAAAAAACACACATCTAAAGATCTTTCCCCCTGCCACTAGAAATCTGTATGATTGCAGATGAAACATCCTATGTTCTTGTTGCACTGATTTGAATGATATGCTGTCACATAGGTAGTTGATGATTGCTTTGCAGCATAATCTACTTCGCCTGGCATTTAAAATTATTGCATACTTTGTAAGGAAATGAAAGCATTGTCATAGCAATTGTAAAATAGAGATACATATTCAGAATCATTCTTGTTTTTATTTCTGTGTGTACCCAAAAAAATGGTGCTAAGCATTCCTCAACATAGGAATCTTAGCTGAGCTAACTTTGGTATTTTATGTTGAGTATTTACCACTTGCTTCCTTTTCTTAAAATTGTATTGACTAAGTGTGTTATCTCATTCTTTCCTGAATGTACTGACTTGCAGTCTGAGAGGAAGATGGACACAATTTCATAAAGATTAGGCTTTCACCAGTGAGAGAAGACAGGCCAACCTCTATGGGCCAATGTAACAAAGAACATTCCAGGAGGGGTTTCAATATTCAATCCTACATGTCTATGCATTCAGCATGTTACCACAGACATATGTGTATATTTTTCCTCTATTTTAATGTGTAGAAATGATCATTTTCCATTTATTTTAAGCTTTTCCGAGGGATCATTGACTAAGTAATATAGCAAAGTAAAGAAGAGGCTACTTTGATAATAAAACTATATGATGAAGTGACTTGGACTTTCTAAATAATCAACTTCCTCACCTCCCAACTAACTTGGAGAGTGTAGAAGTGTTAAAGATGAGCTCTCAGTGAATTTATGTTCTCAGTTGAATGAAGGAAACATTGCATCTTAGCTTCTCACAATTTACTCATTTTCTGAACAAAAATTTGCAACTTTGATCATCTGCTATCTATTCCCACACCCTCCCATCCCTGCTCACAAATACTTTGCTTCTATTAAGTTTACTTATTTCTTTTTTTTTTTATTTTTTAAAAAAATTTTGGGCCACACTCGGTGTCAGTTAGTGGTTACTCCAGGCTAAGCACTCAGAAATCACTCCTGGCTTGGGGGCCCATATGGGATGCTAGGGGATGGAATCATGGTCTGTCCTGGGTCAGCCATGTGCAAGGGCAAATGCCCTACCACTGCACCATAGCTCCGGCCCCTCATTTTTTTTCTTAATATCCAAAGTAGGTGTAATATTATCTTTTATTGATATAGATTCCTTTTCAGTTTTGTTTTTAAGCCACCCTTGGCTCTAATCAAGGCTTCCTTTTGGCTCTGCATTCAGGAATCACCTCCAGGGGCTCCAGGGATATATGGATAAACAAATTGATCACATGCTAGGCAAGTAGCACCTTACATTCTGCACTAGCTCCTCTGATTGGCTTATTTCTCAGATCTACTCAAAAAATTCTTTCCTTTATTCTCTTTGTTCTATGATTAATTATTGTTCCTCTAGTTGTGTAAAATGGATGTTTAGTTGATTACTTTTGTTCTTTGATTTTTATAGCTTTGTAATACACTCTTATAGCAGTGATTTATCAAAACCCTCATGTTTTGTAATTATTGTAATACATTTATTTTTAGACAGTACCATATTAGATAATGTGCTTTATTAAAGTATACAGTTTTATTTCCAAATTGTTGAGGTTTAATTTATAGTTATCTATTGTTAATGCTTATTAAATAGATAGATACATACATACATACATAAATACATAGATATACAGGTGAATATATATAGGTATGTAGATCTATCTAGCTATATATATATATATATGGTCTCAAATGATATTTATCTCGATGAGTCACAGTATTCTATGGTGATATTATCTGGAAATTTATACAAATATCAATAAATTAAATTTCTTGAATATTTTTATTTAAGCTGCATTAATTTTATGTATATTACATATCAATTATAATGAAGTAACAATATTTACATATATTAAGACCTCATTTTTAAGATGTATAAGCATTTAGTTTCATAGTCTTGAAATTTTTATTTATCATACAATCTACTTTATCTTGCAGTCTATTTTAATGTGACAGCATAGATATATTTCCCCTCTCCTGTATAATGTATTTTTTTAATCAGTGCTAAATTCTATTAACAAAAAATTCTTTGTACTACCTAATAAACATTTGGCCCATAGCATCCTCATGATACTTTGTGATTGTCAAAATATATTCTGAAAAGTTCAAACCACAGACATAAACAGTAGCCTTTTTTGTCCTTTCCTATATGTTGTAAAATAAAGGTATAAAATCTGTTTATTATATGTAGAGTCTGTGTCTTATAGCTATTTCCCCTATAATTCACTTATCAAATTGGAGCTTTTGTAGTTAACTGTGTAAAATAATAGTAGCCTGTTACAATTAGCTCCAAATATTTTAGTGCTCCTGGAGTCAGGGCTCAAAAATTCATGAGTCTTACTTTCCTCGCTCTTATGATTTTGTTTTACTTCCTTCCTCATGTTTTCCTGTCTACAGAGTCCCTATTTTATTACACACTCATCCATACTGAATACAATTTTCTTGTTTTCCCCACACTTAGTAGCAAAGAAGTCTACGGAGCCTGGAGTGGAAATTACCTTGTCTTTTGGGATGAGATTTCATAAGTATGCTCTGGTGAATCTGCAAAATTCTATTCCCCTGAAGTATAATTTTTTGCTGTATCTCAGGATGGTTATTTTCTTTCTCTTTCAAAGGGGCCAGAAACTGATTATTTTTGGCATATCACTAGGAGACATTGTTGATCTTCTAGGAAAATATGGAGGTCCCCTAACATTCTGAACAATAGTAATAGTTCATTTGTATGCCAATCTATATGCAGTATTAATCAAAGTTGTTAAAAATTGTCCAAGCAGATTTTTCCCACTTTCCTGTTCCAGTGGCTTCCAACTCAGATTAACAAAAGTTCATTTGCAGGATGATACTGGTACATTTGCCTCAAAAATTTGATCATGAAAGTTTGCCATGCATTTTTGTTAATTTGATGAATATAAGATAAAATATTAGGTTGTAATTGTTGTAATACGTGGAAATTCATCTCCCTAGATCTTTGCATGTTTTTTTGCAAGGGGCCAACCCAAATTCAATCTTTGGCATCCTTAACAATCCCCAGAATCTTCCAGGAGTTCAGGGCAAAGCAAATTCAAAGCAACCCCTGAACATCACTAAGTATGGCCCCCAAAATAAAAACAAGCAAGAACAGTAACAAAATAAAACAAGCAACCAAACAAACAAAACACTTGTTTTAGAATTGCTTTGTTTTTCTGTACACAACAAATCAATCCAGTAAAATAATAGGCATGCTATTAAATAATTATAATCCTCAGTAACACTTTTAAAAATTTTTATTTAAATTCTCATGCACTGCCTGAACCCACCTGAGGGTAAGGGTTTGTAGTCAAAGTAATGAGACTCCATTTTTTCCCAATTTATATGTAGCTTAAAGCATTTTGGTTTTTATTTTTTATCTATTTCTTATAGGTTGAATTTTAATTTGTAATATATTAGAAAACTGATATATAAAAATCAGTGTATATTTTCCAGTGTTAAGATAAACATATAAAATTATTGCACTCAGAAATTTTTTTTCCTATACTTCGTTGTACTCCCTTTACCCAGTATAGTGCAGTAAAAGAACCATAGGTTAAGAAAATAATGTGAGTTTTTGTTTTGTTTTGTTTTGTTTCTATTGTTTTAGACAATACTTAGTGGCACTCAGGGATTAGTCCTGGCTCTGAACACAGGGATTACTCCTGTATAAACTTACATAAGGTACTGGAGATAAAGCCCAAGATGGTCAGGTCTAAGATGACTATCCTACATTCTGTACTATTATTTCTGCCTAAATGTCATTATTTAGCTTTATTACTTTTTATATAAAATTAACATATGGAAGTTCTTGATTCATATTTTACATTTTTGCTTACACCAATGGATGAATATTGTTTCAATATTTGATTATTTCACATAATAACATATCCTAGAAATCAAATTATATCACTGCATCAATCTAATTCTCATTTCATTTTAAACAGCTGCAGCTCCTCCAGGGAATGTAATAGATCTTGTCAAATTCAACCAATTTCTTTAAGTTTAAACATTTATCTAGTTTTTTATATTTTGTACTGTGACTTAAGAAATACATTCAGAGGATTTGGGGTCATCAATAAACTCTATCTCTAGTAAAATCTGGGTAATGGCATTTTCCCATTATCTTCCCAACAGTCTAGTGATGGGCTTAAATTGTTTTATCCAGTCTTCTATGAAAAATATGATTTTCTCTTGTGCTTAATTTGCTTCCTTTTTCAAGCAGAAGATGTTTTTAGAAACTTTCAGATGTTTAAAGACAAATTTATTTAACTATTTATTTGGAATAATTTGGAATCAAGTGAATGTTCAGAGCCAGAAAGATAATATGCAGATTTAGGTATTTGCCTTGCCTTGGACAGACTCTTGTGGGATTCTGAGTGCTGGCAGGAATGATTCCAGAGCACAGCTGGCCTTGACTCCAAAACCCTAAAGCAACCAAAACAAAACCAAATGAATATAAAAAAGACAATTTATACATTTAGCAGTCATTAAAGGTCATAAATTATAAAATCATTATGCTTTAGTGACTTGGCTTAGACTTCAGTATATTGGACTTTGACCATACACCCCTAAACCATGGATATCATCTATGAAAACAAACATGGTTTCCTACACCAGCACCAGGAATATAAATTCTACCAAGGAAGGCCCCACTACCACCATAGCACTGCTTTACTTCAAAGATGGTTCTTATGACATCCTGACAACTGGTCAACAGTACCAGTCTGCTTTTATTACAGGATTGCCTGCAATGTTAACTAATGGTAAGATGAAACTAGAAGACACTACAGACCACCTGGACTTCGGCATAGGATCTGTAAAGAAACCTGTATCTATAACTACAGAAACCTGACAGCAACAACTGTGATAGTGAAGACCTGATACTGAGACCACAGATAATGACTATGGGGTTGGACAACCTAGTATGCCTGGAGCCTAGAGTTGGTTTTATGCCAAAATACCTCAGGGGTAAGATCTCCCTCTTTAGATCAAAAGTATTTCCTTCCAATTTATTTCATTTTTTGCTATGCCTATGCAAACAACTGCCACATAAATATATTTTTTAGTGTATCTCCCATCTCTTAAAAAAAGGCACGTAGTAAACTTTCTTTTTTTTATTTAAACACCTTGATTACATACATGATTGTGTTTGGGTTTCAGTCATGTAAAGAACACCCCCCCCCCATCACCAGTGCAACATTCCCATCACCAATGTCCCAAGTTTCCCTCCTCCCCACCCAACCCCCGCCTGTACTCTAAACAGGCTTTTAGCTATTGTATTAACGACTTTACTGATGATACAATAATTTTCACGAATATAACTGCTAATGAAACTCTCTCCTCTTCTTTTTTCATTTCTTTTTTATTAGATTCTCTATTTTCTTTATATTTTTTCATTATTTTTTTTTTTTTTTTGGTTTTTCAGGCCACATCTGTTTGATCCTCAGGGGTTACTCCTGGCTAAGAGCTCAGAAATTGCCCGTGGCTTGGGGGGCTCATATGGGACGCCAGGGGATTGAACCAGGTCCTTCCTTGGCTAGCACTTGCAAGGCAGACACCTTACCTCTAGCGCCACCTCACCGGCCCCTCTATTTTTTTTAATAATTTTCCTTTCTGTCATCCTAAAACAAATATATTATGATCACTTATGTCAACTATGTGCACATTTTCTTTACATAAACAAATTTAAAAATAATTTTAATAAAAACATTATATAACAGAATTATCCATTGTACATACATTGTACATTAGTTCATCATTGGAGGCCCATTTGTAGTCTATGAGTACAAATAAGCCTTGATCAGGTTCCATAAAATTTATGTTCAGATAACTGTTGTATGTAAATTTGTATTGTGATTCTATGAAATTTCACTGGAAAGAAAGCACCATAATGAGGTCAAAGATATTCAATCAAGACAGAGACATTCTTTGGAATTATCCTCTGCTATGGTACCATCACATAATCTGAAACCCCTATAAGTACTAATAGGCTCTGTATCTCTATTGCATTAATATGAAAAGCTTTTATGAATAATATCATACAGAAATTCGCAAGTTTTGAATTTTTATTCTGTAAGATATGCATATCTATTCTTTTTCTTAACCAAACACAACAAGAAAATATCATAGAAGTAATTTTAAATAAAAAAAAGGAAAAGAAACTGCCTTTACAAGTTATGAGTATTTTTGTTAAATTCCCTAAATTACAGTAACTTGACCATATAAACACATCACTGAGTCTTAGGGTTTGGTCAATCAAAGAACACATTTCTCTCCCTTCTCTTGTTGTTGAAAATGAGGTGTTTATCTTGTGTGATTGGCCTTAATTAAAATAAATCTGTAATACCTCAGTGATAATGATTTACAGGGCTCCCTGTGTGTGACATCAGGTGGGGAAAATCCACGAAAGTACGCCTGCCCAGTGGGGCCCAACTGTGAAAAACTGTGAGTGCGACCTGTATATGTCTGTCTACTGTGCTCTTGCGTGAAACTCTTGCGAGTGGGGCAAAAAGAGGCTCCAGAAAACTCGCTCGCCCAGATGCCATTTTCAGGGAGGGACTCCAGAGCATGAAAACCGGCAAGCCTTTGCAAAAGCTGGCTCCCTGTGTGTGACATCAGGCGGGGAAAATGCACGAAAGTACACCTGCCCAGTGGGGCCCAACTGTGAAAAACTGTGAGTGTGACCTGTATATGTCTGTCTACTGTCCTCTTGCATGAAACTCTTGCGAGTGGGGCAAAAAGAGGCTCCAGCAGAGCACTTTGGCTTCGCTTTGCTACACGGCCATGCGCTCTTTCTGAGAAAAGAACACCATCGCAACAAGAAGGAAAAAAATCACACTAAGAACTGTGCTAGATCACAGAAGCAAGCATTTCTCTCCAGACTGTCTTCTCTGTTGCATGATCAGGCCTAAGATTTGACCCAGTGTGAGGCTTCATCCACGGAGGACTCCCCTCCCTTAGAGGCAAGTCAGCCCATCCAGAAAGGGAGGAGCCAGAAGAGTGTGCTGCCTGCATCATATAGCCAATGAATACCACCACAACACGTAGAAAAACCCACAATACAAGTGTGACAATGGGGAAACAATGCAGGCCAGCATCAGACATAGAGAAAGAAGATGACAATTCTGAGGACCAGATAATGACCAATCAACTAATCAAACTCTCAGATAAGGACTTTAGACTAGCAATATGGAAGCTGCTCAAAGAACTCCAAGAAACCATGGATCGAGTTGAACAGAACACTAATAAGAACCAAGAAAATATGAAGACAGAAATCACAAAACTCCAAACTGAAATAACATGTCAACTAACAGGACTGAAAAAGTCAGTAAACGAAGTGAATGACAAAATGGATAAGCTCTGGGACAGGGTATCAGAAGCTGAGAATAGACTTGGTGCTGTGGAAGATGAGATATATAACAATTCCATACAGCAGGAGAGATTGGACAAAAACTTAAAGCAAATGAGCAGACAATGGAAAAATTAGTCAAAGAATGAGAACAGACGAAAATAGAAGTCTATGATAAGATCAACAGAAACAACTTAAGAATCATTGGAGTCCCAGAGACCCAGGAAGAAAATTTCCAGGAAGAATCAATGGTCAAGAACATCATTAAAGAGAAACTTCCAGAGCTAAAGAATATATATGATCAAATCCTGCATGCCCGAAGAGTACCAACCAAAAGAGACACCAGAAAAACCACCCCAAGACACATCCTAGTCACAATGACAAATCCCACAGATAGAGACAGAATTCTGAAAACAGCAAGATCAAAAGGGGAAATCATGTTCAAGCAAGCTTCCCTGAGATTTACAGCAGACCTGTCACCAGAAATACTCAGTGCCAGAAAGCAGTGGTGGGATATTGTGACAAGACTGAATGAAATGAATGCTTCACCCAGAATACTATACCCAGCAAAACTCACTTTCCGGTTTGACGGAAGAATACATGGTTTCACAGACAAAAAACAGCTCAGAAACTTCACAGACACAAAACCAGTCTTAAGAGAAAAACAGAAAGACCTAATCTAAGACAAGACTTCCCAAAAGACACACCGAATTTTGAAATAAAGATGGCGTTAAATCCCAGGACAATTCTTTCTCTCAACGTCAATGGACTAAATGCACCAGTCAAGAGACACAGAGTGGCTAAATGGATCAAAAAACTCAATCCAACCTTCTGCTGCCTACAAGAAACGCACCTGAATAGTCAGAACAAACATAGACTCAAAATAAAAGGCTGGAGAAAAATTATCCAAGCAAACAACACCCATAAAAAAGCTGGAGTGGCCATACTAATATCAGATAATGCAAACTTTATACTCAGGAAGGTTGTAAGGGACAAAGATGGACATTTTATATTAATCAAGGGGTACATAGAGCAGGAAGAATTCACTTTCCTAAACATATATGCACCGAATGAGGGGCCAGCAAAATATTTAATACAACTGTTGACAAATCTGAAAAAAAATATCAATAACAACACAATAATTGTGGGGGACCTTAACACGGCTTTGTCAACACTGGACAGGTCAACCAGACTGAAACCCAACAAGAATATACTAGACCTGAGGAGAGAAATGGAAGAACGAGGCCTAGTGGGTTATATAGGACACTCCATCCCCAGAAACCTGGATACACATTCTTCTCCAATGTACATGGGACATTCTCCAGGATAGACTACATGCTGGCACATAAAACATACCTCCATAAGATCAAGAGGATAGAAATTTTGCAGACTACCTTCGCTGACCACAATGCTCTGAAATTATTTGTGAACTCCAAAGGGACTCAGAAGAAACACTTGAACACCTGGAAGTTAAACAACCTCATGCTCAATAACCAGTGGGTCTGAGATGAAATCAAGGAGGAAATCAAAAGGTTCCTGGAAACAAATGACAATAAAGACACAAACTCTCAGAACTTATGGGACACAGCAAAAGCAGTACTGAGAGGAAAATTTATAGCTTTGCAAGCACACATCAGGAAGGAAGAAGGAGCTTACCTGAGTAGTTTAATGGCACAGCTAATAGAACTAGAAAATGCTCAACAAAAGGACCCAAGAATAGGAAGACAGAAGGAAATAACAAAGCTGAGAGCAGAAATCAACGAAGTGGAAACTCAAAAAACAATCCGAAAGATCAACAAAAGCAGAAGTTGGTTCTTTGAAAAAATAAACAAGATTGATAGACCACTGGCAAACCTAACAAAGAAAGAGAGAGAGAAACTTGATATCTCGTATCAGGAATGAAAAAGGAGAGATCACTACTGATATGGCAGAGATTCAAAGGGTAATCAGAAACTACTTTGAAAAACTCTACGCCACTAAAAATGAGAACCTGGAAGAAATGGATAAATTCTTGGACTTTTATAATCTTCCACGGTTGAAGGAAGAGGATGTAGCATATCTAAACACCCCCATCACCATTGATGAAATTAAAACAGTAATCAAATGTCTGCAGAAAAACAAAAGCCCAGGTCCAGATAGATTCACTAATGAATTTTATCAAATTTTTCCAACAGGAACTACTGCCAATCTTGGCAAGACTCTTTCATGAAATTGAACAAACAGAAACACTTCCAAATAGCTTTTATGAAGCCAACATCACCTTGATACCTAAACCAGACAGAGATGCTACAAAAAAAAAAGAAAATTACAGACCAATATCACTGATGAATGCAGATGCAAAGATCCTCAACAAAATCCTGGCAAATAGGATTCAATGCCTTGGTAAGAAGATCATCCACTACGATCAAGTAGGTTTCATCCCAGGAATGCAAGGCTGGTTTAACATCAGTAAATCTATCAACATAATACACAACATCAATAACAAGAAAAATAAAAACCACATGATCATATCAATAGATGCAGAGAAAGCATTTGATAAGGTCCAACACCCATTATTGACCAAAACTCTCAGCAAGATGGGAATGGAGGGAACCTTTCTCAATATAGTGAAGGCCATATACCACAAGCCAGTGGCAAATATTATCCTCAATGGAGAAAAACTAAAAGCCTTCCCTCTAAATTCTGGCACAAGACAAGGCTGTCCTCTCTCACCACTCCTATTCAACATAGCACTGGAAGTACTTGCTATAGCGATTAGGCAAGAAAAGGATATCAAGAGAATCCAGATAGGAAAGGAAGAAGTCAAGCTCTCACTGTTTGCAGATGACATGATACTCTACTTAGAAAACCCTAACGACTCTATCAAAAAGCTTCTAGAAACAATAGACTCATATAGCAAGGTGGCAGGCTACAAAATTAACACACAAAAATCAATGGCCTTTCTATACACCAATAGTAATAAGGAAGAAATGGACATTAAGAAAACAACCCCATTCACAATAGTGCCACACAAACTCAAATACCTTGGAATCAACTTGACTAAATATGTGAAGGACCTATACAAGGAAAACTATAAAACTCTGCTCCAAGAAATAAGAGAGGACACACGGAAATGGAAACGCATACACTGCTCATGGATCGGCAGGATTAACATCATCAAAATGGCAATACTCCCCAAGGTATTACACAGATTTAATGCCATCCCTCTAAAGATACCCATGACATTCTTCAAAGAAGTGGATCAGAAACTTTTGAAATTCATTTGGAACAATAAACACCCTCGAATAGCTAAAGCAATCATTGGGGAAAAGAATATGGGAGGAATTACTTTCCCCAACTTTAAACTTTACTACAAAGCAATAGTTATCAAATCAGCATGATATTGGAACAAGGACAGGCCCTCAGATCAGTGGTATAGGCTTGAATACTCAGAAAATGTTCCCCAGACATAAAATCACCTAATTTTTGATAAAGGAGCAGGAAATCCTAAATGGAGCAGGGAAAGCCTCATCAACAAGTGGTGTTGGCACAATTGGATAGCCACTTGCAAAAAATTGAACTTAGACCCCCAGCTAACATCATGTACGAAGGTAAAATCCAAATGGATTAAAGACCTCGATATCAGCCCCAAAACCATAAGATATATAGAACAGCACATAGGCAAAACACTCCAGGACATTACAGGCATCTTCAAGGAGGAAACTGCACTCTCCAAGCAAGTGAAAGCAGAGATTAACAGATGGGAATATATTAAGCTGAGAAGCTTCTGCACCTCAAAGGAAATAGTGCCCAGGATACAAGAGCCACCCACTGAGTGGGAGAAACTATTCTCCTAATACCCATCAGATAAGGGGCTAATCTCCAAAATATACAAGGCACTGACAGAACTTTACAAGAAAAAAAACATCTAACCCCATCAAAAAATGGGGAGAAGAAATGAACAGACACTTTGACAAAGAAGAAATACACATGGCCAAAAGACACATGAAAAAATGTTCCACATCACTAATCATCAGGGAGATGCAAATCAAAACAATGATGAGATACCACCTCACACCCCAGAGAATGGCACACATCACAAAGAATGAGAATAAACAGTGTTGGCGGGGATGTGGAGAGAAAGGAACTCTTATCCACTGCTGGTGGGAATGCCATCTAGTTCAACCTTTATGGAAAGCGATATGGAGATTCCTCCAAAAACTGGAAATCGAGCTCCCATACGATCCAGCTATACCACTCCTAGGAATATACCCTAGGAACACAAAAATACAATACAAAAATCCCTTCCTTACACCTATATTCATTGCAGCACTATTTACCATAGCAAGACTCTGGAAACAACCAAGATACCCTTCAACAGACGAATGGCTAAAGAAACTGTGGTACATATACACAATGGAATATTATGCAGCTGTCAGGAGAGATGAAGTCATGAAATTTTCCTATACATGGATGTACATGGAATCTATTATGCTGAGTGAAATAAGTCAGAGAGAGAGAGAGAGAGAAAAACGTAGAATGGACTCACTCATCTATGGGTTTTAAGAAAAATGAAAGACACCCTTGTAATAATAATTTTCAGACACAAAAGAGAAAAGAGCTGGAAGTTCCAGCTCACCTCAGGAAGCTCACCACAAAGAGTGATGAGTTTAGTTAGAGAAATAACTACATTTTGAACTGTCCTAATAACGAAAATGTATGAGGAAAACGGAGAGCCTGTCTAGAGTACAGGCGGGGGTCGGGTGGGGAGGAGGGAGACTTGGGACATTGGTGATGGGAATGTTGCACTGGTGATGGGTGGTGTTCTTTACATGACTGAAACCCAAACACAATCATGTATGTAATCAAGGTGTTTAAATAAATTTAAAAAAATATTGTTATATTTGACAAAATGGAAAAAAAAAGATAATGATTTACAGAATGGTCACTGAAATAGAAACACATTCAATCTTTTAACTTACATGCTGAGGAAAGTAAATTAAAATAGTGAGAACAAAGTACATTGGTCTAAACGAGATGTCAACTATGGAATTTAAAGAATGTTGTTATAATAATAAAATAACCTCTTCTTTACACTTCCTTGTTTTGTTTTTGTCTTGGGGCCACACCCAGACACACTCCAAGGTTACTTTTTTATATGTGCTCAGAAATCATTCGTGGCATGCTCAGGATACCATATGAGATACTTGGGATTGAACCCATGTCTGTTGCGTGCAAAGCAAACACCCTACCATGTGCGCTATTTCTCCAGCCTCCACATTTCCCTGTATTTATATAAATTTTATAGTGTATAAATAAACTTTTACAACTTTCTGAATATGAAAAATCTGAAAAATAAATATTACTTTACTATTTTAATAAGCATAAAATTTGGTCACTGCCTTTTTTATCAACAAACATATATAATGAGTGTGCTTAACATTAGAAAATAGAGAGAAATATTTAACAATAACTGCTGTTAGATTAGGTAGATACAGGGAGCAATATTTGGAGTATTTCACAGAATTTGAAAAGACAATAGGTGTGGTAAAATAACTGGACTGTCTACTAATACACTTAAACACTTGTTTCTTTTTTTTTTAATTCATGCTTCTTTGTTTTATTTTATATGCATCAGACTTCTTAAATTTGATTTTGTGATACATATCTTTGGAATAGTTCAATATATAAATTGTACTATAATATTTAATATATACATAAATGTTTTTACATTCTGTTTTTGGTTTTGTATATGTGCAGTGATTCTTTTTTTTTTTTTTTTTTTTTTTTGGTTTTTGGGCCACACCCTGTGACGCTCAGGGGTTACTCCTGGCTATGCGCTCAGAAGTTGCTCCTGGCTTCTTGGGGGACCATATGGGACGCCAGGGGATCGAACCGCGGTCCGTCCTAGGCTAGCGCAGGCAAGGCAGGCACCTTACCTCCAGCGCCACCGCCCGGCCCCCATGTGCAGTGATTCTTAGGGTTTTTTCCTGACTCTAGGTTTAGGATTCATTTATGGCAGTACTTAGGGTATGAATTTATGTGCTTGGGATTGAACTAGAATCATCTATCATCCTCATACAAAGTAAATGCCTAGACTCAATATTATCACTCCTAGAATATAACTAAAGATCTTTTTTATTTTGGGGGGGGGTTCACATCCAGCAGCGCTCAGGGGTTACTCCTGGCTCCACGCTCAGAAATTGCCCCCGGCAGACTTGGGGGACCACATGGGATGCAGGGATTTGAACCATCGTCCTTCTCCATGCAAGGCAAACGTTTTACCACTGTGCTATCTCTCTGGCCCCATAACTAAACATCTTAAATTAGCATCTTTACTTTCATAATTTTCTTACAGAATCCTACAAACTCTAAGAATATAGTACTCACCAATTGGTATCTAATTGACATCAATAAAATCCCAATATTCTTTAAATTGAGAGTAGTTGTTTATTAATTTAGTTATTACCTACTTAAATAACTGGTAGCAACAAAATAAAAGTATTAGAAGCATCCACCATCATATTTCCATATCCATGATATCAATTTGCATTATCACAAAATACGATGTTTATATATCTGGGACAGAACTTACAGCTGAGAAATGGAAGCTAAATCTAATTTATTATTCAACTTTAAAGTTTAATAATTACAAAGTTTTATTCAAGAAGCTATCAGTTGACATAATCCTAGTTTAAGTCATTTTACTCTCTCCCTTAAGTTCTGTAAATGATCTTTTTTTAAGCATCTCATTCAAAATCATCTTGCTTTGTCATACCTTCATTTATTGGGAGAACATTTATTATGATGCATCAAGGTTAATGTTATGATAATGACTCTTTTAAATTTATTGTTCTCAGAAGACAGTTTAAATGGCGTTACTGATTTGAATTGAGCCACAATTAAGCATGGTAATTGTGTTATATATCGTCCTGTAGTAATAGAGCGTTACAAACTTAAATCATATGATAAAAGATAAGAAATGCATATTTCAGGCTGCAACAACATCAATTTATTAAGATTCTTAACCTTTAATCAAAGAAAAGTAGTAAATAAGATATGGTCCTGCTTGCTATCCACAGCTGTCTAATTAATGTTGCAGGACACAGAGGTTTAGGAGAATGACCTTGACTTCAATCTCTAATATTTTTTCTTTCTGCTGTTTCTTCCTCATTTTTTCAGAAAAATTACTGAACACCAAGTATCATT
The DNA here is from genome assembly GCF_024139225.1 of Suncus etruscus. NCBI lineage: Eukaryota > Metazoa > Chordata > Mammalia > Eulipotyphla > Soricidae > Suncus > Suncus etruscus. The sequence goes on along the minus strand of NC_064857.1, from coordinate 63,413,982 downwards.
TTCTCAGTTTTGTCTCAGCTAGATTTTCTGCTGTAGCAATATATAACATATAGGATTTACAAAGCATTGCTTGTAGAAGGCTATTTTCAGCTATTCAGATCATTATCAGTCAGATATTTGCAGATCAATAAAATACCAAAGCTAGGCTAGAGGAAGGACATTTAAATAGGGAAGAAAAAAAATAAGCCAAACCATTCTCAGAACTCTCCAAATCTTTGTTTCTACTAATTGGATACTAATATATTCAGTAATGATCTGTAGTGTTTTCAGAATGGCATTGTCTTGCTGGTAAGATTAAATCAGATGTAAAACGAAGTGTTTTCTACCTAAAGAATTTTAAAAGCAAGCATTGAGTTGAATAAACTGTATCCACATGTTTTATTTGAACACCAGAACAATTTTTTTAAATATTAAGAACATAAAAATGTGTTTTACCACAAAGTAAATAAAATCATGCACTGCTCTTTATTGCATTAAAATTTCTTAGCATAGTTTTGTTTGTTTTGTTTTGTTTTTGGGCCACACCCGGTGAATCTCAAAGATTACTTCTGGCTAAGCACTCAGAAATAGCTCCTGCCTTGGAAGACCATATGGGTTGCTGGGTTTTTGAACTGTGGTCCATCCTAGGTCAGCCAAGTGCAATGCGACGAACGCCCTACAGCTGCACCACCACTCTCACTCCTCATAACATACTTTATAACAGAGATGGCATTTATTTTATATAGATGCTCTATATTTTAATACATCATTGTCTTTTAGCTAGTACATTTAATAAAATTATTATAGGTAATATATTGACTTATTCATCTTGATAATGCTTATTTCCCAAAGGAAGCTGCCTTTAAGTTTCTTATTTTTCAGATATTTGAGATCTTTTGGATTCTTTTATTTTTTGCAGGAGGGCAGTACTGAATGATGCTCAGGGTTTACTACTGGCTCTTTGCACAGAAATCAATCTGGTGATTCTCAGGGGACCATATGGGATGTCAGAAATCTAATCTGTGTAAGTGGCATGCCAAACAAACACCTTATCCACTGTACTATCTCTCTGGCCCTTATTTTGGGCTTCACTTCCTACCTTATTTCTTGTCTCTTCAAATGCCATTTCCTTATAATGTTTTATTTAAACCAATTTGTCATTTCTTTTATTTTTATACATTTTTAACAATATATGTCTATAATTTTTTTCTAACACATTGAAATTTATCAATCTCAATTGGAATATTTAGATACATTAGTGTCTCTTGAACATGGTAGGTGTGATCTTTGAGCAAACATGATCTAGAGTTGAAATAAAACTACATCAACAACTATCATGACAATGGTAGTGAGTGAGAGAAAAAGAATGCCTGTCTCAAAAACAGGCAAAGGTGGGGGAGGAGACAGATGGAGAAAATGGTGGAAAGGTTCTACTGGTGAAGGGGGGGGGTGTTCTTTTTAATAACTGAAACCTAACTACGACATGTTTATAATCATGGTGCTAAAATAAATATATTAATAAAAAATAAAAGTTTTAATATAATGCAAATGTCTAATAAGATAGCATAATCTAAAAGTGAATAATTACCTGTAAAACTCATGTTCTCAAGAATATTTTTATGCATGTTAATAATACATTTAGGACCCAAGAATCATACTCTTTTATTAAACATAATGCCTATTCATCCATATTGCTTATAACGGGATCTGAAAGCATTGTGGATGATAATATTCAGCAACTGGAAGAAGAAGGCTATAATTAAATCAGTACTTTGAAATATTTCACACTCAATATTATTGATGCATTATCCAAAATGGAGACAGCATAAGACTTAGTTTCATAGAACAGTAATAATTCCATGCATAAATTATTTGTAAAATAATTATATTTTTATTTTATAAAGCATAGTACACATTTATAAGGCCTTTTAAGTGGTGTTACAGGAATAATTTATAACTAATCTGATGCTAAATATCATCATATAATTTCACTGGCATCAATCGGCAGCTTTTAAGATGACTAATAGTGCTACTATCCATATGCTGTTTAATGATATTATCCTGTAATGATTTAAAAATATTGCTGTTTAATATTATAAGAATAAAAAGAGGTATCTTTCTTAATATTTCATCTGTGAATTCTAATTTTGCTTGCTCCATTTCCAAAACTCCTCCACAGATCAAATCTTCATATCTACCACATTTTATACCACTAGAATCTAAGATAGCCAGAATGCTCCATAACATTAATATCAGAATAATCTTTATGAAACTCACTTTCCTCATTACTATATTGTGTATAGGAAAAGATACCATTACTGGTGTTTTCAGATTTCATTGCTTCTTGACATGAACGTCAATAGAGCACCAGCATTCGTCGTAAATGATTTATGAAAAAGCACATTTAGTATATTGTATTTGGTTGTATTGTTGGTGTGTTAAGTTAAATTTTACTTAAAGCTTTCTCATATCTATTCAAATGGTCATGTCATGTCAAATTATCCTTGTACTCTAATGTAGAATATTTAATTTTATAATGTTTGAGTGTTTAATTTCTCTTTGCTCATGGGGATAATTTTGTAATATATTTACTCTTTAGTATGGCTACATTTAACGGTGTTTTTTTTTTTTTTTTGGTCACTCCTAATAGAGCAGCTCAGAATTTACTCCTTGTAATATGCTCAAGGATAATTCTCAGTGGGGCTTAAGGAACAATTTTGAGTGGGATCAAACTCTAGGTTCACCTCTTGACATATTTAGATATAAAGTCAGTGGATAAATACATTTAAAAATGTAACATTTTAATTTTCAAAGTAAAGTTTTATCTCATGAGGTAATGTTATAGAAAAATATATGATCAAAATTGTATTTATTTTCTACCAGTCAGGAGTTAAATAAACAGGAAAAGAACCACATGACTTATTTTTCATAAAAATATTGAGCATAGGGGCCGGGCGGTGGCGCTGGAGGTAAGGTGCCTGCCTTACCTGTGCTAGCCTAGGAGACGGACCGCGGTTCGATCCCCCGGCGTCCCATATGGTCCCCCAAGCCAGGAGCGACTTCTGAGCGCATAGCCAGGAGTAACCCCTGAGCGTTACCGGGTGTGGCCCAAAAACCAAAAAAAAAAAAAATATTGAGCATATAGTAACTAACTACCATCACTTTTATTCAAGATTCATCTTAAATTAAAACCAAACTAGAATGATGCACATTTCATACTAAAATAGACAAATGAAAACTTATTAAGTAAAAACACCGTAGAATACTGAAATGAAATGTCTCTAAAATGATTTCATGTTAATTACTGAGAAAAATATGTAGTGTCACATTTAGCTTTGAAAATCTTTATTGTTCATTTATTAAAATGTATATTGATGGCTATTTTAAATTTGAACTGAATATTTAAAATTAATCATGGGAGTAAATAAAAATCAAATTACATTTATAAATCAGTGGCTGTGTTGTTAGAAATAAAAAATGTTTTTGTTTGAAATAATTTTGTAATTTTAGCAACAAAAATAAGTCAAGAAAAGGCCAGGTATTTTTGTCACGTTTATGCTAATATTTCAGAGTACACTGTTTAATTTTGTCCTTGAACTTTGTGCTATCCTATGGTAATGCTTTTCTGTTTCTGATTTATTAGTCATTGATAAAGACTATGAACTGTAACATATAACATCAAGGCAATCTATTCTTGTCCATTTAATTTGCACAGGAATTCTGATACATAACAGATGAACTACAGGTACAAGGGCAGGAAAGACATTGAGTGCAAATAGGAGATTAAACAGTTTTTTTTGTTGCTGTTTTTCATCCTGAACACTATTTCCTCATTTACTTTCTTGTAATAGTTATTTTTTCTTATTATCTTGAGTTTTCACTGATATATTGTGTTTTCCTAAGTCACTATAATGCTAATATTTTGAATAAAAATTAACTCCTGATATCCTTAGATATTTTTAGTAATTTAAAATATAACTTTGATAAATGACTTACTATAAATCCAAAATTTCTGATACATTAAAATGAGCATTTTTCCTTTTAACAAATACCGCAAAAATTCACTATAATAATATGTAATGAAAATAAGATAATATTTTCTAAGAAAAATGTTATATTAATCATATTATTTTCTTATATATTTAACCAACATTAGAAAACAATATTTTAGTGGGCTATTTTATTTGGAGTCTAAAGGACTTTGTTTTGGAGACTAGCTTAATAAATCAGGGGACTTATTTATATATGGGTTCTACTGAGGTATTTTTTTTTAAATATGAGTTACAGAGGCCTTAACAAAGGAAATTATACATCAGTTTATATTCTTAGGTTAATTAAAGTCTTGTCCTTTATTTTCATGAAGATGAGGACTTCCTAATTAGGAGCAATATGTTTTAAAAAGATATTTATTACATAAAAGTGGTAACATCAGTTTAGTTTTTATTTACCAAATATTGCCATGACAAACAGGTCCATTTTGATTTTAAATTAATGATTATGTATGGGTATATTTTTAGTTCACTGATTCAAGCCATTAGGACTGGACCCAGTAATGAAAACATAATAATATCAGGTCTCCACATACACAAACATATGATTTAACCAATCATTTCCCTGAGCTGAAGGTTCAAATAGCACATAGAGCTCCTGAGTGCAACTATATAATGAATACATATATGTAACCTATGCTATTTAGCATATAGCATATGTAATATACATATGTATATAGCGTATGTAATAAATATGTGATCTAGATATATGCAGTGTGAGTATACACATATACATAATGATACTTTACGTCGTCTATGAAGTTGACCTACATTTTACACTTTGGTTGCTGAAAATTATTTTATTCTTTCACTTTTTATTTTTTCACCATTATCACTAGAGTTTAAGCTCTTTTATGTCTGTCATGCCACTATCCAGGGGACATTCATACCTCTGAAGGTTAACACTGCCACATTTCTGAAAGAATATCATCCTCATCTGTGTGCTTGTGAACTATGCTACTACCAACCCAACTCCAAAGTCAATCTAGTGTCTTCATTCTGACCTCTGAAGCAGCTACAATTGTCATGGAATATTTCCAAATATACTTAATGTAACAGACTCAAATCATCTTGTAGTTAGAAATAAACAAAGCACAAAAATGTTTAAGAAGTGTGTCCACTTTTTCTATTTTCTGAAAAAGTTGATATAAGATTGGTTATATTTTCCGTTAAATTATCTTTGAACTTTAGCATCTGCCATCTTCCTCTGTAAAAATGTTTAACAGGCTCAAGTTCTCCACTAATTATGGTTTGTTTGGATCTATTTTGTTATTATTTAAATAGTATACATTTTTCTCAAAACTAATGCTCAAAATGTTATTAACTTATAGTTTTCAATAAGCAAAACGCCATTTTCTATATATCTTAGACAATAAATGCATCATGCACTGTATTTTTAACACTCCATTATGAAAAGATTTTTTATTCTACCAAACTTTTCAATGTCTGGTTTATATTTCCAAGAACATTTTCTTTTTTTTTCTTTTTTTTTTCTTTTTTTTTTCGGGCCACACCCATTTTATGCTCAGGGGTTACTCCTGGTTAAGCACTCAGAAATTGCCCCTGGCTTGGGGGGACCATATGGGACGCCAGGGGATCGAACCAAGATCCTTGCTTGGCTAGCACTTGCAAGGCAGACACCTTACCTCTAGCGCCACCTAACTGGCCCCAACCAAGAACATTTTCAAAGACTTCCTAAGAATAAATTTCTACCCATTTCAATTTATTAAAAGTGCTTTTTTTCTTAATGCATAAATAACATGTTATCATCTTCTCTCACCTAACGTTACTAAGATTTATAAAGTTTATAGGAAATATTATTTTGTATTTTGAAATTTTTTATGAATCTAACCTACTCTTTGTTCTTGGTTGCTATGAGTATATGAATGATATGAATATATGAATGATACCTGATAGAATTTCTTAGTCAAATGTATGACGTTGTGTGCATCTCCAGACTGAAGAACTTACTCATGAATCTACTTTTCCCTTTCGTCCCCTATATTTTGTCTACCTCTTATGATATATCCATCATTCTCATGCATTTCTGCTTTATCATCTCCCCTTTCATCATTTTTGTGTAACATAGTATTATAACTTCCTATTACCACTGGAGACTTTGCCAGTTTACTATTTCCTCTCAAGAGGAATATATTCAGCCCTTGAGCTTATAACCAGTAGTAGTAGAAGTCACTAATATAGCTAGAGATTAGGGATCTATCTTTTCACTTTAATTGCTTATGCTTTATCCCTGGACAGAGTTAAACAAAATAACATTATTGTCTTAGAGATATATTCATTTTCTTTGGAAATCATACATTTCACAGATACTTTATTGGTTTGATTCTTTTAATTTCACTATAGGATATTTTCCTCTTACCCCACTTAAAATCTGCTCTCTGCCCTCTACCTTATCCTACAGTCTATGCAAATGATGCTTTACTAAACATTCACAAAAATTCTATTTTTTATCCCATACACCCCACGCACTGTCAGTAGTAATTCTTGATTTCAGAGTCAAGAGAAACCCCTGAGACTAGCCTGGCATGCCCCCCAAACAAACAAACAAACAAACAAAGAAAAAAAACCACAAAATGAAATATATGCTAAAGAAAATCCAAATGTATTTAATGCTTTCTTATACATGTATGATATTTGTACTCTTCTGTGAACTATTTACTGAGGGATGTGTTTTCTATTTAGTGCTTCATATTAAGGTTTGCAGATTGTTTCTCAATTATTTGTCCTGTTTTTATTGTCTTGATACTTAATATTCAAGTTTAGCCTAAGTTGACTCCTATGTAACTATTTCTGTCTTAATATTTTCGTAGTTATCATTATCTTGAATTTTCATTACTTGTTAAACTTTGTTGTTGGTGCTATTGTTATTGTTGTTATTTGGGATCACATCCAGAGGCGCTCAGGGCTCTGCAATCAGAAATTGCTCCTGGCAGGCATGGGGGACCATATGGGATGTTCAGATTCGAACCACTGTCCATCTGGGATCTGATGCTTGCAAGGCAAATGCCTTACCACTGTGCTATCTTTCCAACTCCAGTTAAACTTTAAAACAAAACTTCTTTACTGTAGTGAAAAATGTAATGTGTATACATCATATATATATATATATATTTCTCTATGTATAAATGAACATTTTTGAAATTGAATATTTACTAGAATAGTTGTCTACATTTACCTCATGTCTATGTCCTATTAATTGTGACTTTCCTGCCTTACTTGGGGATAGTATGCCATGCTGTGTTTTTTTTAAATATAACTTACTTTATTTACAAATCATATATAAACCATATAACATGTAGTTGATGGAGCTTTTCATAACATATTTGTTTTCAGGTAAGTGAAAGTGGGATTAATAAAAAAGGAAAGAACAATAAGAAAGAAGAAAAAGAATTATAAAATTAGTGAAAATTAAGTCTGTGTCAGAAGGTTTAGTAAATTTTTGTTGCTTGTTGATCAATCTATAACTTTATTTGTTTCTTACCATTAGGTGTCATCAGATGCTTGTTGACATCGAGATTGATGCATTCCTACAGAAATGAAAGCATTAAACAAAAAGAGATTTGTGATTGCATTCCTGAAATTCCAAGCACTATTGCCAAAACTGAAATTTTTATGGTGTAGTTTGGGCTACCAGGGCTTCCAGAAATGTGAGAAGTCAGGAGAAAGTGCATGCACACATTCCAGAAAAGTCCAGTCTGAGTACTGGCATGTACCTGGAATTTTGGCCAGATGGATGTTTCTAGAATAAACAAGACAGGAGTGGTGAAGCTCGGCTATTGGTAAAGAGGCAATAGTGGGTGATGGATTCAGCAGATATATCTTTGGCAGGGTGGGTACTTTACCCACCTTCTCCTCCCCAGATTGCCAGATTTTAGTTTTGTGGCCAGTGTACCCATTACTTTTCATGGTTTAGTTTACATCTCCTTTGAGAACAGAGTGAGTCTATGCAGATGGCCAAATCTGAATTTTTTAATTGTAATTTAATTTTTATTTGAAATTACACTTTTGTATTGAGTATGTTTGTTGATGCATTTATTTTCTATTTTTAGTTATTCTATTTCCTTTTGTCATCAGAGAATGTTTTCTTAAGTTGGTGATGCAGCATATTCTATATAAAAATCTAATTAAACTTTTGTTTTTAAGAATATAGCTTCCTGTACTTAGATATATCTGTTCTGTGCATTCTAGCCCAATAAAAAGTATTTTGTATTAATCTGAAGCACTGTATAATGGAAAAATTTACATTTAAAAAGTAAAATTGTTTAATAGCTACACAAATATGTACTTACTATTTCACAAATATGTACTTACTATTTCTAATATTACTATTTTTCCTTGCTATTTATACATTTGACTCAGAGGAAATTATCTTCATGCTAAGAACACACATGCAGACATACATGCACATAAGACAATAATTTTACCTTTTAATCTAATTATGTATGGTGGCTATTTGCAATATGTTCAACCACTTCTATTTTATAAATATCTCCATTTGATGGTTGGGTAAACAGAAGAATTAAATTTAAATACTTTGATCAAATTAAACTACTGATACATGAAGAGGATGGAATTGAAATTTGACTTATGTTCTAGTCTATTAGCCAATACAATAGATTTCTTTATTAGAAGGCATCCTGTTAGCTAATCTAAAAACAATATTTGCCTTTTCATATATATGTATATATATATATTTGCCTTTTCATATATATATATGTATATACATATATGCATCCTTGCTTCTATGCAAATGCTCCTGAATAAATAGATAATGTATCTGCTCAGGCTGAAATCTATATATGGTATAGCTGGAAATCTATGTTAGGGAATAATTTTGGAAAATTTCACAAATGTCTTTTCAGAGGATGATCTATCTGGATGGAATATAAAGGTGAGAGTGCTCAGAGAACAGCTCTTAAAAAATTACCTAAAATCCTGGGAATGATAGGGCAGCTTGGAACTTGAGAAAGGGATTACATGAGCTGCTGTTTGCATCTTACATTTGAAAGGGTGCACAGAAGTGAGGATCAATGTGCCCCAGTGAGATTCAGTCTTGTGCAAGAAGAGGGGAGTCATTAAATCCACTTAGATGTATGTGACAATGATAGTTCTAAAAAGTAGCATGTCCAAAGCAGTGCATAATTTTACCCAGGCATGATGCCACCCGAATTTAGCCAGCTGTTGTGAAGTTAGGGGGAATGAAACACATAAATTATTGAAGGACAGTTTACTAAATCTAAATCAAGATGAATTAAAAATCTGGAAATCCAACTGTGTTGTGATTTTTTTAAATCACATAAAAACATTCAGTTCCAGCTGGAAATACAGATGAATGCTATAAATGTGTTTCAGAAAAAAAAAAAATTGAAGGCTTATGAACACTTCAAACTCTCTTATCAGCCAGATGTTACCTTGGAAAGTGGAGCAGGGAATAAAACTTCAAGATAGCAAAACCATATGTCAGTATATGGACATTGTTATAAATAGCACCAAGGAAGGCAGAGCATATATATGTATTTATAATTTTATCTACTATTTGTCTAAGAAATTCAAGGTTGGTTTAACATTCAAGCATCAACTCCCTTCTATACTCTATAAATAACTAACATTCTACTTCAACACCCTCTTCATGTGTCTACTTCCCATTGCTGATACATATTTATTACCCTCTACATATAAAAATGCTTAAGAGATTTTTAGACACCAAAACTACTTTATCTCAAGCAGATAAAAATCACATATTTAGAAAAATTCAATATATACACAATAAACATTAAAGTACACAAAAGATATTCAAAGAGGTCAATAAAATTTATTTTCATACATCGTATGTAAATTTTTTCCACAAATTGATAATAAATAAATATGTAAGTATTAAACCTAGACTGCCATATCCTTCTAAGCTAGTTTAAAATGATAATTTTGAGTCATGGTTATTGCGATTTCTTTCACCTTATTTACATCACCACCCAGGTGATACTATCTGTGATTTAATGACTGAAAATACCTGGGTCTAGAGATAATATCCAGGTAGACTAATTCTGAAGTCTAAGTTGGGCATACAGACTTGTATTCCTTTAAGAACATATCATTGTTTCTCTTTATCTAATTGCCATATTGCTGTTAACTAGAATTTATAATTGGTACTACTCATATATCCTTGAAACAGATAATTCCACCAGACAAAGTAGGTTGAAGTGCTTGGACTTTGACCATATATGACCTGTGGGGTTCATAACTCTGTGAAAATAATTTGGCAGTGAATAATCCATGAAATCCCTTTTTCTTTCATAAACATCTTTCTCACTCATTACCTTAGGCTCTTACCCTGGTGGTCTTCTCCTAAATTCCCATCCAAATTGTAAAGTGTGGAAAGGCCAAGGAATGGAAAGGAGCCTTTAAAATAACCAATTCATGATCATCCCTTTAGTGGTTTGACTGGTTATGCAGAAATTTCAAGACACTTAGAACAATTTCCTAGTGATGAATAATAGGCAAAATTAATATAGATCAAACTGGAAATGTCTCTGTAATCCAAGGGAGAGAAAATAAAACATAGAAAATCTCCTGTATTTTCTTTCTTTACTCAAAACATCACTTATTTTTTTTAATATTTGACCTGAATGTATTACAGACATTCTTTTAGAATCAGTTCTTAAGCAGGGAGACACCACCATATAAATTAATTGTTATAAATGTTCAACTTTCATATCCAAGTTGGCAAAGTACAGTTCTCAAACCAAACCTTTGCCTAATGACCTTGCACTCAGCAACTTAGAATTAATTTACAATTTCATTTGACCATTATCACACTTACAACAGTCATTCTTCTTCCCGAGCATCCCTGAAATATCAGTGCTCCTCTTTGCAAGGTGATGGAGATAGATTGGAAGACTTGTATGCATCATTCACTCCCAGAGAGAAGTTTCAGCCACACGTGGTGCTAGTCATTTTGCTACAGACTTGTGCTTCACTTTATATTCAGATGGATAGCAGTAAGCACAAAAAGGAGAAGTAAAAATCTGGGCTGCTTCATTGACAGATCTCAGCTTAGTTGGGAAAATTCCTCAGTCTTCTCTTCTTTTATTTATTTATTTATTTATTTATTTATTTATTTATTTATTTATTTATTTATTTATTGGTTTTTGGGTCACACCCGGCAGTGCTCAGGGGTTACTCCTGGCTGTCTGCTCAGAAATAGCTCCTGGCGGGCACGGGGGACCATGTGGGACACCGGGATTCGAACCAATCACCTTTGGTCCTGGATTGGCTGCTTGCAAGGCAAACTCCGCTGTGCTATCTCTCCGGGCCCAGTCCTCTCTTCTTTAGACTTTCAAATTGCAAAGTGCCCAACTCGCCTTGATGATTTTTTTTCCCTCTCAACAGAAACAATAATTTTGTTCTTGTTTTTGGGTCACACCTGGCAGTGTTCAGGGGTTACTCCTGGCTCTATGCTCAGAAATTGCTCCTGGCAGGCTCGGGGGACCATGTGGGATGCCGGAATTCAAACTACTGACCTTCTGCATGAAAGGCAAATGCCTTAACTCCATGCTATCTCTCCGGCCCCAGAAACAATGCTTTTAATGATTTAAATGAATTGTGTTTTTGTTTTATTGTCCAAGAATTCTTTCATCAATGAATAGTTTTAACTATTTCTTTATTTCTTTCTAGATGTTTTCTGGTCGTCGTTCAAATATATTTCTCATATGCTTCCCTATCTTTGACTTTCTTTTTTCCAATTAGTTGTTCCATTATTGTGTGGCATATGAATGATGTAAATTACTACACTCACCTTATTTCCATTATTAGTAACGTAAACATTTACTGTGATGTATGAAGATGATTGTTCTTTTATTTGTAGATGCTTATTTGTGAAAATCAGAAAGTTTTATCTTGAACCTTTTTTGTTTCCTGAGGGATTTTTTAAAAATGCTATAAATGTGAGTTAAATTTTGTCAGTTATTCTGCATCAATTGTTGTAATCAAAGCAATTTTTCTTATTTATTTTAATACTACCGTGATTTACATTGATTGTCATCTTAGTATGGAACCTTTCTGTCTCTGGAATGAATCCCAGATGATCCTGGTGAAGAATAAATTTCTGGTATTCCAGAATTTGATTTACAAACTTCTGTTTGTTTGTTTTGTTTTATTGTTTCATTTTTGTTTGTTTGTTTGTTTGTTTTTGGGTCACACCTGGCAGTGCTCAGCAGTTAGTCCTGGCTCCATGCTCAGAAATCACTCCTGACAAGCACAGGGGACCATATGGGGGCTCAGATTTGAACCGATGACCTTCTGCATGAAAGGCAAACATCTTACCTCCATGCTATCTCTCCGACCCCTGATTTACAAACTTTCTAATAATGGTTTTATTTTTAAAACAAAATACTTTGTTCTTTCTTTATATGGGTATAGCATCAGAATAACAATGTTGTACAAAATAATTCAGGTTACATTCCCACCTGTTTTATTTTTTGGAGATGATCAGGGTACCTACTAACAAACATTGATCAAGGTCACATGGGCCATTCCTGGGTATTCTCTGAAAACTGGACTAGCAACAGTTCAGTGTTAAGGGAATGAGCCATTAGGAACGTACTCTTGTATCAGGGATCTCTTGGGTTTTAACTGATGATGCTTGTAAAATGAGTTGGTTCAACATATGCAAATCAATCAACATTATACATCACATCAACAACAAGAAAGACAAAAACCACATGATCATATCAATCGATGCAGAGAAGGCATTTGACAAAATCCAATACCCTTTCATGTTAAAGACACTCAGCAAAATAGGTTTAGAAGGAACCTTCCTCAAGATAGTTACAGCTATCTATGAAAAGCCTACAGCCAACATTATACTTAATGGTGAGAAACTAGAAACATTCCCACTAAGGTCAGGAACTAGGCAAGGCTGTCCAGTCTCTCCACTTTTATTCAATATAACCTTAAAAGTCCTAGCAATAGCAATCCGACAAGAGAAGGGAATCAAACAAATCCAGATTGGGAAAGAGGAGCAAACTATCTCTATTTGCAGATGATATGATGATATACATCGAAAACCCTAAAGAGTCCACAGTAAAACTCCTAGAAACAATTAACCAATACAGCAAAGTGGCTGGATACAAAGTCAACACACAAAAGATAGTAGCGTTTCTATATACAAAAAACGAAGTCGAGGAGAAAGAGATTAAAAATACAGTTCCATTTAAAATAGTATCAAAAAATATCAGGTACCTAGGAATCAACCTTACAAGGGAAGTGAAAGACCTATACCAGGGAAGCTTCAAAACACTTCAGAAAGAAATTGAAGACAATCTAAAGAAATGGAAGAACATCCCATGCTCATGGATAGGTAGAATAAACATAGTCAAAATAACTATCCTACCCAAACTATTATATAGATTTAATGCAATCCCTATCCAAATCCAGACACCATTCTTTAAAGAAATAGAACAATCAATCACAAAATTCATGTGGAACCACAAAAGACCCAGGATAGCCAAACAAATACTGAAAAACAAGAAGCTGGGTGGCATCTCCTTACCTAACTTGAAACTAACAATAAAGCCATAGTAATCAAAACAGTATGGTACTGGAACAGAGACAGGACCTCAGACCAGTGGGTCAGAACAGAATTCCCAGACATAAACCCCAAGATATACAGCCAACTAATATTTGATAAAAGAGGCAAGAACCTGAAATGGAACAAAGAAAGTCTATTCAACAAATGGTGTTGGTACAACTGGAAAACCACATGTACGAAAGTGAAGATCAACCCATACCTCACCCCTTCTACAAAAGTCAACTCAAAATAGATCAAAGACCTTGAAATCAGACCCGAATATATAAAGTTTATTGAGAATAAAATAGCCAGAACACTCGAAGACCTATATATCAAAAAGGTCTTCGAGAATGGCAAGAACTTTAGCATCAAACATAAACAAATGGGACTACATCAAACTAAAAAGCTTCTGCATGGCGAAAGAAACCCTACTTAATGCAAAAAGACAGTTAACAGAATGGGAAAATATCTTTTCACTCGACATATCAGATAAAGAGCTGATATCTAGAACATACAAAGCACTCAGAAAGCTGAGCCCCCCAAAACCAAATAAAGCCATAAAAAATGGGGAGATGAAATGAATAGACACTTCTCTGAGGAAGACAGAAGGATGGCCAACAAACACATGAAAACATGCTCACCTTCACTCATCATCAGAGAGATCCAAATCAAGACAACAATGAGATACCACCTTACACCAGTGAGGATGGCTCACATTAAAAATAATGGGAACAATTCTGTTGGCGGGGATGCGGTATGAAAGGAACTCTCATACACTGCTGGTGGGAATGCCGCCTAGTCCAACACCTATTGAGAACAGTCTGGAGAGTGCTCAAAGAACTCAGAATTGAGCTGCCATTTGACCCAGCAATTGCTCTCCTAGGTATATACCCCCAAGTTGGAAGGACATTCATTCCAAAATATGTGTGCACCCCACTATTTATCGCAGCACTCAGTCTAATAGCCAAGTCTTGGAACCAACCTCGATGTCCAACAACAGATGAATGGATCATTAAGTTGTGGTATCTATACACAATGGAATATTACATGGCAGTCAGAAATGATACAATCACAGACTTTGCAGCAACATGGATGGACCTAGATCATATTATATTAAACGAAGTAAGTCAGAAGACAAAAGAGAAACAAAGAATGGTAGCACTATTCTGAAGCACCCAGAACATACATCTTATACACAACTAATACTCAACAATCAAATAACAGGGTTTAACAGGGTAGAAACTCCAAACACTGCAATAGTCAACATATACTCGGGAGCAGTGCCCAAAATACTTGAAAAAGGAACAACGCAAACTCTTGACTACACATTATACCACAAAGAAAACAGCAACACCAAAAACTGCAGCATAGAGAGAACAGGTATGTAATCAACCTTCCACAACAAAGGCCCACAATAATCTCTTAGAGATCGTATACAGGAACACAGGTAAAGAACACCACTGGAAATCACTGTCTCCAATGGAAACATCCCATAACACTACGTTTTAATGCCTTTATCTTACTATATTTAAAATAACCTCTTAGCTTTTATGTCCACAGGCATCCTTGGATACAAATGGCGGACAAACTAAGACAGCAGTGCGGGATACCACACGAGATACCATACCTAGCTTGCACTACAAACTGGCCCCGAGAAAACTCTTTAACATACACTTTATCTCTAGGTTATACCTTCTTTTAGGAATTGAAGCACGTGACCAGTCAAACCACCGAAGCAGTAACTGCAACGTACAGACTTAAACTACAGACTCTATTCTTCGAACACATTCAAGCAAACTAGCATTCCCTTGCTATTCTCTCCTCTTTTCTCACTACTTTCTTTTTTATTTTTTTCTTCTTTTTTTTCTTTTCTATTCTTCTCTTTACTTTTTTCCTTTTCTCTTCTCCTTTTCTTTCTAATGTATTTTCTCTTTTCTCCCTTCCAACCCCTTCCATATACCTTCCCCTTCCCCCCCTTTGGAAATCCAACTATCCCTTCACCCCTCAATCCCATACAGACATCCCACCATATTAAAACTCTCCACCCTCAGTCCTTAATCTATTAGGCATCAAGATTGACCTCCTACCCCAACGAACCAGTACCCAGCACCCAGGCGAGAGGACACCCAGTCAAACCCACACCTCGTCTCCTGCAAGAAAAGGCAGCCAACTCCCCTGCGGATTCATGCTGCGTGGCCCTCCCTACCAACTCCCCATAACGTGGACTGTTACTTGAAACCAGACTTAGGTCTAAAAGTATCCTCAATGCAAGAATTCTTTCAGGACCTCCCTGCCACAAATCTTTTGCCAATCTGAAGAAGATCAGGGGATGGGATGGAAAGACACCTGGGAACCCACACACCACAAGAAAAGCCCAAAAGACAATGGGAAAACCTGTACTTCCAACATAAGCATAAGACCTGTATCACACCACCTCTTTACCTGCTTTTCCCCAAATGTAAGATAGTCTTTTGCATCACTTTGGTCCTTTAAATACTTTGCTAACTCATTTAAAAAAAATGTCTGACCTACATATGCATATGTAAGCACATACATTTTTATTCCCTATTTTTTTTCTATTTTTTATTTTTTTATCTTTTTTGGGTATGTAACCTGTTTCTGTTTTCCTCTTTGACCACCTCCAAATGCACCGACAATATAATGTAGCACCATTTCCCCCTGCAAAGGCACACTAAAAAAGGGGAAATCTTACATATAAAAAAACAGCTCTTATCTACTAGAGATAGGAACTCATAGTTGGTTACAATACAGGGATATCTCCTACCTTGAAAATATGTCATGTGAAATCAACTTAGACCTCAGGTGATTAGATACCATCCGTCCAGCCTTGAACCCTGGATCCCAGACATAGAAAAGGCACAGTTCTTCACAACTGCTACAGGAAACAAATCCCATCCGGGACAGCCTTAATACTGTGAGGTCACCAACAAGTGCCAGCTCTAATATGACATACTGACAACGAGGAAAATGGGAACAAATTGACCAAAGTGCAGGTTATCCTACCTTACCAGCTAACGACAAGACAAAATCAGAAGACTTGTCACCCTTTGGTAGGTCCAAAAGCCAAGATTGCGAGTTACAGATGACTGGCTGCTAGAACCATTACCAGACTGTATACAGCCTGGGACCAATAAAAAAACCCTAGCCTAGGGTTTGAACTACAACCTGCACAATAAACATGATCCCCAGTTCCAAAGGTCTGCCGAGACCATTGTAATGGAATGGGGCTTCTGGAAGCACAAAGAAAGACACTATCCTAGGTGCCATCCTAGGTTCACTGCAAAGACCAAGATCACCAACCACAGAAGATAGATTAAAATGACACTGACGGAACAGAACTTCTAGAACCACAAAGACTGACTTCATCATAAATCCCACCCCTGGATCTGTGCAGATACTGAGATCCCTAGACACAGAGGCCTGATTGTATCACCCAGGACAGAGCAGAGGTCTTCCAAACACCACAAAAGCACCACCGGGAGAGTAAATGATCCTGAACAGAGTCTATAGTTGATCACATGACAATACACTCGAAGGGCAGAGAAACCCCATATCTCTTAGGCCAAGTGAATTCCTTTTCGAATGACCCCAATATTTACTGTGCCAGGGCAGGAGGGAAAAAACAAAAGCACAAAACATTGTTTTTTTTATATTATTTTTCTTCATTTATTATTATTATTTTTATTTACCTATTTTTGGTCAATTTCTCTGTTTGGGTGTGATTATTGAAGTTGTTGTCCCCAGTTATACTTATTCTTTCTCTTCCTTTCTGTTCTTTCTTT
This sequence comes from Suncus etruscus, assembly GCF_024139225.1. Taxonomy (NCBI): domain Eukaryota; kingdom Metazoa; phylum Chordata; class Mammalia; order Eulipotyphla; family Soricidae; genus Suncus; species Suncus etruscus. The sequence goes on along the minus strand of NC_064857.1, from coordinate 63,396,565 downwards.
ATATGCTATGCCATGTTTCTTATATCAAGACCATGGTGGGTTTTTTGTTTTTGTTTTGTTTTGTTTTTGTTTGTTTGTTTTTTGGTGCTTATCATTATTGTTGGAGTCCTCACTGGATATTTGACACTTTTTTTTTTGTACTGGTGGAATGTTTCACCTTTTTTCTCTCCTTCGTCTTTCAAACCGATGATGAGAGCTTCTAGAAGAATTCCGCTTATTTTCGGCGTATTAGACTTTTACCCCAGTTTATTACTTTTCTCTTCTTCAAACAAAACCACGTAACTTGAACTAGCTAGTCCTGCCCCCCAGTTAGAGGGGGAAATAAGGGAGACACCAGGAACAAACAGATGCAAGACTACTAAATAGTAGGCTAGATACAGAGGAGACCACATATTCTAGCAACCCTGGGGGTGAGGGAAGAGGATATGGGAGGTAGGACAAAAACGGAGGCGTAGGGAGGACAATTTGGTGATGGGACCCCCCCCTGATTTTATGTAAATATGTACCTAAAATATTATTGTCAACAATATGTAAGCCACTATGATCAAAATAAAAATTATATTAAAAAAAAACAAAATACTTTGTTCTTTCTTTATATGGGTATAGCATCAGAATAACAATGTTGTACAAAATAATTCAGGTTACATTCCCACCTGTTTTATTTTCTGGAGATGATCAGGGTACCTACTAACAAACATTGATCAAGGTCACATGAGCCATTCCTGGGTATTCTCTGAAAACTGGACTAGCAACAGTTCAGTGTTAAGGGAATGAGCCATTAGGAACGTACTCTTGTATCAGGGATCTCTTGGGTTTTAACTGATGATGCTTGGAAGATGGGGGGGGGGGGCATTTATTGCTTGGCTTTTGCCAAAGGGGCAAAACCAAACCTCTGCACTATTGTCCCTTCCTCAGTTTAATAAAGATATTTTGAAGATTTTGAAGATTTTTATTTTTTTTAATTTAAATACCATGGTTACAAGCTTGTTTATAATAAAGTTGTTTTTCCCACAGATTAAGCTTCTTATGATTGAGTTACAGTCATACAATGCATAACAATCTTCACTTGTGTGTTTGTCCTGCCACCATGTCAAGTTTCCTTCTCACCCTCCTTGATGCCCTCTTGACTCTCTCAAGTTCGCCTGCCTGTCTCTCTTTCCCCACTTCATAACTCCCTCTTGCACACTCCCCTCCCTGTCTTTTCTTTTGTTTTCTTTCTTTCTTCTTTCTTCTTTCTTTCTTTTTTCTTTTTTCTTTCTTTTTTCTTTCTTTCTTTCTTTCTTTCTTTCTTTCTTTCTTTCTTTTTCTTTCTTTCTTTCTTTTTTTTCTTTCTTTCTTTTCCTTCCTTCCTTCCTTTTTCCTTCTTCCTTCCTTCCTTCTTTCCTTCCTTGTTTCCATCTATCCATCCTCCCTTCCTCCCTCCCTCCCTTCACTTTCTTCTCTCTCTTCTTCCCTCCCTCTCCTTCCTCCGTTTCTTACCCTCCCTCTCTGCTTCCTCTCCTCTCTTTCTTCCTCTCCTTCCTTCCTCCCCATTCCTCCCCTCCCTCTCTCTCCTCTCCTTCCTCTCTCCCCCTTTCTTCCCCCTCCACTCTCCCTTCTGTCCCCCTCCCTTCCCCTCCCTTCCCTCTCCTACTTCCCTCCTCCCTCCCTTCCTTCTTCCCCTCCCTCCCTCCCTCCCTCCCTCCCTCCCTCCCTCCCTCTCTCCCTCCCTCTCTTCCTCCCTTCCTTCCTCCCTCCTTTCCTTCCTTCCTTCCTTCCCTCCCTCCTTCCTTCCTTCCTTCCTTCCTTCCTTCCATTCCTTCCTTCCTTCCTTCCTTCCTTCCTTCTTCCTTCCTTCCTTCCTCCCTCCCTCCTTTCCTTCCTTCCTTCCTTCCTTCCTTCCTTCCTTCCTTCCTTCCTTCCTCCTTCCTTCCTTCCTTCCTTCCTTCCTTCCTTCCTTCCTTCCTTCCTTCCTTCCTTCTTCCTTCCGTCCTTCCATTTGGGCCACACCCAGTGACGCTTAGGGGTTACTCCTGGCTCTGCGCTCAGAAATCGCTCCTGGCTTGGAGGCCATATGGGACTCCAGGGGATGGAACCGTGGTCTGTCCTAGGCTCCCACAGACAAGGCAGACACCTCACCGCTTGCACCACCCTCTGGCCCCTCTTTTCTTTTTTTGACATTATTTTTGTACTGCTACAAAAGGAAAGATATCCAGTTTATTAAGTATTAATAACAATCTAATAATTTATTTTAGTTTTAATAAAGGTTTTAATAAACACATTTACTAAAAGATAATTATTTATTTTAATAAATTGTACAGATTCATAAAGATTTTTAATTTTCTGGGAAAGTTGACAAGGCACAAAGAATAGTGTGTTATCACATTTCTAAGGGTTTTTTGTTTGTTGTTTAGGTCATCTGTCCTTAATCCCTGACCCTTTATTTGGTTCCCATTATAAGTACAGAGCATTATGTACATGATTTCAATTATTCTCTATTTGCTGTAATTTGGGGTTGTTGGAGATTCTGCCACAATAGAAGGTGTTCAGGAGACCATGGAGTGAAATTGGATTATTTGAATTCAAGTCAACTGCCTTAACCCTTGGTCTATCTCTTCAGGCTTCTTTTTCTGTTTGCTTGTCTTTTATTTGTTTTTAAGGTACACAAATTGTACTAGCAAATGTCCTTGAGAACTTGAAAGTAATGTGCATCATAATGTTGTTAAATGCAGCAGCTTAATGAAATCAGGCCCTTTTGGCTAATATAGTTAACCAAATGTTAAATGTTAAATTTATTCATTATTTTTTCTGTATGTCTAGTTATTCTATTACATGATAGAGTGAAGAAAAATAGTTTTATTTAGAAAATATGAGAGAAAGAAAAGGATGAGGGATGACCTTAAAGTTAAAGGAATGAGTTTCCCAAAATGATGGACGTGAAATTATTTCACCTTTGATTGAGAAAAATCGCATGAATTCTTCAATATACAATCATAGAATTTATATTTCTTCTTTTATTACTTCAAGTTTTGTTCCTGAATATTAGTTTCATGTTGGAGGTAATTCTCTTAAGATCTATTAAAAATTATTGTAGGCTACTTCTTCATATTCAGTTTTATGTTAAACCATTTATTTAGCCTTTTGAGATAGTGTAATTACGTAGCATGCATTTGGGGCACATTTATATTTCATTTATTATGACAGTCTTTTTATTAAGAATATACTTAGCATGTTTAAGTTAAGATTTGTTAATGTCATATTAAGACCAATATCAATTTGGCATTTTTGTTGATTTTGCTTTTTATTATGTTTTATTATACCTGTTGCAATTATTTTTACAGTCTTCTGAAAAACTTTTCTTTTATCATACCACTCTTTTTAGAAAACCTGTTTAGTATTTTTCTTAGTTGTTGGTTGGCCTAACTTTTAAAACCACAATCTCACAAAAATATGTACCATCTGTCCTGTTTTCTATATTTTCTGATTATAAATTCAAAGTCTATTTACGTCATTTGTCATAGTTTTTAGTAGTTGGAGTGTGGTATGCCTTAGTGTGGTTTTGTTTTTTTCCTTTGTGGATTACACTGAGTTGCAAGAATAAAACTGTGCGTCCTTTGCCAAATTTGGAAAACTTCCTCAGGTGATTTTCAACTGAGCATAGCTTGGTTGATTCTTATGACTATGATTTCTGATTGCCAGACCCCTTTTATGGTTACCAATGTCCCACTTGTTGTGTTGTTCTTATTGTCATTGTTCTAATTTCTTCTCTGATAAGTTGGGTAACTTTAATTTTTCTATTTCCAGTCTAATAATTTTTATTGGAATCTCTATTGTGTTGATAAGCCATGGCACTTGGCTTTTTTTCTCTGTAGTTGTATTTTCCAGTTCAAATATGTACTGCATCTTTGTACTTATTTGCAGAGACATTTCATTATAGATTTGTTTCAAGCATGTCCAAGATTGGTCATTGAAGCATTTTAAATCAACTTCAATAAAATTCTGGTTAGGTTGCTCCAGCACTGGAATCATCTATTATGGTTTCATCTTCTATTGTTCTATTTTCATTTAAGAGGAGGTTTCTTGGAATTTGCATCAGAAAATTGTATATATTATGCTGAAAATCTTGGCTATTAATTGAAATACTTTGACCCTTCTCTGAAACTTTAACTACTTTATTACTTTTGGGTTTTTTTTTTGGGGGGGGGTCACACCCGGTAGCACACAGGGGTTACTCTTGGCTCTGAACTCAGAAATTTCCTCTGGCTCGGGGGACCACATGGGATGCTGTGGATTGAACCCGTGTTCATCCTAGCTCAGCTATGTGCAAGGCAAATTCCCTACCACTATGCTACAGCTACAGCTCCTTTGTTTTATTTTTATTTTAGCACCCCCTTTTATTTTATTTTTATTGAGATCCTAGTGTTTGAAAAACTATTAATAATGTTTTTCCATGTACATCATTTCATATCCATTACTAGTGTATTCATCACTGTGAAAAGTAATATGAATATTTCTATAAACATAGGAATAGAACTCTAATATAACCCAGTAATAGCACTTCCTGATATCTACTCCTAAAATATAAATTATTGTGAAATAATATATGTACACAAATATTCATCTCCATGCTTAATACAATAAACAATATGTGGAAATAATCCAAATACCCAACTATAGATAAATAAATTAAGATGTTATGGTAGGGGACCAGACAGATAGAGCAATTGGTAAAGCACTTTCATTGAATAAAACATACTTGTGTTTGATTTCCAGTATCCCATATGGTCCCCTAAGCACCACCTGGTGTGGCCCTAAAACAAAAAATACTTTTTCTTAAAAAAAGTTGTGATACAGTTGAGGTTATAGTATTGCAGATAAGGAGCTTACCTTTGCATGTGACTGTTTCCATCCCTAGCCCCATATATGGTCTCCAAGCCCAGCCAGGAGTAATCCCTGATTGAAAAGGTAGGAGTAAGCCCTGAGCAATATAAAATGTGCTTCTCCCTAATAACAAATTGTTAATTGGAATACTATGAACCTTTGTTATCAAACATCTTCTACTGTCTAGGAAAAGAAAGAAAATACTAGGTTAGTGTTAACTGGAGGGATAAACTTCTGTTTTCTATTTAGCACCATCTGAATAGACACTGGCTGAAGCCAGAAAGGCCAGAGGCTGCCAATTGCATGTAGCTTTGAGTACCTACAAGCAGAAGGGCAGCAGCTGTATCTGAGCTGTTTCTGAGGGAAGCCTTCCTGGCTTCCTCTGCTCTTGGCCCCAGAGGGGCACAGAAATTTCTCTTGCTGCTGCTGTATGGCATGGGGTTGGGTGCAGAAATACCTTGTATCTCTACTGGTTGGCACCAGGATTCTAAAATGATCCTAGTTGGCTCGATGTATGCCAGTCTACTACTTGTTCACAATGGGCCAGCGTTAGGTTCCTGTACTCATTTGGACTTGGCAGGTGCCACAAGGGAAATCTGCGTCCTTGCTGAAGGGACAGATGTTTGTTGAAATTTCTCATCAGACTTGGTTGGAATTCCAGAATGTTTGGCAAAAATTTTCGTTGAATTGTTTGGCGCCTCAAGAACAGAAATTTTAAAGGTTCTCTGCCAAATACATAAGCTTCCTATTTCCTGGTCCTTTGGGTTAGAGAGAACAGTCCTTTCTATGTTTTAATTTTACTACATTTCTTGTCTCTATTTACAATTATGGCATCCTTAGCTTGGTATCTGGGTAGTTTCACTAGACAAAAAGCTCAGGTTACTTCTGGTTCTGTGTTCAGGGGTCATTCCTGAACACAGGTAGTAATCAGAAGACCATATGGATTAAAGGATTAAAACATGTGTGGCCACATGCAAAGCAAAGGCCCTACCCACTTTGTTATCACTGACTATTACAGAGTTTTTTCTTAATGTTAAAATAGTATTTTTTCTCTTTTATACATTTATGTAATTTAATTTCTCTTCTCGTATATTTATGCTATATTTTTAGCATATTTAAAATTAATGCTTAGAATATATTTGGCCTGAGTGATAGCACAATTGGTAGCATGTTTGCCTTGCACCTGGCCGATACAGGTTCAATCTCCTGCATCCCAGATGGTCCCCTGAGCTTGCCAGAACTAATTTGTGAGCACAGAGCAAAGATTAGCCCTGAGCACCACAGGGTGTGACTCAAAATATATAAAAAACTTTGAAATATAAAATGTAAAAAATGGGAGAAAAATTAAGTAAATGTTATCTGATACTATATTAAAGTTTATAAAATATAACAAATAAAATAGCAAGTAAAATAGTATAGAAACAGTCCAATATCCTTGAAAGTTTAATAAATGTAAATTTAATACATAAAATAATTGCTATTTTTTATTATTTTTTGGAGCACTAATCGGTGCCCAGGGTTTACTCCTGTCTATGCACTCAGAAATCACTTCTGTCAGGCTTAGGTGACCATATGGGAGGTGGCAATTAAACCTGGGTCAGCTGTGTGCAAAGCAAATGCCCTTCCAGCTGTGCTCCAGCCCTATAAATAATTATTTTAAAGTGTTATCCTTTCACAGGAGCCATGCTAATCTTCCCTGTATTGTTCCAATTTTAGTTTATGTGCTGCTGAAGCAAGCACTGTTTTAAAGTGATTATTTAGCTAGTATATAAAGCTTAAAGCTTGATTTTTGCTTACAAACATACATTCATTGCAAAAATTACTAATTTTAAAAATTATCAGATAGTTGGGTAATTCTTGAAAGATCATTAAATATATAATAATTCAAAATGATAACTTCTAGTTCTTTAAATAAAACGCTTAATTTTTGTATGTGAAACAATACCATGATAAAGTAAATACTTAAGAGAGGTCGAGATTAAACCCAATAAAAATAAAAGAAAAAGATTGATGTTTTTCTATTACACAAGTAGTTTCTAAAAGGCATAAGGGAAATCTACCATAGAGTAGAAATGAAATGAATCTATAGCGAGTTTTTACTTTTCTCTAAATAAGTATAAAATGTCTGGATAGATGGAATAAAGTTAAACCCTTCATGTTACTTAAAATGCATTTTACTTTCTTTTTACTCGTTAGCCAGAATATACACAGATCTCTTTGGGACTTAGTTTAGCAATTTTTAGATTCTTGACTGAGTTGTATAAATTTACTGGCAACATATACTAAGTAACACAGTCATAAAGGAAATTAGACCCAAAGAGACATCTTCACACTCTGTGGGACACCATTTTGTCAGTTATTTATTTTTTCCATCACTACATATAACTTTATCTCTATTATTGGTTTATTTAGAATTTTTGGTGATGTTTAAAAATTATACAATATTCCACTATCACATTTTATTTTCAAATATTAGATCAATGATAGTTAGCCCTCATCTATAGAATAAATGGTATTGAGAAAGTGAACTATAGATATACCTTAGAGAGTGTGTTAGTATATGACTCATGCATGCAAAGAGTCATGAACACATCTTGCACTTTATATTGTGTGGTTAGAAATTACTTTTATTATCTTTTTTACGTCTCCAGTGTTTTCACGAAATGCAAATACTTTCACTTACCAAAATACTCTTCATTTGTTGCTTATTGTGTCAGGAAATCATAAAAATTCAATCAATAAACTTTCCAAAAATTTCTCTGTATTCTCATTTTTGTTTGCTATTTAGCAATTATACAGGATGCCAAAACTGAAATTGCCTAGTGATTTTTTTTTTATCATGGGGAGTCCATATTTACTTCTGCCATCTGGAAATGTGGCTTACCTACACCATTGAGAGTAGCAGCATGTAATACAATGAGATACCATATGTGACAGCATTTCAATATGTTCCAAAGTGATGTATAGTAAAAATTTGATTGTACATGGTATTTTACCACCTGCATTGTCACCAAGAGGCATTTCCCTTGGTTTAAAACAATAGGACTTCAATGATTACTTTTTCTTTTTCCATGAATGTTGGCAGTATAATTCATATGTTTGGTGGATAATTGAATGAACATGCATTAAAATTCATCTAGGGTAATTACTCTTCCTACCTCCTACACAATGGAACAATGTCACAACATGCAACAGAAATGGTACCAATTATAGCAGTGTAATTTACTTCAGGTTTTACTTGCTGGTTTCTAATTGTACTCTCAACAGAGGAAATGGAAAATATTTTCAGAGAAGTTTGCAAATATCACATTTGTAAACTTATTTAGAAAATTATATATCATATATATGTTTAAAAAATCACATTAGATTGTGTTAGCTCAGGAAATCATAATGGCTACTTTCTCCTTTGATTTCAAATATATTTATTTTCATGTGGAAAATAGAAAGAAATGAAGTTTTCTGATATGACAGATTGCATAACTTCTTCCCTCCAAGAGAAAATAGGTTTCTCCACTTCTCCTCTTTGCTCTTCACACTGGAGTGGGTCCAGAGAGTCATGCTAAATGATGGGTCCTGGATGTACCCAGAATTAAAGTCCATAAGGCCTGTAGACTAGGTTAACTAAAGGTAAAAGCAAGTATCAGATTGTGACATTACAGATGAAAAAGAAATAAAACATAAATGTTAGAGAATGGGACTACAAGTAGGTGTGTAAGTTTCTAGAAAAATAAAATAAATTTTTTTTCTCTCTGCCAGTGAAAACTCAGCATTGTATGTCCACATATTAAAAAAAGATGAGACTGATGGAACTGATCGCCCATTCACTTGCACCTTTTCAGGGAAAGTTTTTTTTTATTTTATATTGATTATTATCATTTTCTTGGGTAAACAAAAGCAAATGAAATATTTCACTCAGGCTAAACAGATGCTAGGTTTTCTTCCCTGTAAAATCAATAACCTCAAAAGCTATCTGTTAACCAACTTTTTTTTTTAACATCAGTATATTTTATGTTTGTTCGCTTCTCAGGTTTTCTTCTTTTCCTAGCTTCATTAGATTTTAGAATGTCGTGGTGCCAAAATTACTTCCCAATGATCAAGCATTTTATTTTATTTTTCAGATGGAACTTGATGAACCAGGTAGAAATTATAGCACTTTGGAACTTCTCAGTGTTAGTCTTTAATGAAGCGAAGCCTCACTGTTGCCGAGGTATTTTCCCCATGATCTTGCCAAACTCACCTATAACTGATTGTCAGTCCTAAAGATCAAACATATCATTTCTAGAATAAAATATGTCTAGTGATAAACACTAAAGCAAAACTATATTTCTTTTATAGAAGGGTCAGGCAAAATCTTCCATTCACCACTTTTGAACCCTAACTGTTAGGGGTCTTTTTTGTTTGTTTGTTTTGTTTTGTTTTTTGTTTTTTGGGGTCTCAACAGGCAGTGCTCAGGGGTTACTCCTGGCTCTGTGCTCAGAAATCGCTCCTGGCAGGCTTGGGGGACCATATGGGATGCCGGGGTTCAAACTACTGTCCTTCTGGATGCAAAGCAAACGCCTTACTTCCATGCTATCTCTTTGGCCCCTGAACCTGTTAGTGTATGTTATTTGTGTGAGATAAGAATAACTTCTTTTTGATTTTCTTTGTATAAGAAATAAGTCTTTATTCTAAATTTAGATGTTTATATTCATGAATCATAAGTAAAATAGTAAGCGATCAGTTTACTAGATTCAGATCTGTATTCCTTTTTATTTATTTTAATTTATATTTTATTTTTAGTTATTATTACTGAGGTAACATGATTGACAATGCTTTATTATGTTTTATATTATATGTAATAGTGCTTTACCATTTCTTTAGAGCTATTCTAAGGTCCCTCTCATGCTTCCAACCTACACACTCACCTTCGCAACTTCAATTTGTTGTGTTGATGTTCACACAAATACAGGCAAATGACTTAATAATATTTATACTCTTGTGACCAAATTATTGACTAATTTACAAGGAAGTTGGTCTTATAAATTGAACATAGGAAATTACTTTAAGACAACTTTATTTACATGAAACCCAAAAGTGAAGACACATGTATGTGTGAAACTTTGCCTGAATTTCCAAATTTAATTGGAGACGGTAATGGTATTTGAAAATAAATGTTTCTGTAATATATGAAGGTCTTTTTTGGAATAAAATTATGAAGCTCCATGCAGTCTCTGAAAAAGTCAATAATACTTAAAATCAATAGACATATATCAATTGAGAGTTATTTACTACCTAATAGGGAATGTAGTAAAAATTCTATGACTTATGATAAACCATGATTATTTAGAGCATAAACTATGAGTTACAAATAAGTTTGATAAATTAAACTTTTATAAAACAAGTTACTTTCTCTTATTGAAATATATATCAACAAGCAAAAATAGTATTCACAGTTTAAAATGAAATATGCATGATGTCCAAAATAATTCTCACAAATCAATAGTAAGACAATTCTTAATTTAAAAAAAATGGGCAAAATTGCTAATGACAATATGTGGGAGAATAATAAAAGGAAAACATCATCAACATGATCAGTCACTAAAGAGAATAATTAAAAATTATATTATATTTTATTGTACTACTTAAAAAACTCTCAAAATAAACATCAAAAACAGACATATTTTGACTAGAAACTAGAACAATAAGAAATTGTACTTTATTAGCAGAATTAAAAATATAAAATTAAAAGGCAGTTTATACACAAACAAATACTTAACATAAGTGTGAACTATTTGACAAAAGCATCCCTATTCATTGTTCAAAACATGGGTACAAAGAATATTAATGTATACTATTATTATTAATGCATCATTGTATTAATAACCTCACTGGTCTTGCAATACTTTTCACAAATGTGGTTGCTACTCTACTTCTTTTAATCTCTTTCATTATTTTTCTTCTCTTAAACTTTTTCTTTTTCTTCTATTATTTTAATAACTTTTCTCTAACTTCTCTGGAAATAAATATATTATGGTTCACTATGCCAACTATGTGATGTATTTTTTTAAATAAATTAAAAAATAAGTGGACTCAGCAAAGTATTTACCAGTTACTCAATAGATGAGTCAATTGTTGTATATCCAAATGATACTCTTGTATAAATATATTCCTTTTATAAAATCCCTATTATCTCTATAATCTTAAAAGGGTAACTGAAGAATAATATGTATGTTACTATATAGAGTTTTCAAATGGCAAGATCCTAAAAGTAGTGCATAGAATAGTGATGTCCAGGAAGGCTGGAAAAGATTATGTCTAATGTTAAGAACTTAGAAGTTGGGCCCAGAGAGATAGCACAGCGGCGTTTGCCTTGCAAGCAGCCAATCCAGGACCAAACGTGGTTGGTTCGAATCCCGGTGTCCCATATGGTCCCCCATGCCTGCCAGGAGCTATTTCTGAGCAAACAGCCAGGAGTAACCCCTGAGCACTGCTGGGTGTGGCCCAAAAACCAAAACAAACAAACAAAAAATAACGAACTTAGAAGTTGTAGATAAAATTTTTGGAGATTGAATGAACAGTAATTTAGTAATTAGTGGTGTGACAATAAATTTCAGGATGATCAAGAATCTCATTCTTAATTTTCCCCATCACAAAAATAACATAATTATATAATCTTATAGATATTCACTATTCACATATTCAGTCATGTATATATAATATTAAATCAATACATTTGGGTATTTATATTTATTCCACATTTTAGACCAATTATATCTCATCAGAATATATTAAAATTGTTATTAAAGTAGTGAAATAGCCTATAATGTTCGTTCTCATGCATGAGATATTTGTTGATTGGATCTCAGTTGTAATGTTTTTCTCTAGTCTTGAATCTAATATATTTATTTACATAGACATAGTAACTTTCAACTCTGGCAAAAGCAATCTGTTAAATACTTCTAGAAATGTTTAGGCACCACAATAGACAATACTATTCCTAATTAAATTTTAAATTCAATTCCAGACCACTCAGAGCTACTATTTTTATGAGAAATACAAGGTATCTCTAGTAAATATTCCCCATTTTTATTCCCTACTACAAATATTCAACACAAAGCAGAAAGATAATAGTAATCCAGACTACAACAGCTCAGTTTATAAAAACAATAAATTTTGTAGAACTACAAATTATGAAGCCAATTCAAAAATGGAATATGTAAATAAAGACATCTTATAGGGCAAATCAAAAAACCACTCAGGTAAGAGTATGCTGGCCATAAAGTGGAATAACAATGTTTGATATTTAAAGTGAATTTGATCAAATGCAAAAGAAATGATAGACAGGCTAGAATGGTGCTTACAGAGGACAAAAAACATATGGGATGAACAAGATTGGTCTAGAGCTAAAACTTTGGGCACAAAGTTTTATGTGGCATTGTAGCAGGTAAAACAAAGACAATTAATTACCTTTGCCACATATAGTGAACCATTTTTTGCCAATTGCCCAGTGCTTAACTGATCTAACTGCTATGTCTTTGCCAAGATCTAATGGCAGGATCTACTTTATTTAGCTTGAGCAGAAAGTGTCTTGCTTTATGATATTTGCTGACTGACATCTTTTGGGTTATTCAGGAAATAAAATTCGGTGGTATAGAGCTGAATTTCTTGTGTCCAAACTTAGTAAAGTTGTATTTTATTTATTTGGAACAAAAATGACTTGATCACAGAATATTCCTAGACACCTAAAAGTTACCAGAATCAGCTTTATCTCAAGCTTCATACAGAGTATGTCAAAAAGAACAGTACAAGCATTCTTGCTTATACTATAGCTTTCAAATCATGTGTGAAAATGGATTACTGGTGTTTAGCCTTAGAGCATGATACCCCTCAGAAACATTCACACCATTGTTCTACTTACAAGATCTAGGATAGGTAGTTAGATGAATACATAAATGAGGTTTGGGGCATCACATTTAACAGATGGTGACTAGAGTATGCTTTATTTTCTATTGCTTATGATTACTCCTTAACTAGTGCTGACATAAAATGTACATTTTATCATCCTAAATAAATATCCTAGATAAAACGTCCTTCCCTAATTACTCTAGATGTTATATACTTAAATTTCAATGACTTCTGCATATGATATAGATCATTAGGTTTGCTATCTCTGTGACCTTACATTTGCTTACAAATTTGGCTATTCTGGACAAAGTCATCTGTATTTGTTGGGAAAGATGCAGTTAACAACCTATAAATCTAGTCTCAGTTTATTTTCAAGATGCAGAATTTTGTGCAATAAGATGTTAGTAGAATGCCTTGCCTTAGAAAGTGAAAACAAGTTTTAAGTAGCAAAATTCTCTCATGTGAGTCTCATGTGAGAATACTCAAACCCATTCAGAGATTGAGATAGACATATTAGTCTAATATATTGAATACACTGAATCTAATTATCTTCTTAAACTTTTATATTTCATATTAAAAGGTAGTAAACATCTTCAGTACCAGCAAACATTCTGAATCCACAAGAAATGTAAATTAGAACTTACTGATCAATAGTATGTTGTGGTCTTCCAAAAATACATATAGCATGAAATCAAATATTTCTACCTGAATTATTTACTAATCCACTTTATTTTTCCTTATTATTTGAGTTTCCAGGTCATTCTAAGAGGTGTAATTATGATCATAGTACAGTTTTAGTATCTTGACCATTCTGCTACTTTGTAATTGTGATAGTCTTTATTCTTTATGTATTTAATTCTTAGTGAAATTTGGTTCTGAATTAGAACTATTGTCCTCTGCACCAAATAACTACCTGTCTAGCTCCATCAATTCTGCCCTTCTTAGTTGATTTACATCTTTATGTGGACTCAAACTATGTGCATATTCATTTTACACACAATATATTGTTTTAATTATTGCTATATTTTTTGTTTCAGGACTTTTTTGGAGGGGGGCTCACACCCGGCAGTGCTCAAGGCTACTCCTGGCTATATGCTGAGAAATCGCCCCTGGCAGGGACCATATTGGATGCCAGGATTCAAACCACCATTCTTCTGTAAACAAGGCCAATGCCTTACTGCTGTGCTATCTTTCTGGCCCCTTCAGAACTTTTCTATTTCAATAGCTATTAATGCCACATTGTTTAAATTCCCTTCAAAACTGTGATTCCATTTCTCTTTGATTTTTTCTTCTAGCTGCCTAACATTTTTCAGTATTCTTTATATTAATTCAATGGTCCTTTACTTGCAGTTCATTATTGACTCATTATTCCGGATAGAATCTATTTGCAGTGATGTTACTCTTGCTCAGAAACAAAACAACTAGTTAAGGTCACATGTCTTCCATTCCTTCTGTGGCAATCCTGGCCCAAACCATCTGTATCTGTGAATAGATTGTAGCAAATGCACCTTTGATTCAGTCATTGTGCCCATAACTATCTTCTCAAATACTTAATTCCATGAAAATTTCTGTGTAATTTCTGTGTAAATGTTGAAATGAATTTGTGTACAGGTCAAGAAATGTGATGGATGTTCAAATAATAAAATCTGAGCTAAGAAATTCAATAATTTTTGCTGTTTTGTCTAGGCTTATATGTTTTCAGATACCAGTTATCAAGCAACATATAAAAATGAAATTTTAGAGAGAATAGGTTTAGGTCCCTTAAAGTGAATAGATAGGGTAAGGTTCTTGCCTGCATTCTTGCTACTTTAACAGATCAAGCATATGCCTGCACAGTTCTGCCTTCTAACCTTGAACTTCACTAGTCAGCATGCATAGTAGGGACACAGCATAAAGACATTTTCATTTCTCACATTAGCTCAACTTTAAGAGTATAAGTGATGTTTAAACCATAAAAGGCATATAGTAGAAACCATGTTTTGTTTAAAAATTCATATAGTGCCAACTTACACACAAGAAACACCAATCATTCAAACTAGAATAGAAAAAGTCACAGAATGAATATTAACCATGATTTTAGTCTTTAGTATTGTGGAGATGAGAAACAATTTTTGAATAAATGTTTGTCTCCCTTTCCATGACTCACTTGTCACTACTTGCATTCTATCTAATTAGCCAGTCTTTTGTCCTTGCTTTTTCATTTACGGTGATTTCATTTCTCTTTGATTTTCTTTTCTAGTTGCCTAACAGTTTCAGTATTCTTTATATTCCTTCAATGGTCCTTTATTTTCAGTTCATTATAAAGCCTGACAGGAAGTTGAGGGAAGTAGCAATTTTTGCAACTTAAAGAAGCTTTTGGATACATCAAGTTATAGCTTAGTGTAATTTTCTTGTTATTTGAATGAATATCACTTCTCTTTTCTTGAAAGCAATGATTGGCTCTTGAAGAAAGTATACATTACTTTAATGGTAGTATAAGTCAAAAACTTACTTTTCAACTACTGCTTTTCTGTTTATTATAGAAATAATTGCTTTTTTATTTATTATATTTCTATTTAGTATAGAATTGGGCCTATGTCATTGATCACAATATGAAAATAAAGAATATATGATTTTACATAAATATGTATGATAATCTATATAGTTTTGATGTAGAAATTGGTCACCACAATATATAGCTTGATATGTGATGCATCATTTCATTTAATATGCTTATTAACATTTTATTACTCTACATTATGATATGGCTAAAAATAATAAAGCATTTATAAATACTTGATAAAAGAAAATGAATTCCAAAATCATTTTGTACTTTGTACAAAGATTGTGAATTTGATAAATTTGCTATTGAATTAATCGCATAAGCTTCAAATATATATGCTAATCTAAATTATAAATTACAATAATGCAATTTGAGTTTATACATTTAAAATTAGTTTTTTGTCAAACTGTATACCAAAATAAACTATATTTGAGTTTTTTCTTATAGATCATAGTAATTAAATATAATGTTTTTGAGTTTGTCTTACATAGATTTCATACTTTTAAGACATAATCAGTTATATTTTTGGTTTTATTGACTATCAGTAGATGAATGAGAAATGCAATCATTAAATACCTTATTTTCTGTTTCTAATTCCCATATATCTTGTAGTTTCCTTTGTGAAATAAATCAAAAGATATCCGTTATACATAATAATACAAATTTTATGAGCCAATAGTTGATTGGAGATGAAATAAAAGGCATATTTAAGCCAGAGCAATCAAATAGATAGATGATAGATATAAAAATGATATAAATAGATAAAGAGGTATAGATAGAGAGTTAGAGATAGATAAGTAGATAGACCAATTGATGGGTAGATGAATGATAGATAGTTGTATATATAGGTAGGTATATAGATTGATCTACCTATAGATTGATAGACAGGTAGATAAATAGAAGCTAGAGGTAGATTAAGAGATGCATAAATAAAGAGATAGACAGGTAGATAAGTAGATATCAGCATTGAAACAGGAGCAAAATGCTAATATTGAAGTTGTTAATGACACTATTTATTGTCTATCTACAGAGAAGTAAATGTATCCCTTTGCGTTCTTCCCCTTCATAAATTATTATGTACTTAGTTACATACACTTGTCTAGGTTATATTTTTGTTGTGCTTACACACACTTGATTGTAGATTATTACATATATGTACCTCTGGTGCTGTCCTGGTAGTCTCACTAGGTTTTTCAAATGTTTGTAGGGATTGACGTCTCCATCTCTTGCAGAAAGTTATGTTCTCTACCACTTTTGCCACATTACATCCAATTAAACCTTTCATCTAAGATGGCTCTATATCCTTTAACAGATCAAGCATATGCAAAAAATCAATTTTCAAATGAATGAATCAAACTAGTTGTCATATTTTGTTTCATTAGTTTTGAGGCAGTACAGGTGAATTAGCTATCCTGAATACAAGAGCAAAATTTACTCTCCCAACTTTTTGTATATTCTGAATACAAAATAAAACTACATATAAATTATCTTTTTTTTTTGGTTTTTGGGCCACACTCGGCAGTGCTCAGGGGTTACTCCTGGCTGTCTGCTCAGAAATAGCTCCTGGCAGGCACGTGGGACCATATGGGACACCGGGATTCTAACCAACCACCTTTGGTCCTGGATCGGCTGCTTGCAAGGCAAACACTGCTGTGCTATCTCTCCGGGCCCCATATAAAATATCTTAGCAAATTAAATGCTAACTTTGTATTTTGAAGACTATGTATGACTGAAAAATAAATAATAATCTTTCCAAGAAAAGCATTGCATATTCTGTACCTGTCAACACTTTAAAGTTTTGGACATGAAAATTAAAACTTTAGAAGACTTTTTAAAGTTTCATAAATTATTTGAATGAATAATCAAATCTCAGACCATAGTTATTTTTTAACCCTAACATATTTTGTATCTTCCCTTTTGTGGTACTGAAAACATTTTATTTTATTTTATTTTATTTTATTTTATTTTATTGATACCATTGTGAATTACAAGTCTCAAAATTGATTTTCAGGTATACAGTGACAGTGTATTAGGGTCATTTTCAAAAACAAGTGATGACCTTTCTCCACCATAGTTTCCAACATGCATGCTATCCCAGAACTTCACCATTAGCCCCCTGCACTGCTACTGTAACAGATCCTTTTTTTCTTTAGCTTGTTATAGTTAGGGTCTCTTGATTCTATTGTAGTTGACTTTGCCCTGGGTATTTAGATCTGACTTTTTGCTTTTATAATCCTGCCTTTTTTTTCTCAATGTTACTGACATCACTTGGCAACTTTTTTGAAAGCAGAGAATATATGGTCTGCTTCTCTCATGAGTGGTGTAGATGTAGTAAGCTGACATGTTTTGTTGTTGTGAATTTTTGCCACACCTAGCAATGCTCAAAAATTATTCTGGTTCTGTGACCAGATATAACTCTTCATGGTGCTCAGAAAACTATAGTTGATACCCATACTCTGACCCAGGTTAGCTGCAAAGTCAGCACCATTCTTACTCTACTGTCTCACTAGCCCTTATTCATATTTTTGTTTCAGAAAGAAACTATCTTATTCTCTTTTGATGAAAGTTTTGGTTGAACAATCAAAAATACAAACCCAAAGCCTTGAAGATGTAAATAATGGAGGCTGTAGCAGTGGTGCAAGGGGTAAAGATATCTGACTTGACTGAGCTAGCCTAGGAAGGACTGTGGTTCAAACCCCAGGCATCCCATATGGTTGCTCAAGCCAGGAGCGATTTCTGAGTGCATAGCAAGGAGTAACCCCTGAGTGTCACAGGGTGTGGCCCAAAAACCACAAAAAGAGAGAGAGAGAGATGTAAATAATGCATAGATTTGAGAAATTCTGGTCTACTATCAAACATACCTTCCAATGTGCCCCAATCAACTCTTCTATAGATAAGTGACAATAATACATGAACAAGGAAGAAAGGGGCATTGGTGGTGGGAAGGTTATGCTGGTGAATGGAGTGTTCTATTCATTTTATTAATAAAATATTTATTGAAACACAATAATTACAAGCATGATGGTAGTTGGGTTTCAGCCATAAACAGAATACCCCTCTTCACCAGTGCAACATTCCCACCACCAATATCCCCCATCCACCTCCCTTCTCCCTGCCTATATTCAAGACAGGCATTCTGCTTCTCTCATTCATTAACATTGTCATGGTAATTGTACTTATTTCCCTAACAGCATTCACCATTCTTTATGGTGAGCTTCATATTGTGCGCTGGCCCTTAACTCATTGTCTCTGGGATTATTACATTAATGCCTTTAATTTTTTAAAAACAAATAGTTGAATGAGACTATTTTGTCTCTCTCTCTCTCCTTCTGACTTATTTTATTCAGCATAATAAATTCCTTGTACATCCATGTATAGGAACATTTTATGACTTCATCTTTGCTGATGGCTTCATAATATTCTACAATATCCCATTGTGTATATGTATCACAGTTTCTTTAGTCATTCCTCTGTTGAATCTTGGTTGTTTCCAGATTCTGGCTATTGTAAATAGCGCTGAAGTAAATATAGGTGTGAAGAAGTGATTTTTTAATTTTTTTTGGTGTTTCTAGGGTATAATTCTAGGAATGGTATAATTGGATCATCTGAGAGCTCAATTTTCAGTTTTTTGAGGAATCTCCATATTGTTTTCCATAAAGACTGAACCAGCTGGCATTTTCACCAGCAATGAATAAGCGTTCCTTTCTCTCTACATCCCTGCAAGCATGGCTTGTTCTTGTTCTTTGTGATGTGTGCCAATCTCTGTGGCTTGAGATAACTCCTCATACTAGTTTTGATTTGCATATCTTTGATGATTATTAATGTGGAATATTTTTTCATATGTTACTTGGCCATTTCTATTTCTTCTCTAATTAAGTGTCTCTTCATTTCTTCTCCCCATTTTTTGATGGGGTTAGATTGTTTTTCTTGTAAAGTTCTGTCAGTGCATTGTATATTTTGGATATTAGCCCCTTATCTAATGGGTATTGAGTGAATAGTTTCTCCAATTCAGTCGGTGGCTCTTGTATCCTAGACACTATTTCCTTTGAGTTGTGGAAGCTTCTCAGATTAATATATTCCCATCTGTGTATATCTGCCTCCACTTGTTTGGAGAGTACTGTTTTCTTCTTGAAGATGCCTTTAGTCTCAATGTCTTGAAGTGTTTTACCTATGTGTTGTTCTATATAACTATGGTTTCAGGTCTTATATCAAGGTCTGTAATCTGTTTGGATTTTACCTTTGTCATGGTGTTAGCTGGGGGGTCTGAATTCACTTTTTTGCAAGTGGCTAACCAGTTGTGTCAACACCACTTGTTAAAGAGGCTTTTCTTGCTCCATTTTGGATTTATTGCTCCTTTATCAAAAATTAAATGATTGTGTGTCTGGGAAACATTCTCTGAATTCTCTGTTGAATTTATCAAAAGTTATATTTTTATCTGTTCACATTCTTTGAGTATTTTCCATTGTATGATCCTATGCCTTAAGGTTCTTTTCCAGTCTCTTCTGCTGTATGAAGTTGTTCTGCATTTGATCCTCCAGTTCACTGATTCTGTCCTTGGCTATTGTTACCCTGCTGGAGAGGCTGTCCATTGAGTTTTTTAGTTCAGCTACTACCGTGTTTTTCAGATCTGTTATTTCAGATTGGATTTTTTTGATTTCTATCTTTGTGTTCTGTTGAGCTAAAGCTATATTTTCTTTGATTTCCATGAGGATCCTCCATATTTCTATTCTTAATTCTTTATCTGAGAGGTTAATCAGATAGTTTGTATTTTTTTGTGTCATCAGAGTTATAATCTTCATTCTCTGTGCAATGTGTTTGCCTGCGAGGTTTCCCCATTGTCACACTTGTAGTGTGATTTTTTTTCTGAATGTTATGGTGGGGTTTATTTGTTCAAAAGAGCACAATGCCTGGAAGTGAAGTGGAGCAGAGAGGCAGAGGCTGTGCTCTTCTGGAGCCTCTAGGAGAGTGATTTTGCTGGAACTTTCTCGGTCGATTGATCCCTTGACTGGTCTATTGGCCAGTCAACTACAAACATGCTTTTTATCATGGTGCTTAAATATATTTTGTGAAAAAATTAAAATATAATATATTTTACTGGGACTACTTTTAAAATGTAATTATATAATATGCATTTAATCTTAGATTTTTATTTAGTTGTAACACAAACTGAATATATAATAGATTTTATATTGTACTTAATTATAACACTTCCTTTATTTGCTCAGATTTTACCAAATAATTCCTAGGATTAAAGTTTGAAATATTTACATACTTATATATGTATGTATATAAGGACACACATATATACATATATATTTGTGTATATATAAGTATATATACATATATATGTATATATATATATACTTTTAGCACCAAGCACTTGTTATAGTTTCTTGTCAAGCTATATAGCTAAAACTCTTTCTCAATTTTAAAGAACCACATTATAACCTATATTTATAGTTCATATGCTTACATAATTAAGACTCACAATTTTTTTTGGTTTTTTGAGCCACACCTGTTTGATGCTCAGGGGTTACTCCTGGCTAAGCGCTCAGAAATTGCCTCTGGCTTGGGGGACCATATGGGACGCCGGGGGATTAAACCTCGGTCCTTCCTTGGCTAGTGCTTGCAAGGTAGACACCTTACTTCTAGTGCCACATCAACTGCCCCTCACAAATATTTTTCAAAACATTTTCTTCATGTTTGGCTAACATAGATTTATTAATGCTCATGATTTATTTTATATTCAGTGCTCAGCCATCACTTCTTGGAGAACCTTCCGTATTACTGGGAATTGAACTTGATGTAAGACAAATTCCTTACTCTCTGTACTTTCTCTGGCCCAATAATTCTCAAATTTTAAAATTGCTTATGAAGAGTTAATCTTGTGTAGTCAATGGTTTACAGCACTTTAGTACCATTTATGTATAAAATTTTTGCTCATGTACACAATCTCTATTAATGCCATCTACTGAAAATATAGAATATATATTCTGTATAACCTTTTGAAAGTGAAGAGATAAATACTGTTAGTACTACTCCAGAAACTCAAAAAGTCTATAAAATATGTGTATGTATGTTACCCCAGCCCCATTCTTCCTGTAACCTAACCTACAAGAAAGACCTCCCATTTCTGGGAGGGATCTTTGGTAGGTAACAAAAAGGTTTGGCCTCAGGGGCAAAGGGAATTTGCATGGATGCAGGATGGAGGAGGAAGCAGGAGGAGAGAAAAGGTACAATGCAGTGCTGAATAGGAATCTAGCATAAATGGTTATTATAGGCCACGCATATTGGCCAGGGCAAATAAAGCTGATATTTCCTGAAGCCTGCCTGCATGTGAGTTTTCTACCCGCCGCAATCACCTCAGAACAGCTGGCTCAACAGGAGATGGATACACGTAGTCCTGAGATGGAGGAAAAAGGCCTCCATCACCATCCACCTCCATCCAAGCCCATCCAAAGGGCTTAATGCAACATATGTGTATTTATTAAGTGTATTCATATAAATATATAATCCAAATATGTACAAATTTATATTATTCACATTGCCTATACTTATTTTTGCATTTTGATCTATCAATTGTATCTGTGGAATATTTAAAATTTTTCTTTTGTTTCATTTTGGGGGCATATTCCTGTCTGTACTCTGGAATCACTCCTTGCTGTGTTTGGGAACTATATGGGAAATCAGGATTGAACCAGAGTTGGTCATATGCAAGGCAAATGCCCTACTGTTGTGCATGTGGCCAACCCAACACTTTCATATTAAAAAATAATAACAAAGACCAGAGGCAGATAGGACTTCATAAACAAAATACCAAATGGAAACTAATTCCTTTTATATGTCTGCACTGATAATGCTGGTATTGTTCAAACTTTATGTAATGGGACTTTAAAACTACTAATTATTAAAAGCTGTGCATATCAGCAGGTAAGTGAAGAATATCATCTAATGATAGAAGTCAACATATGTTGGTTTTTATTCTTCAACTATAAACTGCCTTTCGGAGGTACTTTTGATATATCTGAAGTATTAAATAAGTAGTGATTGAGTGTATTGATGAATAGTAGAATGTATTCACGGATAAATGGGCAACTCATACATGAGCTACCAAAGTAGAAGAGAAAAGAATTTATACAAATTTTATATCATCATTGGAAAAATACACTGATAGCATTGTAGTAACATACGTTTGGGTGCATTTCTATCTTTCTACCAATAAAATCCTGATAATATTTACTTCCTTGTGAAAAATAAGTTACTCCTGCACTGGTCACTCTTTCTTTCTCACTAACTTAGCACTTGTGAATGGATCTTTAACCATATGCTTCTCACATCTGTTACTAAGCTACTTACATACAAAACAGAACTTATACCTAGAGGTAACTGTGTTTGGTGTGTCAAAATTAATGCTTCTGATCATCAAGCTCAGCAGCTGTACTTTTTATTTCCTCCATATAACACCTAAATAGGTTTTCTCTACACCGTGGTAACCCCATAAATTTTGTGCTAACTAATGCATCACCCATTCACGAGCCCCTAGTTGATATTTTCTGTCTTTTTCTGTCTGCAAGTTGAAGTGTACATTTCAATTAGATCTCCACTTACTGAAGAGACAAATTTGTCACAGAACCCAGAGTAAGCAATTTGTCATGTTTTCGTGAAGCTATAAAATAGTGTTTCAGATTTAAAGTGATATTTGGGGATTACTATACCATATCCTGAAATTCATAAAAGGCAATATGAGTATGCATAACAGATGAAGCACATTGCAAAAAATGAAAATGATTGGAGTACACTGAGTTTGTAAATCAATTTGTGAAGCACTATGGGATGAAAGGCAAGATACAATAAATACAAGCTGCATAAGAGTTCCTATTTGTGGCATAAATACAATTTCCTTTGCCAAGAAGTTTTAATACAACACAGTCTCTAGAACTGATTTCCAGCATTTGTTGTTGTTGTTTACTGTAATTATATCATGGATTTTGACAGAAAAGTGTATGATATAGACACTTAATATAATATAAAGTTCACTTCCAGTTTAAAAGCACAATTTTACTCTGCTAGATTTCTAGTCTTTCTCCAAATATTCAACTTATTGAAAACTGTATTTTATTTCCTGACATAATTTATTCCACACGGTGACCTTCACCTCAACATGTAGACATTCTGTTTATATTGGAAACAACAAATAGCCCTCAGTGAGGATCTCTCTACACAATTACCATGAAAAGATATGTAAAGAACTATGATGTTCATGTTCAGTGCTTTTTCCAAAAGAAGTGAATAATTTGGTAAAATGTTTCACTGAAGTATTAAGAAATGACTGAGAAAATGTGTTTCAAGCACAGTGTAGGATTAATGTATGATCTTTACGCAATTTACATTTATGTTTACATAAAAATAAGTGAAGTGCTTGAAAATAACAGGGCTATAGGCGACTTTTCTCTCAAGCACACCTGGCTGGTGTCATTGCAGAGTTCAGAACTTATATTCCTTACTCTGTGCACTAGGATCATTCCTGATGCTTCTCAGAAGATCATGTGCTATGGCTCAAACTGAATCTGCTCAATGCATGACAAGCAACTTAATCCCTGAATTATTTCTCCTTCCTAATAATCCATTTTTAATATTTGCTTTAGTTTTCCTAAGCTGTGTGCACATTATAAACTATTCAGTATAAGATATAAAGAGATTCTTACCATAAGATAATGATTAATTATTGAAATCACAATTTAACTCACAAAGATTATTTAGTACTCAAGAAATATCTAAAGTTCTTTGTTAAATTTCTCCAAAATTCATTTACTTCTTTCTATTCCCAAGAACAACTTTACAGTTGGTAATTTATTAAACTTATAAAAAATCATTAGATATTCATCCTAAAATGTTTGTGATTACTAATGTTTGAGATTGCTAGTATTAGATGGAAATATTTGGAGTGCAATAAAATGTACCTACAAGCTCCCATTAGTATTATATGTAATCATGGCAGACAATACCGTTAACAACATATGTATCTCATCATGACTGATAAAATGCTTTCAACTAAGGTCTGAAATAAAATTATGGTTTCATCTATAACTGATAAGATACTTTTAACTAAGGTCTGAAATATAACCATGGGTTAATCTCTAGTCATTATTATATTATATTATATTATATTATATTATATTATATTATATTATATTATATTATATTATTATATTATATTATATTATATTATATTATATTATATTATATTATATTATATTATATTATATTATATTATATTATATTATATTATATTATATTATATTATGTTATATTATAATGGAAAACAAATTTTACTATGATTTATAGAATAAATAAGCTGAATAAATATTTAAAAGAGTGTATAAATCTATCATTTTAACAAGAAACGATGTTTAATGTAGAAATTTCAGAAAAATTACAAATTACAAAAGCAACAAATTCCTCAAGTGGGTTAAGATTACATGGTTAAAAAATAAGTTACTATAATACATACAACTGACCATTACTAGTTAGGATTTGCACCAAAAGAATACAATTTGTGCAAATTTGATGGCCAATACAATGAAAGAAATTAAAGGTAGAAAAGTAAGAAGTAATTCATGCTCATGGGTAAAAAAATTTATATTTTAAATATAGGGTTTTTCTTTAATTTTATTATTTGACCTGAAAATAAGAAATACTATTAATTTCATTACTTTCATTAAAATTTAATAGTTTTTTAAAATGTATCTTAATGGTGTTTTGATAACACTTAAATATTTAATTATGATCTTCAATAGTGTTTTTCTTTGCAGTTCTAAACTACACAGCTACTAAGTCTCACAACTATAGAGAACTCATCTTCTCCATCAATGCTCAGGTGGTAGTTCTACTCTACCTCATCCTTCCTCCTTACGCATCCCCACTCTTGCTTGGTATTCCCAGTTATGAAACTCCAGGCCAATTGTCTCTGGGTCCTGGCTTTTCCCTTGTTTTATTTCTTAGTATAGCTAGAAAGGAGATCTTCTGCTCTTTAAGTTTCTGCCTCACTTACTTTGCTTAACCTTAGAGTCTCTAGTTCTATCCATGTTGCAAGAAACTACAAGATTTCACCTTATCTTTGAATGGGATCTCATATTACTCTCTCAAGCCTTTATGCAAATAAGCACAACTTGATTGTCCTTTTAATGCTGAAATCTCATTTGATAACTAGTCTGACTCCCATCTGGCTATAATTAGTTATTCATTAAAATTTTTTAAATGTATTTGAGGTAGAAATTTAGATAATGAGATTTTTTATTATGATTGAAACCAAATTTACCTTGGACAAGCAGAGAGAGCAAGGGGGTTTATATTGAGGCAAGAGTCAAATGGTCTAGAATGGTAGAATATTATTTTGAAGAGGTGAAAATATATACACCTTAAATATAGGTAGTTTTTTAAACCACTATTATCTCAACTAAATGGTTTTCAATATTAACAATAGAGTAAATAAGCTACTACACCTGGACTGGAGAGATTGTACAGGGTGTTAGGGACTTGGTTAGGGGCCAACTCAGATCCAGTCTCCAATTCTGCATGTGTCCCTGATACACCATCAGGAGATATTCCTGACAGTAGAGCCAGGAGTGAGCCCTGAGCAACGCTGTGTGCAACCTCCAAACTTGAATAAATAATGGGGGCCTAAGAGATAGCACAGCGGTAGGGCCTTTGCCTTGCATGTGGCCAAACCAGAAAAGTGGGTGGTTCATTCCTGGCATCCCATTTGGTCCCACAAGTCTGACAGGGGTGATTTCTGAGCACAGAGCCAGGACTCACCACTGAGCGCAGGTGTAATCCCCCAAAACCAAAATAACAAACAAATAAATAAAGGAGTGGAAAAATAAGTACATATCAAAATCTGTTTGAAGGGCTGGAGTGGTAGCACAACGCTAGGGCATTTGCCTTGCATGCAGCTGACCCAGGATGGACACAGGTTTGATTCCAGCATCCCATATAGTCTCCTGAGCCAGGAGCGATTTCTGAGTGCAGAGCCAGGAGTAACCTCTAAGCGCCTCTGGGTATAGCTAAAAACAAACAACAAACAAGCAAATTTGTAATGACAGAAATTTTTTGAAAGGTTTTATTATTTTTGTTGAAAGCTTATGTTACAACTGTTGACATTTATAAAAGATGTGTAATCTTTCCAAATGGTTCTTTTGACATAGTGGCATACCCAGTTAATTTTTGGGATAATTTTCTTGAAGCCTATTTAACTGGTATCAGTATCATTAATGTTATTTATATGATGTGCATTCTTCAATATTAATCATCCAAAGATGGAGTTGGCACTCTCAACAGCATGAATTGAACTTGAGGGAATTAGGCTCTGTGAAATAATCAGAGAATGACCAATGGTGAAAGTGGGTGGGCTCTTTACTCAGGAGAGATCAAATTTGTGGTTATAGAAGGTCATTGAAGTATTAATGGGGATAGACTAGCATGAGCAAAAGGCATAAACTTTTAGTTATAGGACTAATAAATCATAAGGTTATAATGTACAGTACAATTATCAAAGCTGTCAGCAATCAGTTTATTTCTAATAAGAAAGTATTTATATATGTTATTTTCTTTATTATATGTCTGTGGCATAAGGATTTTATTATTTATTATCATAATGCTATGGCATTTATAGAAACATACTGTATATCATTAAGATTTTTGCAGTGTTCCTTATTAATTTATATCTTAATAATACTTGAGGGTGTTGACAAAAATATTATGCTAATTTAGTCACATGCTTCTAAGATGTTTTCATGCTTATCATGTCTACAGAATCTATATTATGATTTTAATAGATGTGTTTTCTATTTTATATTAAGTTATTTTTATTTAAATGCATAGGAATTTAAAATTTGAATTAAATGCTATTTAATATTTATGATTTGTAATTTTTTTTGGGGGGTGATTGAATTTGGTCACATCTAGCGATGATCAAGGCTTATTAATGACTCTGCACTCAGAAATCACCTGGTAAGCTAAGGGGACCATGGGAATTTCAGAATCAAACCACTGTTGGTCTTGGGTTGGCCACGAGCAAGGCAAATGCCCTACTGCTATGCTATCTCTCTGGCCCCTATGATTTTTAATTTTCAAGGTGTATCTATTTTCAGAAATGTAAGCTTCTTTTATTACTGTTGTCTTTATTCTGAAGATCATATTCAAACATATTTATACTTTTATTATTTTCTGGAGGCCATGCATAGCAGTACTCGATATTAGAGCCAGATATTCTGAAAGTCATCATGGCTACCCCCTGGTTTTCTGGGTCATGTTGTAACAAGGATTGAAGTCAGAATCTTGAACATTCTAGGCACGTGCTCTGTCACTTCAGCTATGCCCCAGATCCTGAAACTATTCCTCCAGCCTTCCCTCAAAGGATTATGCATAACCACTTTTGGAATAAAATTTTCACAGCATAGTGATATTTCAAAATCATTTATGATATTATCATTGTGATTAAAAAATAATTTTTAAAGGCATTATCAAGTGCTAAAAAAAGAGCCCTTAGATAGTAACAAACTTATATATCATCATATATCCTATATGTTATGTATTCAATACCCAATGCATTCATCTTATAGGTAAAAATGGAATGTTTTCCTGAAGCTTGTCATCTGGTGAAAAAATATATTGTCTGAACAAATTACTGGCATTGGCTAATTTAGTTGACTTAATTTCCATTGATTTTCAATGGTGGATTATATGAAGACAACTCCCTGTGGATTATAGCTGCCTGAACTTTTAATGAATGCTAGAAATGTCTGGAAATGAAAAAGAACTGTGACATTTCTCCCTCCCTTTAATCTAAAAGCTGACATTTTCTTGTGCTCAGAACACAGAGCGACAGCCGCCATCCAAGCAGTATTGCTTCCCATGAGGGTTTGAATGAGTCAAGTGAATGCCAGGATCTCTCCTCAGATTATAAACAATATAGTCTCAGATACAATTCAGTGTACATTAGAAGCTAATCAATTTCCCTATTATTGTGTGTGTCAAAAGCACATAATTATTGGCACACATGTGGCAAATCTGGAGATCTAGCCCAGGAGGAGGGACCAAACCAATGACAGCTGCCCTGAAGCTCATTTGGTGAACATATCTCTGGAAAGGTAGGATACCTGAAGCTGAAAAGAATTTTTGATATTAAATATAGATAAAACATTTAGGATTAGACAGGTAGCACAGACATAAAGGTTCTTGCCTTGCATGCTGGTGATCTTATCACTGCCTGTGTTCTTTGGCCACATTCATGGATGATAATTGACATGGAGTCAGGAGTAAGGCCTAGTAATGCTAAGTGGTCCCACCAGCAAACATAAATAAATAAAAATTCCAGTATAGTAGACATATGAATAGATGCTCAACTAGATATATTTTATTAATGTAAAGTGTATTTACATACAAGGAAGGAAGAGGGAAGTAAGCTATGGAACTGGAATGTCTTCAAAAAAATTTGAAAAGCAAAAACCAAAAAGAACTTGGGAAAGTCAATTTTTCTTTCCTATATAGGAAGAGGGTCAACTTAATATGTGAAAGTATGCCTTCACACTATTGAAACAGTGCAGGAGAAGTGAGAGGGAAAGTAGCTACTTGGGTAGATATTTTTGTATAGTTGGATTAACAGCTATATTAGCAAACTTGGTATCTAATAAAATGAAAATTGTGAGAAAAAGATTTCACCATGGTCTAATGTGGGCTTTTTGAATTTAAGACATCTGCATGATTGTCATGAAAATTTAGTTATAAAGGTATGCCTTCTAGGAGAAGGGAGACTATAAGTATATATAATGCAATCTAGGTCTAGGTAAATTATTAATAAAATCTTACATATATAATATTAAATAGAGAAATAATTCAGTAAAAGTTGAAAAATATTTTAAGACATGACAGAGACTCTACTGAAATAGATCAAAAGTGAATGAACAAAGATTTACTACTGAATTGAAGAAGAGTTTTTTGAGAAAGATTATTTTAACACCAGTGGAAAATACTTCTTAGAGGCCACTAAACTGTGATCTGTAAAATGTCACTTCCAATATAAGATAAAAAGGACTCTGTGGTTTAAATTGAGAATGTTCTCCAGACTTATTGAAATACCTAGTTGTTTCATTTTTTTCTCCTTTGGAGTAAGCACTATGTCCAATACCACAATATATATTTTCAATAAGGTAAAATTATATAACATCAAATAATGTGTGACAGGTGGCTTAAGGTTATTTTATTATCTTAACATTATTCTCTTTTTGCAGGAATTTAACTTACATTAGCAACTTTCAAAACTTCAGCAAAAACAACTAGAAAAGGCAAAGCATTACAAAACAGAAAAGGAACCACTGACTATAGAAGAACCAGTGACTATATTTTTTCTCACCCATTATGTAGATTATTAACTTAAGGACACGTGTGATCTTGCAAAGAGGAAGGTATGTGAAATGCCTTATACATCTCTACAGTGAATCATTCATTACCTTTTGCTGAAGTGATTATGGAAAGATCAAGAAGGAGATTGCATTTAAAATTGCTCATAAAGAATGAGAAAGGCTTCTATTAATAGAAATGGAAGTGGATGAAAACATTACAAGAGAAGGAGCCAGTAATCCCAACTATGGAATAGGATGATTTATAATTATGTACAAGAAGTTTCCTGGTTTGAAATTAACCGCTTTAAAGGGCTATGTGTGTCATGAGTTAAAATTGGAACTTTTCCTGAATATAGAAGAGAATTAAAAAAGGCAAGAGGGTTGTGACTGCCCTACCAAATTGTCCTTGGTGTGGGACACACACTACAGTAAATTGAATGACTCACATACATGTGGGAAGAGCTATGAGATGATTTGACAAAGGGATATGAAGAGTTTTAATTCAACATATACAATCCTTACAGTTTCAAATCTGAAACATCAGTACCTGGGAATAGTTCAAGAGGATTTGAGAATTGGGTTCAACTGGCAACTGAACTGGGACAGCAGTTAGAATCAGGGCAGCTTTTTCTTTCTTTTTTAAATAAAAAATATTGAGTAACTGATAACCAGTGAGTGATAATCATGTTCTCACATGTACAACACTCCAACATCACACCCATCATGGTGTACTCGTCTTCCTCTCCCAAGGTCTTTGGTCTTCAATTACCCTCCTTTTTGCTTCACAATCCCACTAAATTCAAAATCGAATGTTTTAGGGAATCTTTCAAAAAATCTGCCACAACTGCACCTTAACTGCTCACTGAGGTGAACCTAGACAAGGAAGCAGTTTGTTTCAGTTTTATTTGTCTACCAAGATGGCCTATCATATCCAACTCTTCTTCACTACTGTTAATCAAATGAGCCACCTCACTTGCATTTTGCAGACCATTTACCAATTTTCTAATGCTAAGACAGATCATACATAATAAACAAGTGCATAGCTTGCAGTCAAACCCATAATATGAGGTATTTTGCAGAGGGCTAGGCACATGAAAATGAATGGAATGAGTGTAGCATAAGGGCTAGATTAGGATGGGAGAAAAGGAACAACATTGTAATAAAGAGACAAGAGAAGAAATAAATGACTTTCAATTTTGTAAAGAAAATGTAGAATGAAAAGAAAAACTGGAACAGAATGTCCAGGAACCTTGCTAGGAAACATTGGAAAAATAGATCATGGGTTTTTGTTTGCTTGTTTTTGTCTTTAAGAATCCATTTTCTAGACAGGCTTTTCACTAGAATACAGGTGGAGTTGGGATGGGGAGGAGGGAGTTTTGGGTCATTGGTGGTGGGAATGTTGCATTGGTGAAGGGGGGTGTTCTTTACATGTCTGAAACCCAAGTACAATCATATTTGTAATTAAGGTGTTTAAATAAAGATATTAAAATAGAATCCATTTTTTGAGACGTTTTATATTATCTCCTGTTTTTATTATTGTATACTTATATATTTAATATTTGTATATGCATATATGCATGAATAGTTTTTGACACCTTGATTTCCAAATTTCCTGTTAGCATAGGACATATTGTAGTCATTATCAATATGGTTTTCCATGAATGAGCAGTTCAGTTCTGTTTTTCTAAGGTAATGAAAATAGAATGCTTGAGCGTCTCTGGTAAGCCATGGGAATTGCTTTGGCCAATATCATATAAAAAAATTGTGCCCATCCCAAGGAGAATTTGTTGAAGGCACACATGGTCAATTATATAAACAATTTGTTTTGCTGGTCAGATATCACCTTTTTGCCCCTACACAGGGCATAAAATCTGAAGAAATTTCTTAAAGAAATTAGCTGGTTTCTGATACTTCAGGAAAAAGATTATCCAAATGATACAACTGAATTGAAAGTTCAATGATATTAGAATAAGTAAGCACAAACTTTAACCTTTTCTCCATAGATTGATAAATTTTTTTTTTTTTTGAGGCACAGCCAGTGACACTCAGAAGTTACTCCTGGCTCTGTGCTCAGAAATCACTCCTGACAGTCTCAGGAGACCATACGGGATGCTGGGAATTGAACCCAGGTCTGAAGTGTGCAAGGCAAATGCCCTCCTTGCTGTGCTATTTATCCTGCACCAGATTGATTTATTTTTAATCACTCTGACTAAAGAACAAAATAACATGCTTAGGTGTGGATATATATTCTATTATGAATAGAAATTACAAATATTATAACAAAATTAATAGCTCTATTTTCCTAAAAATTTCCCTCAAAGATTAGCATTCTTCCAACTTAATTCACTGTTCACAAAAAGCATGGAAATGAAATAAAACAAAGTATAATAACCATTTTCTCTGCTAGAGCCATTATTAATATCTACAGTAAGTGAGTTCCCATGAATCCATCCATTATTAGCATATAAAAGAAGAATTCCTGTGCTGTCTCCCACTTAGAAAGGCCAAAGTCTTTGATTTGAACTAAAAATGCCATGCGGCTCTGGTGTTACTGCACAAAGGATGAGCCAGTATAGTAAACCTAATCTCTCATCTGGGGAGCTTGGTTAAACAAGCATCTAGAAAACAAATCCGTTAATTAATGGGCTGCAAGAAATTACACCGTTCTGATCTGCTTTGCAATCGGAAAATGCTATTGTGATGTGACTGACTATGGTCACAGGAGACATAATGGGTTACGTTTGCATTTCATGCAAAATTCCAGAGGAAATCGAGAAGAAAACAAAAGCCTTGAAGAAAAATCTGAAAAAGAACAAGAACAAAAACAGCAGCAGAAAAAAAAAAAAAAACCACTGGACAGCATAAATCACAACTAGGTGAATCCCCTAAAAAATATTTATTTGTTTCTTTCAGGCAGGCATATTTCTATGTTACAGCAACTTCCAAGGTTATAGAAATGGGAAGGAGGTCTTCATTAGTCTACATTCTTTTAGCAACTAAAGTTAGATTAATCAATAAAGTACAATATTACATGTGTTCAACTGAGCAGGTCGTGTTTGACATTTATTCTTGGGAAAAAAATACTAGTACATTGACTTTAGTAAAAATGGTTTCAGAAGGTAAGGTGCCTGCCTTGTCTGCGCTAGCCTTGGACGGTTCGATTCCCCGGTGTCCCATATGGTCCCCCAAGCCAGGAGCAACTTCTGAGCGCATAGCCAGGAGTAACCCCTGAGCGTTACCGGGTGTGGACCAAAAACCAAAAAAAAAAAAAAAATGGTTTCAGAGACAAATTAATTTTTAAAGAGAGTCCAAAGCATGCTTGGGCCATTTTAGCAAGTAGTGCTGAGGGATTCCTCCTAGTGGTGCTGGGGACCATCTGAGGTATTTGAGATCAAACCTGGTCTGACTTCCTACAATGTAATTATTTTATTAATATTTGTACACATATTTTACAAATATTATAGAAAGTAAAAGCTCTATTTTCCTGAAGACTTCCCTCAAAGATTTGCATTCTGCCATTTGTAATTCACTGTTCACAAAAAGCATAGAAATCGAAAAAAAAAAAAGTAAAATAACCATTTTCTCTGCTAGAGCCATTATAATATCTATAGTAAGTGACTATCTTTCCAGCCCAGATAATTCATTTTTTTTGTCTGAACCTTATATATTTAGGTTAAAGGAGAGGGGAAAATAGATAATGTTTCTCGTGTGCAGAATCGAGAATGAAATTAATTTGGGCAATGATATAATAATAAATGTTATCAATCTTAAAATTAGATGTGTGGGCCAAAGAAAATACAGGTATGTAGCACTTATTGGCAAACCCAAAATAATTTATGGCACTATATTTCATTCCCCCCCATGTACCATCAGGGGTGATCCCTGAATGCAGAGCTAGGTTGAAACCCTGAGTACTGTAACCAGTGGCCCCATACAAAGCAACTAAAATAAAATTACACTAGGGAGCACCTTACAAAACATCAACCTTTATAATATCTTGAAGATTATATCTGAAGTTATGTTATTACTAAAATTACTTTGCCAACTGTTTTATAGAATGTGTGAATTTTTTATTTTTAATCAGCTATATTAGCATCCTTAACTAAATTAAGTTATATGTAAGTTATGTAGTTTTAAAGCAAAATAGATTTATTAAAGGAAAGAGCTTGAATTTACTATATTCAATTCAACATTGCGCCTTTTTAATGAAAGTAACATTTTTAATTAATTATTTGGTTTTGGGGGCACACCCGATGATGCTCAGGTTATTCCTGGCTATGCGCTCAGAAATCGCTCCTGGCTTGGGGGCCCATGTGGGACTCCAACCATGGTCCGTCCTCGCCTAACACGAGTGAGGCAGACGCCTTACCACTTGTGCCACCGTTCTTGCCCCTAAAATAACATTTTTTAAAAGAGATTTTCACATTTTTATATGCTAAGCAATGTGTAAATTAATGTGACAGTGAATTCTGAAGATTAAAATAAGATTGGATTAAATTGTAATGCAAAAAAATAGATCTTAAAAAAATACTTCGAATAACTACTTTTTTAAAAAAAGATTAAAAAATGCAAGAAAAATAGTACACTGAATAGGTCATTTACCTTGCACACAGTTGATCCAGGTCCAGTTCTGGGTCACCGCATAGAGTGATCCCTGAGTCAGGAGTAGCCCAGAACACTTCTAAAAGTATGCTCCAAAAGCAAAACAAAACAAAACAATAATGACATCAGACTAACTCAAGTTTAGGATCAACAAATGTTCTCAATGTTTCTAACCAGTGCCTGGACCACCATCAGTGGGAATGTCCCATCTGGAAAATGCTTAGGTTTTTGTTAATAAAATAAATACTCTCCCTATGGCAGGAGAAACTGAAATTAATGTTAGCAGAGCCAATATGTTTTTTCAGTTGAAAAACCTTAGTAGCCAATGTATGAATCTGGATGATTTTTCTACTTGAATTTCATTTTAATGTAATTGTACTGATTGATAATTTAAAAATATTTAATTTATTTCAAATAAATTATTAAATTATAACTAATTGAATAAGTTAAACAATTTATTTATCATTTATATCCATTATATTTATACAAATAAATAATCTTTTTTAGTATCTGAATATTCATTTTATATACTCTGTGTATTCCATTGAGTATATATATCACAACTTGATCCAATCATCTGCCAGTAGACTGACCGCACATTATGGCTATTGTGTATGATAATGCTTGTGGTTGATAAATACACAGATTCAAGTATCCTTCAAACTAATGTCTCATATACTTTGGATAATAGACCAAGAGTAGTATTACTGGATCATAACATTTCCACTTTCAGTTTTTTAAGAAATCTCTATAGACTTTTCCTAAGAGATGGCACCAATTTTGACTCTTTAAGTAGCATATATGTTGTCAGAATTTATTGTTTCAAGGCATTTGTTAAAAACTATTCTCAGTACTCTGAATGGATGTCTCATTGTCATTCTGATTAAAATATTCCTGAAAATAATGATGATGATGTTGAGAAGTTTCTTGTGTATTTTGGAGCCAATTGTAATTCTTTGAGAAGAATTTGGTTGGGGGAGAATGAACAGTACTGTGAAAAAAAGCAGTTATCATGCATGCAGCCAGCCCAAGTTGGATTCTCAGCACCCTATATGGTACCCAAGCTCACCTTGAGTGATTATTGAGTGCAGAAACAGGAGTAACTACAGAATAGGCTTGACCCCCAAGTAGAACAACAACAACAGGAAAATAAACCCTTTGAAGTATCTACTAAGGTCCTTTACTTATTTTTTAAAATTATAAAACCATATATTTTTGAATATATTTTGTAGTTTCAATCAATGCATGTCCCCATTATATTTACTAGATATATTATAAAAACTAATCCAGCCTATCAACTTTGTATTTTTCCATCTATGCAACTCCATAACTTACAGTAGTTTACTATAATCAGGAAAATGTTATAGTTGAAAATTATGGTTCAATAACAGAAAACTAAAAAAATATGCTTATTTTTAAATATTCAGGAACTTCAACAATATCTTATATAGTTAGTTAATAAAGTAGGTACTGATTCAAATTATATAAAGTACTTGTCATTTTTTATTTTTTATTATATGCATTCAAATATGTTTCACTTGTTATCAGACATAACTATGAAACTAAGTTAACAAAAGCAATTTTATTGAAGGCAGTATAAGGTTTGTTTTCAGGGCCTGCACTCACTGCTTGAAATACTGTATAATTGAACACTTTTGAAACCAGTAATTCCTCTTCATTTAATCACTTTTCAATTAATTCATTTGCCTCAGTAGGGAATGTGTTACTTCATGGGGGATATTTTCTTCTCACCATGAAATGTACATTCCTAGTTCTTTTTTCTATAAACTTAATTAAGAAATTGAAATTAGAAAAAAATGAGACCTAGGCATTGTAAATTTGAGCACAAGAATAAAAGACTGGGAACAAGCATGTGTGATAAAAAGACTAGTTCTTGTTAAATATTTTTGGATTAAAATATAAGCATCTTGTGCATTAGCTACTGTTCCAGTACTTTTATATTCTTCCATGTTTTCTGCACAGAGAATACATCAATTCCTAAAATATATTTTTAAATATCTATTAAATTCAGTCACTCTAAAAACTTTAGAACTATATAAGTATAATATATATATATATTATATACTTATATATATATACTTATATATATATACTTATATATATATATATATATATATAACAACTTTCCACATTACTTTGTTCTTGATGGGCATGAGTGAGCCTGTGTTTCATAAATGAGTGACATCTGCTAATTCACTTTAGTGCCTTATTGTATGTGTGTGTTTTTGTGTGTGCTCATGTGCTCACATGAAAATGTATTTTATTAGAGACAAAACAAATGTAGTATGTTCATTCAAATTTTAAATGAAAAAATGTATATGCTTATTCTTCACAGAAACTATTCCAAAATATCTCCCTGAGGGCAAATTCACACTAATACACAGATGTTAGTCAAACTCTATCAAAATATGTTGATGCCAAGCAATTGCAACAAATTAGTACTGTGAATAGTATTTACTTTCATTTTATATGATAACTTTTAGGATGAAAGTCATTTATGCTAGAACAAGATGGTGGTTAACTGCACATTTTAAATGCCTATTAATTTGAACAGTCATTTAAGTTACATACAGAGATGCCTTTCCCCCATTTATCCCTTCTTCAAACTAACAGTTATCCAATAATCCAACATACCATAGTTCATAACCTGGGCACTTGGTTTCATTTATAAATTGCCTCTTCCTCCTCCTTCTTCTTGTCCTTTCATTCTCATTTTTCCCCTCCTTCTCCCTCTCCACCCTTTTGGCTCTATTTTTATTCTACACCCTGCAATGCTCAGAGCTCACTCCTAGCTCTGATCTCAGGGGTCTCTCCTAGCAGAAGCTCAGAAGGTCCTTATGGTTTGCCAGGGATCAAGTCCACATCAGTCACATGCAATTAATTCATATACCCTACCTACTCTACCATCCACCATTTCTCTCTAGATTAAATAAATTCTACCTACTTTCAATAAAGAGCCAAATAAGAAAGTGGCAAATTGTCTCTGAGAACAACAGAAGCTAGATAAAATTCTGCTGCAACCTTAGTCTGCCTCTGTTATGGGTATTAAAATTATAATGACATATAGATGAATAAGCCATTTTTCTATTGTGAGTTTTTGAAAGCAGAGATGGAAACTAGATCTGCATTTTATACACTGAGTCAAATAAGCTATGTTGAGCTACAGGTATATGAAAGAAAACCCTTGCTTTTTAATATGGTATAAAGCAATTTATTGAAGGGCAGTTTTCCAGGTTTTCATTGATTTAAGGAAATTGCTCAACTTACACAATTCAGCATCTATTTGAACATTTCAAGCAGATAAAAATTCAAAAATAATTTAAAATAATTTTTTATTTAAGAACTACTTTGGAGTTACACAAAAATTATAATGCTAGTCCAGAAAATGAGTGACACTTTAAATTAAAACATTAATTGCATATATGACAGTATACAGGAATTGTTTAAATTAAAAAAAAAACACATTGGTCTATACTAAGTCTTTTATTTTCAAAGATCTCCTTCCTGCATGCTCTAGTGTCCTTTTCTGCTTGGTAACTTAATCCAGCAGCACACTTCATTGTCGTCTCCGTCTAGGTTCTTCTCAATTATTAGTTTCTCAGATTTCCCTTGTGTTTTATGAGCTCGACAATTCTGAGGAATATTGTTAAGACAGTTTGTGAATAGGTCACCAATTGACATGTGTTGGACTTCTTTGTCAATGAGGCGAAAGGGTCTTTGAGTAAGTGCTGGAAAGACAAATGCAATGAAGGACCATTCTACTGCCAGTATATTTCCCTGCTGATTATTTTTTTTTTAATATTTATTGCTTTTATTCCTTAAGCTCTTTCAAAACAGTGAAGATACAGAATCCTTCCAAACCCGTCTACAAAGCAAACATTACATTAATATTCAGATCTTGGTCTCTCTGGTCAGACCATGTACCTGTCTGGATTTTGTGCTAGGGTGTTGCTACTCCATCTCCCCCATCTCAAGATTCCTGAAAGAGATTTTGTCTTTGTCACAGTGTGGAAGAGACTCCCAGATTAGGGAGTTCTGACCCACATCTAAAAATTTGCATGCAGGATCTGTCTAATGTTTTTTATTTCTTTTATTTCTTCATCAGTAGTTTATTTTTATCAACATAGACTCATTAAAGATTGTGTTTGCATGCAGCCAACTTGGGACAGACCCGGGTTCAATTCCTGGCATCCCACATGGTCCACCAAGCCTGCAGGAGTAATTTCTGAGCGCAGAGCCAGGAGTAACCCCTGGCACCACGGAGTGTGACCCCAAAACCAAAGAATAAAAATAAGAATAGTAATAATAGTAAGAAAAAATTAAATAGGGCCCGGAGAGATAGCACAGCGGCATTTGCCTTGCAAGCAGCTGATCCAGGACCAAAGGTGGTTGGTTCGAATCCCGGTGTCCCATATGGTCCCCCGTGCCTGCCAGGAGTTATTTCTGAGCAGACAGCCAGGAGTAACCCCTGAGCACCGCTGGGTGTGGCAAAAAAAAATTAAATAACAATAACAAAAAAAACATGTGATTGTGGTGTTAGAGTGATAGCACAGCAGGGAGGACATTTACCTTGCCCGGATTCAATCTATGTCATTCCATATAGTCCCTCCAATACTGTCTAGATTAATTATAGAGCAGAGAGCCAGGAATAGTCCCTGAGCATCACCAGACGTGGCCCCAAAACCCAACAGAACAAAAACAAACAAAAACCACATACTTGAGACTCTTGTTTGGGTCTCTCTTTTTATTTTTTTGCTTGAATTATGTATTGTTGAACATACTTTACTAAACTTTACCATAACATCATACATGGCATGTTGATGTTGGGTGGCTTGTGTTTTTTAACTGTCTTACTTTGGGGTTAAATGCTTCAAACTTAACACTCCTAATCCTTGTTCTGGTTGAATATTTTTTTCCAGATATCTGCTTTCCTAATGAAAATATGTCATTAGAATTTTCATATCCTCACTCTTATCAGGTGCTATAATTTCTTAGTTTTATGAGCTGATAGAGAAAAATAAAGGCTTGTTTATCTTATAAACATACATATGCCTACAATATAATCATTTATAGATATACTCATTTTCATCTCTTGTGAGCTAAAGCTGATTCATACTGACTGGTCCTTTTTCTCATAATATATTTCAGCCTTTAGTCTTACTTATGTGTAAATGTCCACTCCATACTGAGAAATATGCCATGGTCCATATGGTATCCATATTTCTACCTATTGGAATCAAATGTTTATTTTAGAGGATTTGTAATTTTTAAACTTTAACCCATGAAGAAAAGGAATACAAATAACATTTTTTAACAAGTGTGAGATTCTTGCATTTGGTTTTCATTTCTTAATTTTATGGACTCAATAAAAATTTAGATTAGCAGTTCATTTTGATCTCAAGTCTACAGACCATTTTTTTAAACGGGCAATTTCATGAATTCATAATAGCATACTTAACTTAATTAGCACAATCTATATTCCATCCCGGAATCCTATAATTTCCTTAAAAATGTGAGAAATTCATTATAATGTCTATTTTATACATGTGGATGCCTATGAATTTTGAAAATGTTTCATAGTGTATCACAGAATATTAATTATTAGCTATGTCTGCACCTTTTCTGCTAGTAACTTTTTATGGGATGATGATATTCTGTTTACAGTGTACAATCAGAAAATGCAGGGGCCAGCAGTGGCGCTAGAGGTAAGGTGCCTGCCTTGCCTGCGCTAGCCTTGGACGGACCACGGTTCAATTCCCGGAGTCCCATATGGTCCCCCAAGCCAGGAGCGACTTCTAAGCGCATAGCCAGGTGTAACCCCTGAGCATCACCGGGTGTGGCCCAAAAACAACAACAACAACAAAAAAGGAAAACAAAAAGAAAATGCAGTTGGTAGCCTTCCCATACTGGTTGATTTTACTTATAGATACTTAGTTTGACATTATTTAAACACTTGATAGCTCATCATTTATTCTGAAAAAAAAATCTCATTGTACAATGAAAATACAACACTCTGCCAAAAAAAGGTTATTATGTAAATGTACTAATTTATTTACCAATTTTCTTATTGAAGAACATCTTAGTTATGTCCAATTTTAAAATAAAAATGGTGAGTATGTTTGGCTTAACTAGTGGGTTAAAGAAATGGTTGCTTGCAAAAGTTGAGTTTCAATCCCCAACACCTCCTGAATCTCAGTCATTGCTAGGCGTGTTCTCTGAGCATAGTGCTGGGATAAGCCCTCAAGGCCTACCAATTGTAAGTCATTAAAAATGTTATATCAAAATTTGTATCAAAATCAAGTTTGTATCAAAATAACCCAAGGCATACTCACATAGTATGTAATCATATACATAATAACAATATTTATTTAATAGATCCATAATTACTTTCTGGTATGAATACCAATATTTATAGCTAACATTTTAAATTCCAATAGCTCTTTGAATTTAGACAGTTTTGATGTTTTAAATTAAAAATAATTCATGCCAGCTGGCTATTTGTTGTAGTGGGTGTTTTGTTGATTCTTTGGAATTTCTGACAGGGGTAATTATATTGTTTGTGAAGTAGTTAAGTTAATTTTGTTTCTTTCTTTCATTATTTATATCGTCTTTGTCTCATCACATTCAGAAAAGATTTTCAGCATATTATTGAGAAGTAACAGTGAGAAAATCATTCTAGAGCACTCACTATGATATTTTTAGTT
This sequence comes from Suncus etruscus, assembly GCF_024139225.1. Lineage (NCBI taxonomy): Eukaryota > Metazoa > Chordata > Mammalia > Eulipotyphla > Soricidae > Suncus > Suncus etruscus. Next base: position 63,355,553 of record NC_064857.1, on the reverse strand, counting down.
TTCTATAATTCTTTTTTGGGGGGCATATAGTTGTGCTAAGTATTTACACCTGGTCCTGAGGACTTTTGACCAAACTTCAGGGACCATATATGGTGCTGGAGATTGGATCTAAGTGGCTGCAAGCAAGAAAAGTGCCCTATTCTCTATTAGCTGCCTCCAATATCTGTATATTTTTAAATAAAAATTAGCTTAAAACCTATTGATAGATTTCTGAGCAAAATCTTTTCATTCTAAATGTTTTTATTAAAAAGTGCTTATTTAGCAACATCATATGGCATATGTGTTTGCTCTTTTCAGCTATAAAAATGATCAACTACATTGATAAACTTCTTAATCTTGAATAAACCTTGTATTCCTTGAATAATGGCCTTTGCTGTGTAGTATAAATGTAATATTTTACATTGCTTAATTTGACGCCTGTTACACTTTTACATATTATCTAATAATTATTGTATGTCTTGTGCTTAATGACTATTTTTTACCTTTTTATATTTTAGTTTTGAAGTTCCTCTTGTCCTCTCTTTATTTATATAAAGGTTCTGTTGGCCATATCTTAAAGTGGTAAGTTTTTAAAAGCATTTTTTAAGATTATTTTACAATTTTTAATGTTTTCATTTTTTTTGCTATTTTAAATATCACCATTTTACTACTGGTATATTCTTCTATATAGTTAACAAGAAATAAATTCCAAATATCTCCATCACAATTTTTTAGATAGCCTGTTTGACAGTTGTTATATCTATGTCATATATGAATCTTATTTAAACTTTTACAGTTAGGGGTTTTTTCTGTTATTTTTAAAATAAGTCAAAAGTTGTCACATGTTAAATAATAGAAAATTAAATTAGCCCATGGTGTTAAATTTTCTGTTTATTAGCATATCTTTGACTGTTTTCAATGTTTTCCATACTGCAGACATCATCAGTTTCTGTTTCTCTAGTGGTTCTGTTTCCCCTTTACAGTTAACTTGTGGATTCTCCCAGTAATTTCTTCACAGAAGCAAGCTGTATCTTATCATCATTTCATTATCTGAGCTCTTATGGATGAACAAGTGAAACTGTATTGAGGGAACTTTCCTATAAATATATAATGTTTCTCAGCATGGAAAGGGACACTGTATCTGCCTTGGGTTTGATTATTTAGGAACCTATCCCTTTTGTTTCACAGATCTTACTCCTGACTAAAGGATCACTCAGGGAGCTAAATGGTCCCCTTAGATTAAACACAGATCAATCTGAAACATGCCAATCACTTTTCTCCCTATTCTTTGTCTCTCTGGCTCTTCTCTCTAGCATTCATGGGTGTTCTCTAGCTTCCTACTTTTGCTCACTTAGGAGTAATACAGGAAAATTAGACTGTGTTCAGGTAAGAAGCTATATTTCCCAAAGAAGGCCCCAATATTGATGTAAACTTTTCTTGTGAAGCATACACATGTTATGAAAAAACAGTAGGTATATCCTACAAAATCTCTCTTCCTACCAGGAAAATTAAGAAGACATTTTCACTTTGACATTATTTTTAAAATTGCATGAGATTATTGAGTTCTTGGAAATGGATCCCACAAATATGTACCTGACCTTTCTAGGTTACAGGCATCAATAGATTCTTATTTTTATTTTTAGCATCAAAAATGTCTTTTACTATTTTAATATTTGATTAATATTAGGCAAATATCATGAATTCTCTAACTCTTCATATTTTTGTAATTGTGGCTTATCATATAAACTTGCTTTTCTCATGTGTTTTGGGACATTATTTATTCTTAATTTGCTCAGCATTTTTTTTTGTTAGATGTATAGTCATGAAAGTTCGCAAAATCTCTGCGTTTTAGAACAGAAACTGATTTTCTACTTATGAGTGAGCATTTATATGTCTTTGTTGTTTGATCTTGAGTTGAAGATTCTCTTCAATTGTATTGCATTGTTCATTAAATAACAAATCCCTAGATTAACATCAGGGCAGATCCAAGTCTACTAGAAAACTAAGTATTTGTAGGCAATCACACCCCTAATTTTGTAGTATTTGAATGTTTGAATGTTTATGTTTGAATGGTTGAATGTTGTACATATAGTTACAAAAGCAAACAAAACAGTTACATATCTAGGTGTGTCTTTAAAGGAAACTATCAAGCAGCATTATGATTTTTTGTTTTTGTTTTCACTAAGTTTAACCTCTTTTTTTTTAAATGTTCAGTCCTAACTATATTTTTTGCTTTTTTTTAGGGCCACACCCAGTGACACTTGGCTTTCTTTACTCATGGCTATGCACTCAGAAATCACTCCTGGCTTGGAGGACAATATGGGATACCGGGGGATTGAACCACAGTTCGTCCTAGGTTAGCATTTGCAAGGCAAATAATCTACCACTTATGCCACCACTCCTGCCCTAACTTTCACCTTTTTTTTTGAAATCTGGTATGTGACAGAAAATTTAAGGGAAAAGAAAAACAAAACAATGTAATTTTTTTTTAATTTGGGGTCCACACCCAGAAGTAGGGCTTACTCCTGGCCCTGTGCTTAAAGATCAGTCCTAACAAACCCATGAGCTATATAGGGGCTTTAGTGATTAAAGACACCTTTCTTAAAATATTGACATAAACATACCTTTTAGTAATGCTTATTGATATTGCCAATTAGATATGTTCCAATAATTCAGTGTTATTTAACATTTAATCATATAATAATAATGATGTTTTTCTAGGAGTTTTATATTAACATTCATAATCCTAGAAATGATAATCTCTTATCTTTTCACATTGAGTAATACACCTTTTCAAAATTTTTTTACACTGATGTAAAATAATGGCTTGCTTGCATTTACAAGCTATTAAATAACCAATTTCTTAGCTTCATTCCAACAATTAAAGTCACATTTATGATTGCCCTTGTTACAGACATTTCTTGTAATTAGTAAATACACATATGTCACAGCTGGGTTCCTGAGAAGCAATCTTTGAAACTGAAATAAACATGAAATAAAGTACCACAATGAATATTGTTGTAAATAAGGGAATAAAATGAGGATGAACATAAACAGATAATGATATTGGGTAGATGTGCTCTTTGCAATAAGGGTCTTCATGGGTCAACAAGTAGACATTATTTTCCTGTGAGCATTTTATTAAAATTGCCCTTTTTTTTTTGCTTGTTGGGTCATATTAGCTTGTATTAGTTATCCTAGAGTCTTCTTTTGCCCACCTAATTTTGCATTTATAGACTTTTCTGGAGTGTAATTATGGAAAGTATAGTACTTAAGTTTGGCCTTTTTTGTTATGTTTCTGTCCTGTTGACATTACTCTTAATTAGATGCCCTATGAGATAAATTAAATTGATTTGATCACATTTTTGTTAAGTAAATTAATAGTTTATGGAATTAATATTGATATTCAAATAGAATTTCCAGTCATGATCTATAACTCAGTAGTAGAGCAAATACTTCAAATATATGAGACTCTGGGTTCAAATTTCAGGCCCCTAGGGAATAAAGTTTAGGTTATATAAACATATAAGGGGTTTGGAGAGATAATACCATGGGCAGGACATTTGCCTTGCATGCAACTAACCTGAGTTCCAAAAGCTGCAGGGAGCGATCTCTGAATGCAAAACCCAGAGTAAATCCAGAAAACCACTGGGTGTGACTTCAAACCCAAACAATTCAATGAAAAAAGAATTAAAATGGGTAAAAGTTGAATATCAGGCTAAGAGACACTTTTGAAGGGCCTTGTGTCTTCTTATAAAAATGGAATGAGTGAAAACTCTGACTTTATATTTATGAACCAGCTATTCTTCAATTTTCTTTGCAACATCCAGAGATCAAGTTTCCTACCATTATTTTATTACATTAGTCTCTCAGCTCCTAATTCCTAAAGTATAAAGCAAACCCATACCATAGCAAACAAGGCTTAATTTAGTGCAGGGTTATGCCAACACTTATACAGAACAAGAAGCCATATGTCCAGGGTAAATGAGTGAGAATTAATGTTGTCAAAATTTTTATTTTTTTATTTTTATTTTATCTTTTGCTCTTGAGCCACATGCAGTGACACTCAGGGGTTACTCCTGGCTTTGCACTCGGAAATCGCTCCTGGCTTGGGGGACAATATGGGATGCTGGGAGATTAAACTGTGGTCCATTCTCAGTTAGCACATGCAAGGCAAATGCCCTACTGCTTGCGTCACTGCTCCAGCTGCATCAAAATTTTATTTTCTAAAGAGAACCTTATGTACTCTGCAGTGCATGTATTTTTGTTTGTGAATACTATTGTTTGTAGATTTGTTAATTCAAGGACATTTTTGTTTTGGTCTCTGTTAGTTAGAAGTCAAAGAAAAATGTTAACTATGATGTGATTTGGTCCTGAGATCCTTTGTCAAAAAATTATATTTGACTGAGGGAAAGTGAGAAGAGAAAGATTAGTTTAAGCACTTAATTGGCTACGTCCATAACTTAAAATAGTTCAAATGTTGATAGCTGTATTTCACTAAAACCAAGCTTATTGGCTGAATTTAGCTGATGGGACCTTTAGTCTTACATAGAAACTGATTTCTACTTGCTTCTACTTGGTTCTGAGATCTTTATTCTTTCCAATTACAACTCGAATAGTCCCTGATTTCCATGGGTGTTATCAAATAGTTTCATTGTCTTAATACAGATGAAGATACCAACTAAACAAAAGAAATTTTTCCTTGCTTTTTTTTTTTTACCCCAGTAATTCTCAAAGCTCTGTTTTCAGGATTTTGGTGCTGATTGTGGGGAATATATCATGTCAGATGTTAAACCAGGGTTATCTCCATGCAAGGTAGAGATGCCTTATCCTCTGTGTATCTCTTCAAAATACTTTCTGTTTATAAAAGGCATGTTATGTTTCATATTTTTACCTCTTGCATTTTCTTGCTTCCCTCTAGTTCCAGGTCATGCTACAGAGAAATATGACACTGAAGTTGTAATGAAGCAGATTGTTTGGTCTCCAAGTATTCAAAATATAGAAATTGAAACCCATGTTAAGCTGGTTGCCTGGTCAAGGCATTTGTCATTCCCAGAAAATCAGGCACAAGCAAAGAATAGACTTTTCCTTTTTCTCAGAGTTCAGATACATACAGCATAGACTGCATATACAGCATAGAAGGATTGTTCTAATTATCTTTCAAAGTACAAATCATGTAGGCTCTTTGCCATGTTTTGGCCTTAATTCATATAGTCATTAGACCATAAAAATGGTCTGTCACCAGATATTTTGTTTAATTCTTTTTTGACAGGCCCTTTGTTTTATCTAGAAGTATTTTTCTCCCTTCTCTGTGTAATTTTTTATGTGAGAATTCTGTGGATCATAAATGCAGCATTTTTGATACCAATATGAGGAATTAGAAGCAGGTATTATGTGAACTCAGAACTGTCATAGCTTATCTAATACAGGCACATTTATGTTTTAGTTTTCAAAAACAACCAAAAGAACTCCTAAGTTTCTTCATAAAAAGCAGTCTTGCTAGCCTGTAAAACGCTGCATTATAAGCTATGCTTCAGATATTTTAGAGATTTGTTGAATCGCAGGTATTTACTTCCGGAATAACATGTGTGATTGAAAAATGATGGACATTTTCCTGTTTAGACTTGTCTAAATGTTTTATATGGGGAGCAGGTGAATGAAACTCTTTCAAGCATTATGTGGCATTAGGGTAATAAGTAATTGTTCCGATGCTTCCATCTTGGTGGAAATATTAAACGTTAGAGTTTCTGTGGGTCCACTCAATAGAAATAAAAGAGCTGACTTCAGCTAATGACTCACTTTTGAGCATGGCTCTCTGACAGTTTTTATTGGTAATTGAAAAAACTGGCAAAGCAATTTTATGGCTGTGCTTGGAGGAAAGAGCCCAGTCCATAGCATGGAACCAGCCAGCAAAGCATTTTTACTAAGATTACTCGAACCCCAAGAGCAATAGTTTATAAACATTGTTTAAACTTGCCTTTCTATTTGTTTAATTTTAAAACTTATTGTAAAAAATACATCATAATTCATAGAAAACAAGAGATTGTTAGTGCATAGGTAATTAATGATTTAGGAAGTTTGAGGGAAATAAGGTATAATAATCAAGGTGAGATGGCAGAGTTGAAATACTTTTAAAATTCACACAATGTTAGAACTATATTATTCCAGAATAAAAAGGGTTGATGAGGTGGATTAAAAACTGTGATATATAGATCTAGTAGTTATATTGTTACAAAAATTAGATAGATAGATAGATAGATAGATAGATAGATAGATAGATAGATAGATAGATGATATAGGTTGATATAAAGACATATATGGGGAATATTTGACATTAATTTAGTCTGAGGCACTATTCAGATGGTTGATTTTTTATTTATTTTATTTTTTATTTTTTATTAGTAACCTTGAAAATGTACCACACTTGATCACTACCCTCCCCCTCACAGGTAAGATGAATAAGACTGACCTATGTTTTTATTTAGATTTTGAATTTTTCAATATAATATTCAGATAGACAGAGAACTTTAGATTTCTTTTGACTCTAAGAAAAATTTTTTCTCAAATTTATCACTAGTCACAGATGGTTGAATTTATTAGAAATTAAATATAATGACAACAATTGGGGCTGGAGGATAGAATAGCAGTGAGGGCCCTTGCCTTTCATTGTCTACTCAAGTTTGATTTCTACATCCTATAAGGCTCTTCTGAGCACTTCCAGGAGTGATTCCTAAAAGCAATTCCAGCAGTAACCCCTTAACATTTATATATATGTGTCAAAAACATACATTCATACATACATACATAAAATAGTGATTAAGAATTTTAATAGGAATAAATAAATTAGTCATTATATTTTAATATTTGAATAAATGAATCAATTAATTTTTATTTATAAACATCTGATATTTACACCAATGTTAGATATTTATAAAACATTATATACATTGACAATAGTTATTTTTATAGCTGCTAAAATAATGTATTCTATATATTAAAATATAAATGTCTCTCAGTTTATCTAATATTATTTTCTTTATGAACTTTTCTAATTTATGAATGATAGTGCAATAGTATTTCAGATCATATACTCTTCCTAACTAAATTTTGATTTCTATATTAATATAAAATATAATTATTAAGATATAGAAAGTCCTGAGAAAGTAGAATAATTGGTTGCTTAATAACTATAATTCAGTTAAACTATAATTATGAACTAAATTTCTAAAAAAAATCTATTTATCTTCCTGAGTTCTTGAAGGGCAATCTTTAAAAGAATAGCCAAATTGTAATGCATTCTATTTTAGAATGAAAAAACTAACCTTCCTTAAATAAGATTTTCTTGGACTGCTAAAAAGACACACCTTTACACAAGTTTTCTTCTCAAATAACAGTTGAGAATTAACAGTCATATTATTTCTAAATGATATGTGATGAAACAAAGATTTTTAAGCTGCAATTACTCAACCTGTTTTTTCTGCACTCAGGTTAAAGAGGATCTATAAAACATTAATTACTGACACATTATATATTTATTCAACCCTCAATTTTTCAAGCACTGTCTAAGCATTTTCCATACTTGCCACCATTTACCTTCATTCCTGAGAGAAAACATTTGAATCCTTCTACAGATAAACCTACTGAGGCAAGTTAAATAAGATGGCCTTATGTTTCTTAGCATAAGAAATGACAAAATAGGAATCAGACAATAGGACCACTGAATGCTCAAGTCCTAGAGTCAATTCATGAGAAACCACAAGATGCCCATCACAGCACAAGATTATCTCTGCAATGTGACTTGTGCTTTGGACCAGTTTATTTTTTAGGTGTGTCATCTATTTATTGCTCATTTTTGTCACCCCCTCTACTCTTCCTCTCTCTCAACTTGCTCTAACTCTTTTCTCTCTCCTAACATTTTTTCTAGTCTGTCAACTTTCCAATATTACTTTTCTTTATGATTTAGTAATCTGAATTATAAATTCAAAGCAGAAGCTCTAAGAAGCTCATACAGTTAAGAAGTGAATTCTTTATGGTGGATTTTGTGACAGTAAAATGTGTCCTGTTTGGATAGATTGAAAATAGATTGAGGGGCCTGAACAATGGCTCATTTGCCTGCACATGGCAGACACAAGACACAAAGCGGTTGGATCCCTGGCTTCCCATTTGGTCTCTCAAGCAAGGAGCAATTTCTGAGCATCACCAGGTATGGATCAAAATAAAAAAAAAAGTAATAAATAAATGAAAAAGAAAAGAAAATATATTGAGGTATGCACTTCATTAACCAGATTCACTATAGAGTAATCATGATTTCAGTATTTGATCCTAGTATGAATATACTTTACTTTGCATATTTTAAAGATGATTATCCAGCATTCTTTTTGTTTATAGTTCTTTTTTAATTGCATAAAATATTGTTATATTTGAATATTTTTCTTTTGTGCAGTTCACTTTTCCATGTGAAAAAGCAGTAACATTTAGTTTGAAATTCTCAGATGACACAAAATTGCGTAAACCATATTACAATTGATGAACTAATAAATTTGATTTTTATTTCATGCAGAGGTTTTTTTATTTAGGCTAGGACTAATTTAAATAGTTAATCACAAAATGAGCTAACATCATGAATAACACTTTGCCTTTATTCATAAAAGCTTATAAATGATAAGCTACATATAGTATTATATATATTATATAAAATAATAATTATAAAATAATAAAAAATTAGCTAAGCCTCTCTATGATGTAATTATCCTTCCAATTTAACCTCATAACACAGCACTGTGCTCCCTCTGTATAACAAAGACCTATAATGATCTTACAGGTTTATTGCTGATTTTTATATGTGCATCTATAAAATGCTATATATGTAATACGCAATTAGAACTAAAATTAAAGACATGAGATGGATGCATAAGTATGAATTTCACTTATTTTATTTCTTATAGTTAGTGAGTGTATATCTTTATTATTATTACTATTTATAAACAAATCATTGAAACTGGTACAATAGCAACATATTGTCTAGATATGATTAGAATACTACTTAGAAATTATTTTTCTTTTTTTTTTTTTGTGGGCAGCTGAGTTAGCCAATATTCATTCTGTAAACCAGTGGGTCTCTTTGACATGTGCTTAACTCCCAACTTGACATTTTAGCAAACACATTTTCCTAGACTATTTTTTATAATTGGACATAATTGTGTCACAAAAATTTTATTTAAAAAGAATTACTGGCCCCTGGCAAAGTGCTAACTCTAGTCTGCATTATTTCAGGTATGTTATAACATTAGTTTTATGTTATAGCTCAAATTGTATGAGACAATAGTATCTTTGATTTAAAAATTATACATAGATCCAGAGAGCTTGTATTGCACACAGCCAGCTTGAGTTTGATCCCTTGTACCCAATATGGTTCCCCAATCCTGCCAGGAGCAATTACCGAGTGGAGAGTCAAGAACAAGTCCTGATAAACTGTTGGATATGAGCCAAATATAAAGTTACAACAACAAAAGCATAGTATAACAACAACAACAAAAATCAGTAAACTCTTTGAGGTTAAAATTAATTGGGAGAAAATAAAGAAATATATTAAACTAGATTTCAAATGTGCATGAAGATATCTGTGTAGGATGCAATCATGTGTGACACTATTAACTTTTAGAGCACTCTCTCTGCCCCGTTATTTCTCAATGTGATGATTCTCCCTACTCCCCAAAATGCAAAGCATGTTCAGTACATACTATGTCTATGAGACACTGAGGAAATTTCAAAGAAAGCTCCTGGCACATAATGGTCTTTGTGGGTGTTGCTGAATATCTGACAGACTCATTTAGGAACTGGGAAATTAATTCCTGCTCTCCTCATCTCCTGCAAGAAGATTTCTGCAATTGAAAACGCGAAACCATGTTGCTTCCATGACTGTAGAAGCATAAGTATGAATAGAAGCATAAGTATGAGAGCACATAATCCACTGGCTGTAGTTGAGTGAGATACCAAGCAGTTCTCAGACGTCCTAAGATTCACAGAAGATTCTCCAGTGGTCGGAAACTTTGTTTTTCAGCTGAGCCAAATCTCGCCAAAACCACGATTGAAATTTATTTTGAGAGCCACACAGGGCACGCACTGACAGGCTAGGAGCAGAGTCTTGACTTCTGGAGCAGCCGCCAGGCACACAGTAGAGCCAAATTAAAAGTGTAAAGAGCCACATGTGGCTCGTGAACCGCAGGTTGCCGACCACTGTATCTAGACCAATTGATGGTTCTATGCAAAGCTATAGGGGCACTTAGGCCACAATTATGATGCTGGAGCCTCTGGGGTGCACCCGTCTGTGACTGTGTTAGGAACTGAACCATGCATGCCAGGAAGTGCTGAGCAAAGTATCTGCCTCTGTGCTCTGTCCTGGCCCAGAACAATTACTTTTGATCTCTGCATCTGCTTCTCTAAATTTGATATGATTTCAGCTTTTTGTTTTTGTTTTTGTTTTTTGGTTACACTGGCAGTGCTTGGGGGTTACTCCTGGCTCTACGCTCAGAATATCGTTCCTGGCAGGCTCGGGGGACCATATGGGATGCCGGGATTCGAACCACCGTCCTTCTGCATGCAAGGCAAATGCTTTATCTCCATGCTATCTTTCCGGCCCCTGATTTCAGCTTTTTAATGGTTTTTGTTTCACTACATATAATCCTCAGCTTAAATACAGTAAATTGCTATGTCCGTCCTAGTATTTGGGATTAAGACTTTGATTCATGTTCCACATATAAACACTTTAATAATAGTTTATAGTTTGTTTTACTATGAGTCTCAGAATCCAATTTATAGTACATTTTACAATTCTCTTTTACACATTTATTGTTAGAGTTTCTCACCATTTTTCAAAATATATTTGATCAATTTGTGTTTAGCATTTATTAAAGTAAATTGTGACCATTCAGAATTAATATTGGAAAGGAGAATGACTTAGGTATCGAAAATTGGCTGTCAAAGAAAAGACTCAATCTTAAATTGGAATTCATGAAGTATGGTATTGAGAAGCTAGTTCCTTATTAGGTAGCCTAGTTCACCAAGTTGTTCAGAAATGTTTAGAAATTCAAACGAGTCAGTTTAGCGATGCCTTTGCTTTGTATAGTAGGAAATCATAAACTTCCTCTCATTCCGTGTAATTTATTATTCATGGATTTTATGCCTTCAAAATCATGTTCCTTCTCATATGACTATAAGTTCTTAGCTTGACCTAAAGCTGAACTATTTGGAAACTGCAGATCAATAAAAAATAACAACGTATATAACTGTCTTAGTAAGACGCAATTTTACAGAGTTTTTTTCTAGTTTCCAAACACAATAAAGAATGCATTTGTATATTAATATGGTAGAGTTAAAGTATTCTAATACAAAGGCCCTGCATTTACATATTTATATATTCTATAACTGCAGTTACTATGCGACTTCATATAACTCCTGTTAAAATGTAAAAATTGTGAATCCAGCCAACTCCACAGCATATAAATTTGTTTTCGTATGCAAATAAATCCTTAAATTAAAATTTTAACAATTTCCCTGGTAACAGTTGCTGGTGCCAGCAGAGGCGTTTAGGCACCAATTTCTCGATAAAAATCTGTGCATTACAGTACAATATCTGTCACATATCTCAATTTGTGGAATTAGAGACCCATGTGTGGTAGAATATGGGGGCTGTCAACTTGAGATCTGTGCTTGAGGATCACTCCAGGGATCATATTGTGTTAAGGATCAAACGTGGTTTTCTATGTAGACACCATGTGCTCAACTCTTTGAGAGACCTTCTTATCTCTTCAGCTGCATAAAATGTAGTTGGTTTTGTTGTTTGATTTTTTAAACAGGGCCATCCATACTTAGTACCCTTGGATTGATATAATATAATTGTTGTAGAATATGGAAATGAGGTAGAAAAAAGTTATTTTATATATCTTGTATATTTTCAAGAAATACCACTTTTTTGTTTGTTTTTTAAACGACTATATAACAAGTTGTATAACACACTCACATATAACTTGATTCTGAGTCTCAGAAATAGAATAGCATGTAGGGCATTTGCTTGCTTGTAACCAACCCAGGATCGATCCCCAACATCCCATCTGCTACACCAAGCACCACCAGGAGAAATTCCTTATTGCAGAGTCAAGAGTAACCTAGAATATTTCCAGGTTTAGTCCCAAAACAAAAACAAACAAAAAGAAAATAAATAGATTTTATGAATGGTTTTTACCAGAGTGGTTGCATACAAAGACCCATCTGTGTTGTGTATTAAACTGGTTTCTCTTGTGTCTCTTTGGTCAACATTCTGATAGAAATCTTTACCTTAAAGAATTCACAGAGGCCAGAGTAATAATATAGAGGTAGGGAGTTTGCCTTACATGTGGACAACTCGAGATGTACCTGGGTTTGACCCTATGCATCCCATATGGTCCCTGGAACCATATGTTGTCTGGAGAAATTTCTGAGCTCAGAAGCAGGAGTAACGTCTGAGGGCCACCAGATGTGGCCTAAAAATATAAAAAAAGTAAAAAAAAAAATCAAGCAAAAATAAATTCACAGAGATCTGCTTGTTTTCCATTCTAGAATAAAGCATAGTGCTGGGGTTGAAAATGAATACTGGGTTCATCGTCTGCTTCTTTTCAACATATCAGATTAGCTGTAATTAACTTTCCTCTTTAGGCCTATAAAATTTAATGATCATCTGCTTCCAGACATTCCCCCAAGTATTCAGCTTAGTTTAATAATATAAATTTTCACATAATTAATTTGCTGAGATGCTTTATATCTATCCAGTATAGTTCTTGATCTTTCAGGCTATTTTATTTTTTCTCCTGTTTTATTTTTTTTTCTGATCAGACTTTGCCTTAGAATATCTAACTCAGAAACTGTCTTTATGAAGCAATAATTTTTATTTAACTTCACTATGAATATTTCTGCTTTGTGTATCTTTCTGGGAACCTGAACTTTTCCTTGGCTTCAGGAACTCTAACACCCACTGGCACAATTCAGAGCTGTCTGCGGCCAAAGACAATTCGAGTATCCTCTGATGCTGAAATCCTATGCCAGCAATCACTGTTAATTCTTTGTGAACATATCATGAGTTTTATGAATTTACTGTCCTGTATCAGAGACACATTCTGTTAAATTGCAGTTCATCTTAATTTTGGAAAACTAGTAGTTTTAGAAACATTTTTCTTCATTATATTTTGTGTTGTTGTTTGTTTGTTTGTTTGTTTGTTTTTTGGTGGGGCTATTTCCAGAATAATTAACCCTAGTAGACCTAGTTTTGCCAGAGATTATATTCAGGTCTCTCAAATTAAAACCATATCCTAACTCTTTAAGCTATATCTTTGGACCTATGTGATCTCTATTAAAACAAAAATATAGTAAGTGGAGACTGAAATAGACCAGGGATGCAGATACTTACTTGCCTTGCCTAAGTCACATCCCTAATCGATCTCTGCTATTATCTCAGGCCCCTCAAACACTGCCAGGATTGAGCCAGGAGTGTAGAGCTGGGCACAGCCCTCATCATTATTGGGAATGACCCATATTTCTTCAGTACCAAATAAAAGAGTCTTTGGGCCTACAGTATAGTATAGAGTGAGCATTATTTGCCTTGCACACAGTGAATCTGGGTTCAATCCAACACATCTAAAAAGGTGCTCTGAACACCATCTGAAATGATACTTAAATATAGAAGTAATACTTAAATACAGAAGACATGAGCACCATGGAATATAACACAAAGCCAAAACTTTTAAAAATTTTTAAAAGTTTACAATATTACAGAGGGAGAAGTAGAGACATAATGACTGCTCTCATTTGTATGATATAAAAAAAAAAGATAGTAACGTAATAATATCTAAAGACAACAGAGATGAGAGCCAGGAGAACCTATGTAGGAGTAAGCTTACTGCAAAAAGTAGGAGAGAGACGGGGGACCCCTATGTCAATGCAAGTTGGAAATGATCACTCTGGACCAGAACTAGGTGATGAAAGGGGATAAAGTGATATGCATGATCCCCATTCAGTAACAAGATTGCAAATCGCAGCGTCTAAAAGGAATAAAAGGAAGAGAGAGAAAAAAGAGAGTGTGCTACAGAAGCAGGCAGTGTGGAGGGAGTGGGAGGGAGAGCTTGGTGGCAGGAAATGTGCACTGGTGAAAGGTGTTGTACATTATATATAACTTAAATTATATTGTAAACAATTTTGTAACTGTGTATCTCACAGTGATTCAAGTAGAGTCTAATTAAAAGGGAAAATTTTATTTGAGCATCAGTGATATGTTTACCTACACACAAATAAACATATGTATAATTTTTCATATAGCGCATCAAGGTAAAATTTTGGATAAGATCATTTTATTAATATAACTATTAATAATGTATTATAATTCATATATTTTATGAATATATACTATGTAAATATATATTTCAAATATATTTCATAATTATAGATTTTAAATTATAAAGCCTATTTGATTATATCCTTGGGGCAAGCACTATTTTACAGATACCAAAAAGTCAGTAATATGCTTTCTAATGTATATACAATACACTTTTTAATAATGTAAATATATATCTAATTATAAATCTCTACATTTTTAGACTGAAACCCAACTATTAACATGTTTATATTCATGGTGCTTAAAGATATTTTTAAAAATATTTAATATATTTGTATATTTTAATAATATTTAAAGATAAAATTATCACCTAACTAATCTACATATATGGAATTCATTTTTATATAAAATGAATTTTTATATTTACTATAAGTATAATAATGAGTCAGTTGAATCTAGTCCTCTGATATAAATAGATAATATTTGTGCTAATATTTTACACTAGCATTATATATATATATATATATATATACATATATATATATATATAGGTTTTGGGGTCACACCCAGCAGTGCTCAGGGATTACTTCTAGCTCTATGCTCAGAAATCTCTCCTGGCAGGCTCAGGGGACCATATGGGATGCCGGGATTCAAACCAACGTCTTTCTGCAATCAAGGCAAATGCCCTACCTCCATGCCATCTCTTTGGCCCCCCAGACATTAGTATTTTCCATTTAACAAAACTCTATCTGAAAAATGGTGCCTATAGTAAATGCACCATGATATTTAATATATATTTATTATTTTAATTAGTACAAAAAGACATCTTCCTCATAATGGCAATACATACTTAAAATAAAATTCAAATAGAGTTAGAACAATAGCACAATGGAAAGGGTATTTGCCTTGCATGTAGCTGACCCAGCTTTTATCTCCAGCATACCACATGGCATCCGTTGAGTCTACCAGGAGTAATTTTTGAGAATACAGCCAAGAGTAACTTCTGAGAATCCCCAGTTCCAGCCAAAAAACAATGATGATGATGATGATGATGAGCAGGAGGAGAAGGCAGAGGAGAAAGAGGAAAATATGTTTATCTACTGAAGGTATTGTAATGCATAGTAAGACCTAAATATTAGTCTATGACATTGCAAAGTATGTGATAATAATATTATTTTAGAAGTGTGTTTGCTTGTTTCAAAGTTGACTCTTAACTGAACAATAGGCATTTTTTTTTTACCATGAAATCGAGTTAACATCCATGTGAAGGTAATAACTAGTGGCCCAGAGTCTGAGAGCCAGTGTACAGAATAGACCAATCATGGTGGAGCATGAGAAAATGGTTCAGGGAAGCTGATAATTCAGTGTGGAGATGGACTGTTGTATCAAGTACCTTTATACAGTGAAATACAGTTATATACCCTTGCACTTAAGCAAATATATAATGATTTTTTAGAAATATATCTGTAAACACAAATAAAAATGTTTTTAAAGATCAGAGTAAGTGTATTCATTTTATTTTCCTTAATGAGAAACTAGCTGCTATTTTTTTGTTTTTATAATAAATGTATTATCAGCCCTATGAGTATTATACATGCTTCTCATATGACACTGAAGCAATTATGAAATTCTGAACTTTATTTTTAAACTTTCTTTAAATTTGAAGCATATTCCCATTATTCCAATGAGGATAGATTTATATTAACATTCTAGGCCATTTTAATCCTTGTAATGAGCCTAAAATAGCTGCCAGCTTGCGGTGCTGGAATTAATGATAATTAAATGTAACACAAAATGTATTTCCATATTTTGTATTGCTCAAATGATTTCATCTCAGATGTAGTATGATTCTTTTTAGAGATGACTACTTCTATTTAATCTCTTTTTCAGTTTTAATTTGAATTTCATATTGTTCCTGACTATTTAATGAATATTTGGGGAGATGGCCAGAGTGTTGTTAATTATACTGGAGACTCAGTATAATTAATTCTTTTGGACCCAAAGTCAGCTAGTTAATCGATTTCTGATGAAACTGGAGATTAAACACAGATAGTTCACCTCTTTATTCCTTCATTTTAATTCTTCTTTCTTTCAATTCAATATGATTACTTTGGGAAGTAATTGTTGGCAAATCAATTTGTGGAATGTTTTGGACATTATCCAGATGTTAATAGGTGGATGATCCTTTTAGTCAAGTAGCTTGATATTGATTTCTGAAGATAAAAACCTTAAGGAGCTGTTATTGATGGAGAAGTAAAAGCTGTCATTCTTTATAATTCTTATTTAAGCAATGGAGAATAGGCTATTAACAATAAGATACAGGAATCATCCTTCCAATATGTTGTTATGACAGTCCTTATGGTTCTATAAAAGAAAAAGGAAAAAGGTCAAAGAAATCCTCAATCCATGTCTTATATTTAGAATTTCTAATATTTGTATTAGTAGTTCAGGAAAGCCAAGCTGATATCTTAAGTAAAAAATCATAGTAGATAGTTGATTGTTTATATATAATTGAAATTTCAATATATTATATTATATATATATTATATTATATTATATTATATATAATATATTATATATATATATATTATATATATATATATTATATTTAGAATTTCTAATATTTGTATTAGTAGTTCAGGAAAGCCAAGCTGATATCTTAAGCAAAAAATCAGAGTGATAGTTGATTGTTTATATATAATTGAAATTTCAATATAAATGCATATTATTCCTTGATTCTATGCATTAAAATATTATAAAATATTATTAATCAGAACTATGTATTTTGATAATAAGTAAGATTTTAAGCATCTTCCTAACTTACATTATTATTAGATAGAGACAAAATTTTAGTGTGTTTTGTGAAATATACATATTTAGTATTTTAATAGGTACTTTTTCAGTTAATAGTAATGATACAAATATTAAAATATGTACCTATCTATATATATTAAAAGAATATTTATTAAACTATATTTACATATAATGACTTATTTTTAACAAAATAATACTTTATCAAACTGAGTATATGTACATAGATAATAAATATTCATTGAACGTATATGAGAATAATGTATTACACAGAGATGTGTTATATATATGCATAAATTAATAAGGATTTTACACTAAAATATGGTTTCTTACATATGCATATATTGGCTTTGAAATGTTTGAATCATGACATATATTTCTGAAAGAATATACAACTCACCTAATGAAAGTCCTTTCTAATATGACCACTAAAATTAAAGTTGAATTACTAAGTTTTTACTAACAAGGCAACAGTGCATGGCAAGGTCAGACTTTGGATATATATAATATATATACATATAAAAACATGTATAGATTTATAACTTTATGTGTGTAAAAGTATATTTTTATTATGTACCAGTGGGTGGTGTTTCTTCTGAGCCATTTCAGCACTTTGAATATTCATAACTGTGAATGGAAAGAATCTCTATGTTTCTTTCATGACATGATACCAGGCAGGGAAAATTCAATTTCTCAAAACACTATTTCATATATGTATCTGAGATAAATCAGATAATCTTAGATATTTCAGATATTGTGTCTGAGATATCAAAGACTTTGAGGAAGAATTAAAATATAAAGGGGTTCATTATTTAAGAATATCTATATATAAAGCAGAACATTTTTCAGCTCCTCATTATACTGTACTGAAGTCATATTAAATGATATATTATTTGCATAGAATGACATGTTTTAATATGTTAATATTTCTGTAAGCTTATATTTTCAAGTAAAACGCCTCATGCTTTCTTAGGAACATACTGTAATGTGATAAAAGCATAGTAATTCAATCTTGTTTATTTTTTCACATTGTTTAGTTTCACTTGTTCTGATAATAATTTGTTCCAAGGTTCCAAGTAATTTACTGTTTTTGTACTGCTAAACTATTCTTTGGCAAGATACAATGCCATTTTTTTCCCTCGGATCTATTACTTCATTAAAAATAATGTTTTTTAGGCACTTTTTTTTACATATTTTTCAAATGTGTAAGGAAGAAGGCAAAAAGCATCCTAAGAAATTATAAAAGCAGAAACAGAAAGAGGAGCCAGGTAAACAAACCAGTTATTTGTGTTATTTGAGTATCTCTGATAAATATGTTGACCATAAAGAACGAACCACTGAAATTAGAGCAAGTTCAAGTGTCTAAAATCAAGACTTATGATCAGAGAAAATGTATAAAAGGTCACTTTGGTATTTTTAGTGATTCCTCCTTGACCAATAATCTCCCCTTTTCTTGATTTTAAGAGCAAATCTTGAAGCCCCAGATTGCCCTTAAATTGCAGAAAAATAAACTGTAAAAACATATGAAAAGTAAGTTTGAGTTTACTATTGTATAAACACATCATGATTAAGCTGATAATTATATTTTTTCACTACTAGTACTATCTACCTCCAAACTGAATAGAGTTCACTGATTGATGAGACTATACTGTGTAAACTGTACAATTTGAAGACATATATGGCATTTGTTTGTTAATTTGATTCCATTTGTTGATGTGTCTTTTGATTATTTCAGTACAGGTGACCATAGCATATATAAAGCAAAACAAACTACTTTTCAAATATTCTTAGTGATAGTTATCTTGTAAGAATAATTACAGGACAAACATGTTTGTGTGTGTGTGTGTGTGTGTGTGTGTGTGTGTGTGTACTCATGTGAGTGTGTGTGTATTTATGGGCCACACACGGTGACTCTCAGGGTTTACTCCTGGCTTTGCACTCAGAAATTGCTCCTAGCTTGGGGGACCATAAGGGATGCCAGGGGATCGAACCACAGTCAGTCCTAGGTTAGTACATGCAAGGCAAACACCCTACCTCTTGCACCACCACTCTGGCCCCAGGACAAACAGTTTTAATTGAGGCCATCACTAGCATGTATTTATCTGTATGGCCCCGATGTACTAATGTTAAAATGTGAACGTCCAGAAACAAAATGCCTGTTTATGGATCTCCTGTCTCACATAAAGCCTTTTATAAAACAGCACTCATTTTTTTTTCAAATTTCCAAATGTATTCATCAAAAAATTGTCTTCCAGTTACCATTCTGAAGAAGCCAATAATCATATCATGCTGTGTCTTTAGAATATTTGTGAGCAGAATCACATTCTGGTTAACACATGGGAGAACTTGATCGAGTTATGGTGGATTTCTGACCAAAACCTCCAATCAGTTAACTAACTGGAGTCAATATTGAAAGCCAGCAACATAGTAAATAGATAAGTGCTAACAGAACATGATATATGAGGATTTTTGTGTCTGCTTAGAATCATTCACTGTATTAGAATTAGTTCACCACTTCTCTTTTTTTTTTTTTTTTTTGGTTTTTGGGTCTCAACTGGCTGTGCTCAGGGGTTACTCCTGGCTCCATGCTCAGAAATTGCTCCTGGCAAGCCCGGGGGACCATATGGGACACCGGGATTCGAACCGATGATATCCTGCATGAAAGGCAAATGCCTTACCTCCATGCTATCTCTCCGGCCCCAGTTCACCACTTTTCAAAATAAATTACTTTGTACTTTTGAATAAGATATCAAGAAAAATGAGTTCAGTGAAATCACAATTTTCATCTTTTATGAGTAAAATAATACAGTCTCTGGGAATAGTGTCCACTTTTAAGACACTACTCATCATAATATAGCCAAGTGTGACACAAAATACTTTATATTTGTATGATGGCAGGATACTTTTTTATTTCTATTTTTTTTCTCTTCAAAGTCTCACAACCCTCTCTAGATACTGAGTTCCTTTATATATTTATTCCCAAATGCTCAGTTTTTTGAGTTTCACAGGAACAAAATAGAATCCCAGGAGTTGTGTATTATCCGAACAGGTGACTTTATTTAATATTTAATAGCACTTGTGTATAATAACTAGTAAAAATGTCAAAAATGAGCAGCATTGCTCTAAAAGAGCCTGTAATCCATTATGAGAGAAATTTTAATTACATCAATTGCACAAATTTGATTATTTAGAGAATATACTTTATATTTTTAATAACTTTATACAGTTTGATTACAAACATGATTGTAGTTGGGTTTCAGTTATATAAAGAACACTCCCCTTCACCAGTGCAACATTCCCATCACCAATGCCTCAAATCTCTTACCTCCTACCTCCTCCCACCCCGCCTATATTTGAGACAGGCTTTTACTTCCCTAATTCAATCACATTGTTATGTTAGTTGTCAGTATAGTTATTTCTCTAACTGCACTCACCATTCTTTGTGGTGAGGTTCATATCGTGAGCTGGGCCTTCCAGCCCTCATCTTTTTTGTCTCTGAGAATTATTACAAAAATGTCTTATTTTTATTAAAACCCATAGATAAATGAGACTATTCTGTGTCTTTCTCCCTCTGATTTATTTTACTCAGCATAATAAATTCCATGTACATCCATGTATAGGAAAAGGTCATGACTTCATCTCTCCTGACAGCTGCATAATATTCCATTGTGTATATGTCCCACAGTTTCTTTAGCCATTCATCTGTTGAAGGGCATCTTGGTTGTTCCCAGAGTCTGGATATTGTCAATAGCACTGCAATGAATATAGGTGTGAGGAAGAGATTTTTGAATTGTATTTTTGTGTTCCTAGGATATATCCCTAGGAGTGGTATAGCTGGATCATATGGGAGCTCAATTTTTAGATTTTTGAGGAATCTCCATATTGTTTTCAAGAATATACTTATAAGACTATTGATTTTGGTGAGGACTATCAAGAGATGTGCAAGGGGCCCAAAACCCACTCCTGATGATATTTGTCCAATCAGATGAACTATTCAAAGATTCACTCCTAAAGTGTTTGGGGTTAATCCAGCTCCCACAAGCTGTAGGTAAAGGCCTCTGGGACTGCAATATATCCAGGACTATTTAGGGGGCCATTTAGTGCCAAGTATCCAATCAGGATTTGCTGTGCCTAAGGTGTGTGTACTCACCAGACCTAGCATCAGACCTTTGAAATGAAAAAAAGTCAACCCCACACAGTTGAGAATTTATTGTAAAATTTTGAATTTTTGTGTAATGTTATGTTAGTATTGTATAAACTCTGTTTATGATGTAACATACAAAACAAATTAAGAAAATTTATAATGTCTTCTTAGCCTACATTAGTCATGGGAGTTGGGCATTAAAATAACTCTAGAGAATTGAAGTCATCAAGCACTTATTTAATAATCCACTCTTTGCCAACTGTTGGTATAAATGGATGACTAAAGGGTTAAGGAAACATTCTTAAATGCTTACATTTCTTAGAAATATTTTCTCATTAGCGATGAGACTATATTGTTTTCAAAGCATTGATATTTTAATAGCATTTAATTTGTACTTAACAAAGCACAAAGGTAGTCAGTCCAACATGCAGAAGGTTTGTGGGACTTTTAATTAAAGTTTGAGGCAGTCTACAAAGAGTTATTATACACAAGTGCTATTAAATATTTACAAGAAAGTAGTCCATAGTCTTTCAGATACTGTAAATTTTATTGTTCATTGGGAATCTATTTAGATACTTTATGTATCTCAAGTAGAGTTATTTTATAGAATATCTAAGCTGGGTCTTATTCATTAATATAATCAAGGATTAATTAAGGATTCAAATAACCTTATGATATTATGTTTTAAGAAGAATCTACAAGATGCTCACCTTCAAATGATACTCAAAAAATACAAAGCAAAATTTGTTATTTTATGACATTATCTTTGTTGCTCTCTAGAAATAAAGCTTCATATATAATGTCCTTTCTCTTTATTGATTGGTTGTAAGATTATGGAAAAATTTACTAGCACGTTGTAAATGTGTCAAGTATAATAAAGGTATGTATAATGTGCTACTAAAGTACCCTGATCCTAGCTAACTAACATTTTGTCTTTATATAAATCAACCTAGTTATCATTGATTTATATATGTGTGCTCATAATATTTTTTTTACTTTGAGTGGAATATGATGCTTGACAAATGCCATACAGACAGAAACAATAGCAAAAGGATCCTGGTAATAGAGAAAAGGAGTAGAATCCCATATCTGTCACATGGATTCTGAACACCTGTAAAGAATAATAAGGTTAAAAATGTCTTGAGCAATAGCTATAAAAATTAAACTATTTGAAGCCGGAGTGATAAATAATGGATAGGGTGTTTGCATTGCATGCAGCTGGCCCAGGTTTGAACATCAGCATCTCATGTTGACCCGAGAGCACCACCAGAATTAACTATAGTGCAAGCCTAAACTAGCACTTGCAAGTGCTAGATGTGAACTGTACCTCCAAAAATTTGACCATTTTCTAAAGTTGTATTGAATGAAACATACGACATTCCTTATATGAAACATGTTTGAACACTATTGCAAAAAAATTAATGAAAGAGCAATTAAAAGAAAACACAGTGGCATATTGAAAACTAAATATGCACATTACCAAAGCAATAATAATTGATCCAACATCACATTAAATTCAGGACTGTCTACAAAATTGTATCATGAAATTATTTTATTTCCTTTTTTTAATTTTTAATAAATCTTTATTTAAGCACCATGATTACAAGAATATTTGTAGTAGAGTTTTAGTCATAAACATAATATCCCCCTTCACCAGTGCAACATTCTCACCACCAATGTCCCCCCCCCCGCTCCTTGCCACCCCCCACCTGTATTTGCCACAGTCATTCTACATTTATCATTATTTAACATTATCATGCTAGTTGTTAGTGTAGTTTTTCCCTAACAGCATTCACCACTCTTTGTGGTGAGCTTCAAATTGTGAGATGGACCTACCAGCTATTCCAGAACTTATTAATTGTCTCTGGGCCTTATTACAATAATGTCTTTAATTTTTCTTAAAACCCATAGTTGATTGAGACTATTCTGTGTCTATCTCTCTCTCCCTCTGCCTTATTTCACTCAATATAATAGATTCCATGTACATCCACATATAGGAAA
The DNA here is from genome assembly GCF_024139225.1 of Suncus etruscus. Classification (NCBI taxonomy): domain Eukaryota; kingdom Metazoa; phylum Chordata; class Mammalia; order Eulipotyphla; family Soricidae; genus Suncus; species Suncus etruscus. Next base: position 63,332,259 of record NC_064857.1, on the reverse strand, counting down.
ATTTCATGAATTCATCTCTCCTGATGGCTGCATAATATTCCATTGTATATGTGCTACAGTTTCTTTAGCCATTCTTCTGTAGAAAGACACCTTGGTTATTTCCAGAATCTGGATATTGTAAATAGTGTTGCAATGAATATAGGTGTGAGAAAGGGATTTTTGAATTGCATTTTTGTGTTCCTAGGGTATATCTCTAGGAGTGGTATAGCTGGATCAGATGGGACTTCAATTTTCAGTTTTTTGAGGAATCTCTATTATGTTTTCCATAAAGGCTGGACTAGATGGTATTTCCACCAGCAGTGAATAAGAGTTTTTTTCTCTTCTTATCCAAGCCAGCACTGATTGTTCTTGTTCTTTGTGATGTGTACCAGACTCTGTTGTGTGAAATGGTACCTCATTGTAGTTTTGATTTTCATCTCCCTGATAATTAGTGATATGGAGCATTTTTTTTCCTGTGTCTTTGGCCATTTGTATTTCTTCTTTTAGGAAATGTCTGTTCATTTGCTCTCCACATATTTTGATGGAATTATATGTGGTTTTTTTTATTAAGTTCTACCAGTACCTTGTATATTTTTAATAGTAGACTCTTGTCTGATGGGTATTGGGTGAATAGTTTCTTCCATACTATTTCCTTTGAGATGTAGAAGCTTCTCAGCATAATATAGTCCCATCTGTTTATCTATGCTTTCACTTGTTTGGAGAGTGCTGTTTTCTCCTTTAAGATGCCTTTAGTTTCAATGTCATATAGTGTCTTACCTATGTGTTGTTCTATATACCTTATGGTTTCAGGTCTGATATCAAGGTATTTAATTCATTTGGATTTGATCTTTGTTCATGGTGTTAAATGGGGGCCTGTGTTCACATTTTTGCAAGTCACTAACCAGTTGTGACTAACACCACTTGTTGAAGAATCTTTCCTTGCTCCATTTTGGATTTCTTGTTCCTTTATCAAAGATTAGTTGATTGTATGTCTGAGGAAAACTTTCTGAATACCGAAGTCTATTTCATTGATCTGAAGGTTTGTCTTTATGGGGCCAGAGTTGTGGTGCTAGAGATAAGGTGTCTGCCTTGCAAGCGCTAGCCTAGGACAGACTGGCATCCCATATGGTCCCCCCAAGCCAGAAGCATTTTTTGAGCTAATATCCAGGAGTAACCCCTGAGCATCAAATGGGTGTGGCCCACCCTCCCCAAAAGATCTGTCTTTATTTCAGTACCATACTGCTTTGATAACTATTGCTTTGTAATACAGTTTAAAATTGGGGAAAGTAATGCCTCCCATATTTCTTTTCCCAAGAATTGTTTTAGCTATTTGTGTTTATTGTTCCAAATGTATTTCAGGAGTGTTTGATCCAATTCTTTGAAGAATGTCATGGGTATCTTTAGAGGAATTGCATTAAATCTGTACAATGCCTGAGGAGTATTGCCATTTTAATAATTATAGTCCTGCCAATCCATGAGCAGGATATATGTCTCCATTACCTTGTGTCCTCTCTTATTTCTTGAAGCAGGCTTTTGCAGTTTTCTTTTTCTGTCTCACTTTTTGCAGACAACATGATACTTTATTTAGTAAACCCTAAAGATGGCCAAAAAGCTTCTAGAAACAATAGATTTTTATAGCAGTGACAGGCTACAAAATTAACAAACAGAAGTTAATGGACTTCTTATACACCAATAATAATAGAGAAGAAATTGACATTAAAAAAACCATCCAATTCACAATTGTGCCCCACAAAGTCAAATATCTTGGGGTCAATTTAACTAAGGAGGTGAAGAACCTATACAAAGAAACTGTATCATGAAATTGTACTATGTTTGGGGTCAGAACATTAGTACAGCTGGTATGGCTTTGCATATGATCAACCCAGATTCTATCCACTGCATCCCATATATCCCTGAGCAATTCCAGGCTTAATTCTTGTGAGCAGAGTTAGCAGTAACCCTGAGCATCTCCATATTTGGCCCTCAAATAAAACAAATCAAAAAAAGAATAGAAATAATACCATGACTATCCCCCTCAAGATATGAAGATGCCCATTGAATGAATGAAATGATTAAGCAAATGTTAAAAAAAAACCTGGCTATCTTTCTTAAAAAGTACATATATTTGCATAAATATGCTAAAGTAAACCAGATTAGTTATCATGTTTTTAGGGGGGAAAATTAAACAACCCTGCATGACTAGAATTAAGAATTTTCCTTAAGAGATCGGGATATTGTATTTTTGTTGTTGTTGTTGTTGTTGTTGTTCACACCCAGTAGTGATCAGGGGTTACTCTTGGCTTTGTGCTCGGAAATTACATCTGGCAGGCTGGGAAAACATATGGAATGCTAAGGATCAAACCTGGGTTATACGCCTTCGAGTTAAACATCTTACCCATTGTGCTATCTCTCCAGCCCAGGATATTGGTTTTTAAGAAGCAGTATTTCCCCCACCCCCAACTCTCTAAACCACATATACTAAAACACGTGAGGAATTTAAGAGTATTGGGGTTGTAAATGTTTATCATTAAAGAAAAGCTACTTTCCTACAAACTAAGTATGAAAGTTTATAAATAAGTGGACCTTGTTTCCGTAACTTTCTAAGTATATAGAAAGTTTTCCTACTCACATATGAACTTACTTCAAACCTTCATTCCATTTTCATTATATATGAGTCTCTGATTTGTAACTTTCAAGCCTATAGTGAAAGCATTCTTTAAATAATCTGTACACTAAATCTACAGAAGTCTCCAGAACAATTGCTTGAAAGAAATGTTGTTGATATGTATTTAAAACAGAGTTAGAAAATGCTTCCAGGTAAAATCTAACAAAGATTTTCATAACAGCAGGGAGAAGTTTTTGTCTATGTATTTTTAATTCTCTATAAAAACAACTCTGTACACATAAAGAAATGGAACATGGTTGTTATTCTTGTCCATATCAGAATCTGCACTTCTTTGATAGGATTCTTAAATTCCCTCTGCATGCCTATGTTCATTGCAGCTCTATTTTTAATAGCCAAAACCTGGAAACAACACAGATGGCCAACAATGGCTACAGAAACTGTGGTTCATCTACACAATGAAATAATATGCAGCTGTCAGGATAAAATTAAGTCATTAATTTTACTATACATTGGTGGACATGGAAACTATTATGCTGAGTGAAATAAATGAAATAAATGAGAGGGAGAGAGATAGACACAGAATAGTTTCACTCATCTGTGGGATTTCAGAAAAATTAAAGACAGTATTATAATAATACCCAGAGATTATGGATATGAGGTTTGGAAGGACCAGCCCATGACATGAAGCTTACCACAAAAATTTGTGAGTGCAGTTAGAGAAATAACTACACAAACAATAATCATGACAATGGTAGTGAGTTAGAGAACTAGAATGCCTGTCTTGAAGACAGGCAGGGGAAGGAGGGCAGATGGAGATGGGGTGCTTCGATGATGGAAACGTTGCATAGATGAAAAGTTGTTCTTTTTTATGACTGAAATCCATCTACAAGCATGTTATAACCATGGTGCTTAAATAAGGGTATTGATAAACAAAAAATAATAGTATTATTAAAAATAAATAAATGCATGAAAATAAAGTAATTTTTGATAAACATCACCTTTTATATTTTTAGTGTTATCAGCAAATTATTTTTTCAATTTTTGTATTTTACCTCTACCATTTTACAAGTTCTTCTATTTCCTTTTTCTTATAACTAAGCGAGATGTATCTAATAATAGTTTTAAATTTTAAAATAAGACATTTCTAACATACAGATATTTGTACATTATATAAAATTTCACAGAAAAAAATATCATACCTATCTTCACATACAAAATGTAGACCAATTGTTTCATTTATCATTATCAAGGCATGTTTTATTATATGTGGGTAAATATTTAATTATATATAATTAAAGATAACTTGAAATCATTTTCAGACTACTAAGGCGGTCATTCTATTAATTTTCTATCCATTGCATTGATGCTAAAAGAGCATTATGAGAGAGAACCTCTATGAAATATATCTAATTTCCAAATTATTTTAAGTTTAACTTCAATCTATATTGTAAGACAAGGTAGACCATGTTTGGTTTATTCTTTAGCATTCTAGAATATATTTCACATGTATTAATTAAATTCGAATTAATTTAAAAATGACTATTTCTTAAATCAATCAAGTTATTATTAAGTTGTCCAGTGAAGAGCTAGAATAAATGGACATACATTTTTAAGAGAAAGACTTTATGGTACAGTTAAAGTGACATATGTTTTTGAAATCATAGGCTAATCAATAATGACTCTAGGGGGACCGTAGAAATACTACAGTTCATAGGTCATTTGTCATGCATTCTGCTGACCCAGATTCAATCCTCAACATCTCATATGGTCCCTCAGGACCACCAGGAGTAATTTCTGAGTGTAGAGCCAGAAATAATCCTGAGCACCACCAGATATGGCACACAAACAATTAAAGAAAAAACAAATGAATGTAGGAAATAAGGATGTAGCTAACAAAAGTGGGCCAAATATACACCATTTATTGTCACTTTTAATAGGAATTTGTGAAATCTTCCTAATAAGGTAAAATTGGAATTCCAGCTGTTATTTGTCAGTGCATTTTATATTCTTCCTAAATAGCTGAGAACAGTTTTGGAGGATAATATTTATACATGTACATATACATAAATATATATGTATATATGGGTATTAACTGCTACAAAGTAACACCATTATGTTATTTGTGGGAGAAATAGTCCTTTTATATAGACTTTGACAGAAATATTGTTATGTCATTCTTCATGTTCTATGTTATTTTGCTTGATATCAGTAATCACTTTAGAATTTTTATTAAAAGTGAAATTTATAGTGTATCATTTCTATAGTAACATATTGGTTATTATGAAACATCTTTTCTCTTTTCCCAAATACTGAAAGAATATTTTAACAGTCATCTCTCCTTATGAGTAATAACTATCACTCTTGGTTATTACTTAAGATTGGGTCACATTGAGAATGTGTTCACTCTTCATGTAACTCAAGAGGCAATGTGAGCAATTTATTTATAACTATAATATCTTATATTTTACATATCTCCCTACTAATCTATGCAAAATTGCTCAAAATTAATTTTAAAAATGTTTAAAGATAATATACATTGTGAAATAATTTTATTGGGTTCAAAAACTCATTTGTTTAACTATTTTTATAGTTACTTTATGCAAACACAACAAAATTAATATAAAATTTTTGTGAGGGAGATAGTAAAAACATTTGGAATATTTTTTCTAAATTAATTTATTTAGAAATTTTCTTTTCTATTTTTAGTAAGAATCCGAAGTTATCTATTAGTGTTCAAATTCATACAAAGGATTCTTATTAAAATATGGCTTTTCAAATATAAGTTTTACACAGTCATTTAAAATAATCATATTAAAATCAGAAATATGGTACCAAGGTGTGAGCAGGAAGCTTGCCTTATTTGTGATTATATAGGGTTCAAAACCCAGCACCCAGGTGGTCCTCTGAGTATATCAGGAATGGTCCGTGGGTACAGAACCAGCAGTATACAGTAATATCAAATGTGTTTTCAGAGGAAAAATATATCAAAATAAAATATGTATTCAAACTAGATGGTATTGCATATATGAAAATTTAGTTTGGTAACTTTCCATAGAAATATTGATGTCATTGGCAACTGATTTCTAGCATATTATACATCCTTCTTCATCAGTTAGTATGATTATTGTTAAAAATACAGTTAGAATTTTACAGCAAATACCATAAAAAACTACACAGCTGTCCTCTGGCATTATTATTCAGTACAGAAACAAATGTAGAATTTTACATGGGGAAAGTGAATTCATCTGAATTTGATCTTATAAACCAAATTCCAAAATCACAAGTGCTTAAACATGTCTTGAATGTTTTATGCAAACATCTTTAAAAAATTAACTGCAACATCTCTTTTATTCCTAAACTTGCATAGACAATTTTATGTGCATACATTTATAATTGGGAAACAGTCTACATTACAATGTGGTCCCTGAGTGAAGTTATAACAATGCCATTGCTTGTTACCACCCTAACAGGACTTAGTGTTCTCTGAGTATTTCATTTTACATCATTTAACAATCAGCATTATCGAATTTTAAATATCTTTTCTGAAACTTAATGTCCTGAGTACAATTTTATTATTTGAAATTTGACATGTTCTAGTATTATATGCGGATTAAAATACATATTTATATTTTTGTCATCTCCATTTATACCCAACAGTATAATATATATAATATTTTAATAGATGAGTATCAAAACTGAATTATTTTGCAGGGATAAATCAGAATCCTGATTGACTAACATAGGTAAAATATATTGATGTCAGTTTGCATGATATGTAATGAATACCCTGAGCTTTTTCAAAATTGGTGCATTTACACAAAAACAAGCTCTTATCTACGAGGGATAAGAATGCATACATTTTATAATACAGGGGCATCTCCCACCCTGAACATGTGTGACCAATAAGAAAGATCCTAACCTAGCCTAGGTTTTGTAGAAAAAAGCAAGATCTCTAATTCCAGAGGTCTGACTTTGACAACTGCGACTGAGCAGAACTTCTGGAACCATAATGAAAGATTCCATCCTAGGCTTTGTTCTAGGATCTGAGCAAAATCCAAGACCACTAATTACAGAAGATGAATTACAGCAACAGTAGTGGAACAGAACTTCTAGAACCTTAAAGAAAGACTCTCTCCTAGCCTTCTTCCTATGACCTGTGCAAATCGTAAGATCTCTAGCTAAAAAGGCCTGATTTTTATCATCCACAAATGAGCATAACGTTTCCTGGCACCTTAAAAAGACCTTGGGGTGTGAAAATGATTCTGTAAGAAGCCTGTAGTTGTTCCCATGGCAGTATGCTTCAAGGGTGGAGAGACCTTTTATCTCTTAGGCCATGGAAATTTCCTTTTCTAATTTTCCCAATACTTATTGTGATTATGCAAAAAAAAAAAAAAAAGGAATAAAATCTTGTCACACCAGCCCTTCTTCCTTCGTCATTTTTTCTTTTACTTCTTTTTATTTATTTACTTAATTTTTTTCTTCTTTTTCTGCTGCAGACGTCCTGCATCTCAGCAATTCTAGTGGGATGGAGTCCTTCACGAAGGAAAATGGATAACACGAGAGGACAAGTATGAAATATGAAATAAATGACCACACAGAGTATGGAGACCCATGTCTATGAGACGAGAGACAAAATTTATTTTTTTCAGGCAGCTGTCTTTTAAGCACAACTTTGGTATGCAAGGTATTTCTGCGGAAACAAAGGGCAGAGAGTCTTTAGGAGGGACAACACAATGGCACCAGACCCTAGAATTTACATATCAAATAACTACCGAATATAGGTAAGAAAGAGCCCTGCTAGTGAGGTAAGGCAAAACATGAGATGGAGGTGTTCTGGTTTTGCAGGAAGCTTCTAATAGCAAAGAGAAGAGAAACTGGTTTTGCTACAAAAGTTTGCAGCCTACTAGAAAGTAGAATTCAAGAAAAGCAGAAGCTATCTATTGTTTACCACCATGAAGCTGAAACCAGAAAAACAGGTTGCTGGCAAGTGGCTATACTCAACCTCTGAGTTGCAAATATACTAGCCTGTGGGGAACTTTGGTGGTCTTTGGTACTAAAATTTCTTTATGACTGCAGGATAACTGAGGCCGAATTTCTGTAGTTGCAAGGGAGACAAAGTCACATAAAAGGAAAGAAAAATATAATGTCACAGCCATGTCAGAAATATAGCCAGTAATACACACAGGGGTTTTGATTGACTTCCACTGACGGGCCTTCTGGCTGAATTATTTCTTGGGGAAAATCAGGCACTTCACCAGGAAAGCCAATAGACACATCTGGTGTGTGCTTCCCTTAACAATGGAGACATGCATGCTGCATGCCTTGACATTTTTCTTTTTTCTTTTCTTTCATTTTCATGGTTATTATATGGTGATGGTTGTTTTTAGTACCTGGGTATTTTTTGTAGTTTCTGCTTTTTTGTTTGTTTTTATTTTTTGTTTTGTTTTTCTTCTTTGTTTCCCTATCTTCTTTTAAACTGATATTTATAACCTCTAGATGGAATCCTTCTAGATTTTTTTTCTTTCAACAGAATGACATAACTTGAATCATCTTGTTCTGCTTCATTAATTGAGGGGGGAAAATGGACCAAACTGTTGTATGAACATTGAGTGGAAATAAAAAACTGATCAAACTTAAACACCCAACCCAAAGTCAATGATAACAGAATTGATACCCAATCTACAACAAACTATACACAGAAAGGAGCAGTTACACTAGCTGTCTGGGAGGAAAATGAGGGAGAAAGGAGATGTATGCTGGGACAGGGGTGGAAGGAGGATAACACTGGTGGTGGGAATGGCCCTGATTCATTGTCACTATGTACCTTAAATATTACTCTGAAAGATTCATAATTCACTTTGGTCACAATAAAAATTATTTTTAAAAAAATTGAAGCATTTAAGCCACAGTTTTATTCATTAGGATAGATATTAAAATGACACAGGACATAAAATACTAAGATCCTGGTTTCAGTAAGATATGCATGTACAAAAATAACACATTATCATTTTCTGAACTAAGAATTCATCTTCCATGAAACTATTCTGTGCAAAAAAAGAAAAATAAGAATATTTGATGCATGTGATACTTTGTAAAGCTGTTTTAATATTCATTATTAGTACTGCACAGATTTTACTAGAGTTAAAAATCTTCACTATTTTACTAAATTGGGCAAAGTACAGTTTATCAAACTAGAATTCAGTATGCCACAGAGTATGTAACTAGAATAGTCATTTATTCGGAAAAATCACTTCTGCAATTTAAACATAATGACATTATATACAATGAAATGCTTCCACTGCATGAAATAAAAAGGCTGAAAAGGGTTTTCTGGGCCAAACACCAGTACTTTGAGATATTAAGTGTTTCATGAATAGCTAAGAGATAAAATACAAGACCTCTCTCTTTCTTTCATGGACTTCAATAAAATCCTTCCAGAGAAGAATTGTGAAATTGAAGTCACACTTTTTTATTCTATTTGCTGTTTCTTTACATATTTTGGTAAGAAAAAATGATGAATATAACACTATGCTTAAATTCTAGTATTTTCTAATAAAAATATAGAAATACTAATTTATCTTCAATAATATAATTCAAAAGCAACATTTTATTAAATATTCATAAAAACTGATCCTCAACTTAAATTATTTTTTATTTTACTATTATTTAATTTCTAGAATTATTAAACTTTTATCAGGAAATCTAAAGTATGTTTCCAGTTATCAGTTTTTGAGCAGGCTAATAGCTGTTTTCTACTAATGTAGATAACAATCTTTTATAGTTATTAAGTATTTCTATGAAACTACTGGCAAAATTTGTTTCTAGTTTAATTCATTAAAAATGCCTTTCAGGAGCCAGAGCGATAGTACAGCAGATAGGGTATTTGCCATGCTTGTAGCCATCTCAGGTTTGATCCCCAGCATCCCATATGGATTCCTATGCCTGCCAAAAATAAATGCTGAACTCAGAGCCACTCCTGAATACTAAGGACTTTGGGTGTGGCTCAATTCCTCCTCCACAAAAATCAGATGTTCTGTGATAAACCCCTATCAAAACGTTTCTCTTATTTAGCTGTTCACTTATATTTTCTTATTCATAATAATTTAAATATTTCACATGGTGAAATTATTAATTTTTCTTTGGTATAATACTGCCAAACAATCTCTTTACTTGGCTTATATTTCATGGGAGCTAATTAATACATTGTCACTCTGCCCATTTATTCTTGAATGGTTTCCTTTATTTTGTCTCATAGGAAAATATTACTCATGATTTTGTACTCATTCACATTCACTGATGAATATTTCCTTTCTTTTAAATAGGAACTAACAAACACTTTGTAATTGTCAGAACATCTAAATAATAGTAGCATTTTAGCATATAAAAACTAGGTAGAGAAGAATACAAACTCGAATTTACCTGGTCAGATAAAACATTTATTTTTATATAAATACTTATGCAATTGTAAACAGATACTGATTATCTTTAATTATTTTTCAAATTCATTTATTTTGATTTTTTTAATTCTCTTAGAGTTTCTACAAATTGAGCAAAATGAATGCACTCTATATTGAAATCCCTTTCTAGGTTATCTAATATCTTCCAGAGCAGCCAGCTAGACTACCTTTGTGTTATATCTCAATCTCTGATATCATACAGGAAACAGATTTGAAGATTGTAAATTAATGTGCATGTGACATTTTCTGCTCATGTAAAAATTTAAAATTAAATAAGACTATATTAATCATAGCTATTCTTAAATTTCTGTTGGAGTATCACTTATATAAGAGTAGAAAAATATGCTTTATACACTTAACATCAACCCTAGGTTCTAAAATACTGAAATTTCACCTTTGATGCATTAATAGAAATGAATCAAACTAGGAAAATCGCTAAGTTTTTATGATATAAGTAATATAAAACCTAGAGTTTTCACTATCTATTTTTATAATCTGCTTGAATGATATTTAGATTAGATTTTTTTACATAACCTATTAAAATCTTGAAATAAACTTAATAGACACATGAAGTTATCAAAGGAGAAATCACCCCCCCCTTATTTTTTATTTATTTATTTATTTTTTGGTTTTTAGTATTTGGATCACACCCGGCAGTGCTTAGGGTTACTCCTGGCTCTACACTCAGAAATTGCTCCTGGTAGGCTCAGGGGACCATATGGGATGCCGGAATTTGAACTGCAGTCCTTCTGCATACAAGACAAACACCTTATCTCTATGCTATATCTCTGAATCAAAGGAGAAATTCTTAGATACTGATGCTTTATTTTGGTAGAAATTATTTTATTTCATAATATATTTATTTCATAGTATATGTTAGAAAACTGTAGTTTATAAAATATGGAATTTTAAAAAATATATTGTTAGATGGAATTATGATAAATTTATTCTTGATCATAAAAGCAAAGCTATATATTTAGATAAGAGAGCTATATCTTAACCGCTTATTTGGATAATTTATTAACATGACATATATTAAGCACATCCACATTAATTTATTAAATTTTAAAATTAAGCATTTCTATAAATGAGCCTTCTGAATACATTAACATAAATAATTTCATATACCTCAAACTTATATATTAATTGTTTTTGAGGATCATGAATTGTACAATAAAAATACTTGTCTTTTAAAAATTCTACAAGGTAAAAAATATATATATATAAAATGTCATTTAGTACACTTTATCTTAAAATATTCAATATATTCATATTCCAGATGGAGTATTATTTTTTAAAATATTAAAGTAACATGTGGTAATTATTTCCCAAATGGTAGAAAATTATATATCAATTATTGTCATATTATCTTAATATATTTATAACAGTTAAAATAAACTACACTTAACCAAAAAATGATGGTTTTAAGAGAAAGTTATGCTAGTTTTGATTTGAATATTTACTCATTCAAATATATTGTGAGAAGTCTAAATAAAGTTTTCTTGAAAGAAAACTGATTTTTTTTCTTGAAAATTAATCACAATGATGCTGAAGATTAAGAAATAATTCCAGGGACTGAAGCTATAGCACAGCGGTGGGAAGTTTGCTTTATGAGGCCGACCTGAGATGGACCCGTGTTTGATCTGCGGTATCACATATGCTCCTCTGAGCATTCCAGGAATGATTTCTTAGAGCACAGCTAGTAGTAACACTTGAGAGCCGCTAGATGTGGCCCAGCCACACAAAAAGAAATAATTCCTAAGTATTAAAAGAGAATTTTGTTCATCTTAGCTATGACTACAAAGTTCAGTCAAGTTACCTATTATGGGGCTGGAGAGATAGCATGGAGGTAAGGCATTTGCCTTTCATGCAGAAGGTCATTGGTTCAAATCCCAGCATCCCATATAGTCTCCCAAGCCTGCCAGGAGTGATTTCTGAGCGTGAAGCCAGGAGTAGTCCCTGAGCACTGCCGGGTGTGACCAAAAAACCAGTAAAAAAAAAAAGTTACCTATTATATATCAAGAAGATTATAAAGAGTAGGTAATCATTAGAGGTTTTTAAATATTAGGTTTATGTAAAGGATAAGATGTTGCACAGAAAGTAGCAACTGAATACTGTATTGATATAGAAGTAAGGGCAATGAAGTTCTCCATTGGGAACTAAAATTAAAATAAAAGCATATTCTAAGTAAAATATATATATATATATATATATATATATACAGACATGTATGTATTCATTGTTTTGAAAGGGATAAGGTGTCTAATTTTATGTGCCCATTGACAAAGTTGAGAAATACCCAGATATTTGGGCAATAAATATAATTGTTTGATTATACAAACTCTGTAGTATTATTTGAAATTGTAGAACATGACTCCAGTTTTTTTTTATTCTTTCTCAGTTTCATTTGAAATTGGAGGGGTGTGTGTGTGTGTGTGTGTGTGTGTGTGTGTGTGTGTGTGTGTGAGCTCTAACATTTGTGCTAGTTATAGTTAGGACTTATGTGACTCCACATTGAATGTATAGGAGAAAGAAGAAATTTGAAAGGGTCCAAATTTGAGGAAATAGTCTGCATTGAAGAGCTAGAAAACACATTTCCTGAAGCTAAATCTCATGACAGTCTAATTTTTGTCCTTATATTTCTGTATATTGCTGATCTTATAAGGAGTGGAAAAGACAACTTCAATTTATAACCATAAAAGTAATCAATTATACATTTAATTCTAGAAAAAATGGCCAGAGGACTTAATTTTTTCATACCTTGATTATTTCTAACCTTACAGTAGTCTTGAATATTATATATATATATATATATCATCTAAAGAATCATTAAAGATTATTGTTCAGTAAATTTTACAAAGAGACACACTATCCTCTTTTAAATACTGTTATATATGGCTATGGCAATACAAAGGGAGTGAATCAGATTAGTGCCTGAATTGAAGCTTTAAATAATTCAATTAAATTTCACTTCAAGCACCATATACTCTGAAAAAATTCCTCCACATATTTTGGATACCGTCTGTTTATCAAAGTTATGTTTTCCTTTTGGATTTTTACACTATTTTCTTTTTCAGTATCTGAAGGTTAATGTAAAGCAAACAGGTTTTATCTTTCAAAACTGAAAATATCTTTATTATATTGAAACTTCACCAATTAAACAAATGATTGAGAACACAATCTCACCTAACTGATAAGGCAGCATTTTATCAGTGCCATGTATTAAATCCTATTTTAGTTTTCAATACTAAAATAAAGATCTAAACCTAGTATCAATGACTTTACATAATTAGAGTAATCTTAACTTTTCAGAAGACTAATTATCTTTCTTAATAGTAGACTATGGCTTACTATTAGAGAAAAAGACATTGAAAAACCATTTTTCTCATTGAATTAATTTTTTCTTATCTTTAGTAACACAAGAAATGACTATGTATAAATTTCTGAAATTAAATAATTAACTGTAATTGTGGGTTAAGTAATGGTCCAACAAGATGTCTTGTTACTTGGAACATCTGACTATTAATTACATCATATAAATAACCAAAAGTACCAGCCTTTAAATATAAGACAGTTACAGACAAGCAAAAGTAAAGACTGCCTACATCATTTGGCATCTGATAATAGCAAAGTAAAATAATAATAAAGGCATCACACAAACATCCTAAAATTGCAAAGCATCAGCATCAAACTGAGAACACTAATGGATAAATAGAATGTGAAACAGCAGAAACTCTCATTGATTGCTCTGTGCAAATTGAAAAAAGGACAGTCATTTATGGGCATATTTTTGCTGTTTCTTAGAAAGATAAAAAACAATCATATGTTCAAGCAATTGTACTTTGAGGCTATCACTTAATTGCTTTCAAAATCGGTCCACAGAAAAATCAAAATTATTAATAACTGGAGGTGCTCTATGTTCTAAGACATATTTTAATACATCCAGACAATGACTTGTATTTATTTCTTAAAGGACAGGCATTACTATAACCTAAAAAGATGTTTATGAATCCTAAATGCGCATTGATAAGCAATATGAAGTAATATGGTAATTTTATCTATTTGGCCTCAGTTATATTGCATTCCCAACAAGAAAAAATAAATATAATATAGATAATCTTCCATGATTTCACAGTGAAAGGTAGAAACCTGATATTTATACATCATAGAATATAATTTTAGTGTTATTTTAATGCCTACTTGATACTACAATTAGATATCTAACTTTGCACTTTTAGAAAATCATATGACATAAAGTACAGATTTATTCTTCATGCATGCATTTTTAAAATTTTAGGGGCCACACCCAGCGGCGCTCAGGAGTTACTTCTGATTCTGCACTAAGAAATCGCTCTTGGCTTGGGGTACATATAGGATGCCAGGGATCAAACTTGTGTCTGCCCTGGGTCAGCTGCATGCAAGGCAAAAGCCCTACAGCTGTGCTACCACTCCGGCCCTGTATTATTTAAAATTTGTATTAAAACTATTGTTATTTACAAAATATTCAATAGTTGGTTGTCAGACATGTAATGTTTCAGGGCCAATCTCACCATCAATGTAAACCTCCCTCTATCAATTTTCCCAGGGCTTATCTCATGCCACCATCCCCTGGATTCTAGTCTGCCAGTGCAAGGGAAACATTTTAAATTGTTGTTCAAGTTTGGATCTAGTGATTTCATTTTTGTTGACTCTGGCTTGAATATTTTCCTTCTGAACATATATTCAGAAAGAATATATCCTTTCTGTTTTTCCTTAGCACCACCAATGCACCTGAGACATCTTGGCCCCTGCTCCCAACCCTACATATTTCTTTCTTTTCTCCTCTGAACAATTCTTTTACTTCTCTTCACTATACTCTGGGGCCTAGAATATTCTCAACAGCCCCCATTTAAACCATTGCATTTCTTTAATGCATAAAATTTTGAAGAAATTGAATTGAAAATGGGAGGTCAACATTGGTGGTGGGAATGCCCCTGTTTCAATGTCACTATGTGCCTAAAATACTACTGTGAATGATTTGTAATGCACTTTGGTCAAAGTAAAAATTATTATTAAAAAATAGAAAAAGAGAAAATGGGAGATCTAAGATAGTATGTCAATGTGGCAACATCCTAGATTGTTTCAAATATATAAAATATCTACTGAATAGGTTGGGGAGAATTTTCTGATCTAAGTACTGTTGAATGTAAGTGGATTGTGAAAATCTAAGTACAAATTAAAATATATGTAAACAATGGGCATGAGTTAATAAAGCCATAGATAAAGATTAGTGATTCCTTACTGCTATTTATTCATCATATAGCTGAGTGTTTACCTAAAGCAAGGACTTAACTATGTCTTGTTTTTGAAATATTGACATCAGCAAAACACATGCATTATGCTGAACAGCTATACACACAGATGAGGATGTACATATGCATCTTTTTGCCTTTTCATTTGAATGGACTTAGAAACAATGAATAGTTGAGCATGCCTATTACATAGAGTTGGGTTTTGATTACTTTTGTCTATAAAATAATTCAAAGTCAGTAGTAAAATGATTGCTATGAAAGTTACATAAAAGATAAAATGATGATCAATGGTTTTATTGTAAGATTAAAAGTCTCAGCAATTTACAAAAATAAATTAAACTAATAAGACTGATTTTTTCTACTTCAACTATGAAGGATAATTTTGAGTAGTTCAGAATTTGTAATGTTTTTTATCTCTCAACACTTAAATGCCATATAATCTCTTCTTACTTGCATCTAGTCTGATGAGAACTTGACTGCAATTATTACCTTTGTGTTTCTATAACTTAAACCATTTCTGTCTCTGTCACCTGAGAATTTTTGCTGTCATTAATTTTCTATAGTTTACATACTATGTATTCAGCATAAAAATTACATATTTAGCATTTATACTGATTGATAATATATGCTCTGTGTGGACCAATGGTTTCAGAACACTGATTTGGGGAAATTCTCAGTATTTATTGTTTTAAGTAATGATTTATGCAGGCAGAATCACTCATAAAATCATTTTCTCATATTCATGAGATAATCTCCTGTTGTTTTAATCCTCTTGACCAGTAGAAGTACCACATTCACAAGTTCACATTGCCAGTAAGAAGCTATATCTAATGATTTGCATGTAAATAAAAAAAGCAAGTGTCTTTTATTAAAAACCGATGACTAACAGGGGACTCTCTCCTCATTACCCCCAAAGACCTCTCCCCTTCTGCTTTTTAATTATGTTTAAACTCTTGAATTTAGGAGAAAACATGAATTCCTTTGCACTATTATAGATGACACTTCAAAACATCTGATTAAAAGTAATTCACATGTAGTATAAAATAATAAAGAGGCCCTTTGAATGGAGCTGGATGGTGAAGGGATGAATGGAGGGGCCTTTCTCTGACGTCCCAGGACACGTGGTTTCAACCCCCACCAGCTGGTGGGTCTGCAAGTTCAGGAGAGTGGCGGGTAGAAAACTCACAGGCAGGCTTCAAGGTATATCATCTTTACTCCAGGCCCTGGCCAACATTTGTGGCCTATCACAACCATTTACACTGGATTCCTATTCAGCCCTGCATTGTACCTTGTCCCTCAGAGATCTCCTCCTACTTTCTTCTCCATCCTGCATCCATGCAAACCCCCCCTTGCCCCTGAGGCCAAACATTTTGTAACACCCCCAAGACCCCTCCCAGCAATGGGAGTGTCTTTCTTGTAGTGAGGTTACAGGAAGAGTAGGGGGATGGGGCTACAGCACATAGCATGCAAAAAAAATGACAGTTTTCGGCCCCTTCTGTATTATTTACAAAAAAAAAGAATTGGAGTTTCCTATTGTAAAAACACTTTTTTTTGTTACTGACAAGTTCAAGTGGAGCAAGAGTAAAAACTAAGCTGAGTCCAAAGCCCTGAGTCAGCATTTCTTGGTGCAATCTCAGAGAGTGAACCTTGGGGTAAGGATGATTGCCCGCTGCAGGAGAACTTTATTAAATACTATCTACTCCATTAGAAGCTGCTATTGCAACTGGCTGTGAGAAGTAAAAGCAGAATTACCCTTTTAGGCTGTGACATTCTAAAGCATGAATCAAAATCAATGCTGACCAAGAAAATCGGGAAGCAGTGGAAGAAGTCTTCCCCAGTAATACACTGAATGATTTTTTTTATTTAATTAGCAAAAAGGTATTAAAAATTGGGTAATAAATGAAGCCAGAAGGAAAATTGAGAATAGTCAATATAGAATTAAAGACATGGTTGTGACTGATTATTTTTTTCAGGGCTCTATTATTGTATCTCAGATTTCAACCAATAGCTATGCTTTTCTCTATATGGGAACACTATAACATATTTTTATTTTTTGTTTTAAAAGAACACATTTTAAAAGCTGCAGATATTCTTTGTATTTACAGCCACTAACTTCGAACCATGAAATTTTTTCTTTGAGTCGCTGTATTTGGTTTCTTAATTTGAGGTGGGGTTAACAAAATCACAATAACTACCCAAGTACATATTGCCCTTAATACAAACAAATCACATTTATACAGTACCAATAATCAGTGATCTCAGGTATGATTTCCAATAATTTAAATTACAAGTATAGTATAATTACAAAAGAAATTGTTCAAAAATAAGACATTTAGTGACCATAGCAGTGGCACAAGCTGTAAGGAGTTTACCCTGCAAGCCCTAGCCTAGGACTGACAGCTTTTCCATCCCCGGGGTTACATATGATCCCCCAAGCCAGGAGCGATTTCTGAGCACTTAGCCAGAAGTAACCCCTGAGCATCACTAGGTGTGGCTCCAAAACAACTTCAACAACAAAAAAGAATTATTAAATCATCATATGGTCTTTATTAGAATGGATGAACATATTTATTTATTCAGTGTTTGTTACATTTCATTTCATCTCTTGAAATAATCAAGGTAGATGTAGAAATAGAGAAGAAAAATTGTGTGTAGAAATAGAAAAGGGGGGGGGGCTGAGAGATAGCATGGAAGTAAGGCTTTTGCCTTTCATGCAGAAGGTCATTGGTTCGAATCCAGGCATTCCATATGGTCCCCCATGCCTGCCAGGAGCAATTTCTGAATGTGGAGCCAGGAGAATCCCCTG
The DNA here is from genome assembly GCF_024139225.1 of Suncus etruscus. NCBI lineage: Eukaryota > Metazoa > Chordata > Mammalia > Eulipotyphla > Soricidae > Suncus > Suncus etruscus. Next base: position 63,314,100 of record NC_064857.1, on the reverse strand, counting down.
AGCACTGCTGGGTGTGACCCAAAAACAAGAAAGAAAGAAAGAAAGAAAGAAAGAAAGAAAGAAAGAAAGAAACAAAGAAAGATAGAAAATGAAGAAAGAAAGAAATGAAAGAAAGAAAAAGAAAGAAAGAAAGAACAAAAAAGAAAGTAAGAGAGAAAAAAGAAAGAAAGAAAGAAAGAAAGAAAGAAAGAAAGAAAGAAAGATAGAAAAGGAAGAAAGAAAGAAAGAAAGAAGAAAGAAAGAAAGAAAAGAAAGAAAGAAAGAAAGAAAGAAAGAAAGAAAGAAAGAAAGAAAGAAAGAAAGGAAAAGAAAGAAGAAAGAAAGAAGAAGGAAGAAAGAAGAAGGAGGAAGAAGAAGGAAGGAAGGAAGGAAGGAAGGAAGGAGGAGGAAGAAAGAAGAAAGAAAGAAGAAAGAAGAAAAAAGAAAGAAAAAAAGAAAGAAAGAAAGAAAGAAAGAAAGAAAAGAAAGAAAGAAAGGAAGGAAGGAAGGAAGGAAGGAAGGAAGGAAGGAAGGAAGGAAGGAAGGAAGGAAGGAAGGAAGGAAGGAAGGAAGGAAGGAAGGAAGGAAGGAAAGAAGAAAGAAAAGAAAGAGAAAGAAAGAAAGAAAGAAAGAAAGAAGAAAGAAGAAAGAAAGAAAGAAAGAAAGAAAGAAGAGAGGAAGGAAGGAAGGAAGGAAGGAAGGAAGGAAGGAAGGAAGGAAGGAAGGAAGGAAGGAAGGAAGAAGGAAGAAGAAAGAAAGAAGAAAGGAAGAAGAAAGAAAGAAAGAAAGAAAAGAAAGAAAGAAAGAAAGAAAGAAAGAAAGAAGAAAGAAAGAAAGAAAAGAAAGAAAGAAAGAAAGAAAGAAGAAAGAAAGAAAGAAAGAGAAAGAGAAAGAAAGAAAGAAAAGAAAGAAAGAAAGAAAGAAAGAAAGAAAGAAAGAAAGAAAGAAAGAAAGAAAGAAAGAAAGAAAGAAAGAAAGAAAGAAAGAAAGAAAGAAAGAAGAAAAAAGAAAAAAAAAGAAAGGTGGAGAACAGGAAGCAAGTTGGGGACATTGGGTTTGGGAAATGTACACCGAGGAAGGATATTGGGCATGTTATGACTGAAACTAAACCATGAAGAACTTGGTAATTGTGAGAAACTTTATATGAACAACTTTGTTAACTGAGGTGTTAAAATATAGTTAACATTTAAAAGTAATTATAAATAACAGTGTCTATAAACTAAAACAAACAAAAAACCTGGTTGTCAAGATCATAAATCCAAAAGAATTCTCAGGAAAGGGGTTTCAGTAGCACATAGGTTTTCTAATGAGATTTTATTTTATTGTGTAGGTGAAACAATTAGTTCCCATGTATATAAGGACAATAGTTATGCAGTTGTAGGGTCCTTAGGTTTGGTATGTTACATAAACTAAATGCAACTTATAGTGATAAATATTAATAAATCAGAGAAAGGTATAGAGTCTATCATGATGATCTATGTGTATGAAACAAAAGTGTATGAAAAATAAAATATTAGCTGCCCCTTTTTCTCCCTGTGTGATGGTTCATCCATGCTATCAACATATTAAACTCTAGGACTAAGAGATTATCTTTTACTTTCTATTAGTTTCTCTTTATTGAATTCTGAGATAAATTGTTTTAATTTATTGACTTGTTCAGCAAATATGTGTCTTTTTTCTGAAATTTCCTTTCTTTAACTTTAATACTGAACAAATCAGAAGCTTTTAGTTCTGTGAAAGAATCTCACTTTGATATTTTCTTTAAAATTACATTTATTTGCTTTTAGAAATAACGTAATAATTACATTTAAATAAATTAATAATTAAATCATAATTAAGTAACTAATAATTAAAATAAATTACGTTTATTTTTCTATTATACACTATTGGAAGTAGAGACATGTTTCATTTTTTCACCTGGAAACAGAAAACCCTATTTTCTCATGTCTGTGAAAAGTAAGATTATAAAATAATGCTAATTATAATTATAGCCACTTATTTTAAAATGCTAGTTAATGTCAGACCTTTTGACAAAAGTCCTACAAATAACAGATTTTATTCTCCACAAGGGCCTCGTCAGGGCCTAAGTTTTCTTCCCCAATTTATAGGACAGAAATCTAATTATGTGAATAATTTGTTCCTTTCTAAGAACAATAAGCTGCATAGGTAAATTATAAAACTATGTGGAATTATTCCATACTACTCCCTTTAATCATTGCAGTTTAATGTTTTATTGGAAGCATTTACATGCCACTTTTTATTAACAGTATAAAATTTAATTGTCAACCATTGCGATTATGAGGGCTGTGAAATAATCTGAATAATTTACAAAGTGCTCTAAAAAATTATCAAGAGAAAACATGCTAGCTTCATTGTACCTGTGATTTTCACTGGCATCTAAGCTAGCTAGCCTTGGAGATTCAGTAAATTTATATAAAAGAATTATCAAGTCATTATGATAAAAATAAACTACCCTAGATAAGTCTTTTAATTACTTGTAATAAAATATTTTTGCATTAGTAAAATGAAATTAACAATCAAGTTTAATTAATAAATTGATGTTTATGTCACAGTCCAAATCAAGCACACAGAGAGGTTATATTAGCAAATTTGCTGTAATATATATTTCCTTAATATTGTTAAAACTTCCATTTAGAGAAATGAGAAATTATTTAAATAGGCATAATCATGTCTACTTTATTTTTGTTCTTGCTCCCAAAAACTCTAAAAGCCATATAGATGTTCAAAGAAATGATTGACAATTCATATATTTTTAAATGTTAGATTTGATTCTATTTCTTGGAGTGCCAATATTTATTATATCATGCTTATTTATACATTTCAATTATTCAAATGAATAGATCACAGGCATTATGTATAAGATTAATTTCTAAGTATGCTAAATTCAAATGTTAATATTGATGTGATCTCTAGGAACTAATAATTTGGTGGAGAAGAAACTCAGAAATACCTTTTATACCAGATAAAATAAAAGATATGCATTAACATGCTATTGCAGGTGCAATCTAATAAATAATAAAAATGACATAACATAATAAATAGGACATAAATGTAAATTCACTGGGATTAGAAGAAATACAAAGCACCATGTCAGATTACATGTAAGAACACATATATAACAAGGACAAGCAGAAGAAATTAGGGAAATATTTTTCTGAAAATCAGATCAGAATCACAGAAAATATTATAGGAAAATAAGAAAATGTATTTTAAACATGAGATACTAGTTGACATAACAGCATGATGATATTTTGTTTATCTTCTGGAAGTAATTCTATGTGCTGTCCATGTTTGGCATTTGTTAGCTGAACAATTGCAAAAATGCAATAACTTTGAGTATGAACTTGTCAACGTTTGACATGTAATTTTTCTCTTGCATTTTTAGACACAGAGGACAATCAATGTAAAGTGCTCAGGTTAATAAATATTTAAATTTGAAATGGAAATTATAGGGGGAAAATTTTGTTGATGCTTGAACATAATTAGTTCCTACAAAGTATTATTCTGTCAATCTGGTCTCACATGAATACTGAGCATGCATAGGGCATTAGATGGGCTTATACACACTGCTCTTTATTAGAGTAGGAGAGAAAATGGAAGATAAGAAGGTAATCTGAATCTGTAAATTGGTTGATTAAAAAAAAAGAACTTTTATCTTTTATATTTACCTTTTTTGTTTTTAGAAACCACATTCAACTGTGCTCAGGGATATATTTTATTTTTGTTATTAATGCCTTTATTTAAGCACCAGGATAACAAAAAAGTTTGTTGTTAGATTTGTCATAAAATTGTACTTCCTCTATTCATCAGTGCAATCTTCCCGCCACCAATGCCCCTCTTCTCCCTTCTTCCACACCCCCTGCCTGTCTTTGAGACAGGCCCTCTCATGATAGTTGTTGGTGTACATATTTCTCTAACTGCATCACCAATTTTTGTGGTAAGCTTCGTATCATGGGCCACTCCATCCACACCTCGTCTCTATCGTCTCTAGGTATTATTACTATACTATCTTCTATTTTTCTAAAATTCCACAATTGAGAGAAATTATTCTGTGTCTATCTCTCTCCCTCTGACTGATTTCACTCAGCATAATATTTTCATGTCTATCCATGTATAGAAAAATTTCATGACTTTATTTTTCCTGACAACTGCATAGTATTCCATTTTGTATATGTACCACAATTTCTTTAGCTATTCACCTGTTGTTGGACATCTGGGTTGTTTCCAGATTATGGCTATTGTAAATAGAGCTGCAATGAACATCGGAATGCAGAGAACATTTTTGTATTGTGTTTTTGTGTTCTTAGTTTATACCCTTACGAGTTGTATAGCTGGATAATATGGGAGCTCAATTTCCAGTTTTTTGAAAATTGCCATATTGTTTTTCAGAAAGTCTGAACTAAATGAAATTTTAACCAGCAGTGAATGAGAGTACCTTTCTAGCCACATCCCCACCAGCACTGATTGTTCTTGTTCTTTGTGATGTGCGTCAGTCGCTGTGGTGTGAAATGGTATCTCCTGTTGTTTTTATTTGCATCTTCCTGATAATTAGTGATGTGGAACATTTTTTCATAAGCCTTTTGGCCATCTGTATTTTTTTTTTTTTTTTGGTTTTTGGGCCACACCCGTTTGACGCTCAGGGGTTACTCCTGGCTATGTGCTCAGAAATTGCCCCTGGCTTGGGGGGACCATATGGGACGCCGGGGGATTGAACCGTGGTCCGTTCCTTGGCTAGCGCTTGCAAGGCAGACACCTTACCTCTAGCGCCACCTTCCCGGCCCCAAGCCATCTGTATTTTTTCTTGTCAAAATATATTTTTATTTATTTGTATTTGACTTGTTATTAATGTATTTAAGCACCATGATTACAAATATGTTTATAGTTGGGTTTCAATTATTTCTGGTTCTGCATTCAGAGATCTCTCCTGGTGAATCTTAGGAAACCAAATGTGGTGCTGGTGTACTGACCCAAATCAATCTTATGCAAGATATGTGCACTCAACCACAATTATCTTAACACTTAGGCCTATCAATGAATATTAACAATTTGGGAGGGGGCACACTTTGCTCTGCTCAGAGCTTATACTTTCCATGGAGACTTGGGAGACAATATGAGAAATCAAGAATAAAATCAGCTGAGCCCTGCGCAAAGCAAGAGTCCTACCCATTGTGCCAAAAAATCTAAACTAAACAATTATTTTTAGGAACATAAGAACATGTTTGTAACCATTGTGCTTAAATAAAGAAATTATTAAAAAGTAATATTTTTAATATTTGCAATACATGGCCAATTAATTAAAATATTTAAACCTGTGGCCAGAGAGATAATATATTTGTTAGGTGCTTGCCTTGCATGAAGCTGACCTGGTTTTGGTCCCAGATATTCTACCGAGCATAGCCAGGACTAAATGTTCTGAGTGCAGAATTAATGTATTTGCACAAAGAAAAATACAAAGATTTTGATTCTTGAAACTGTTCTTAAATATTGTTCAAATAAAAGCTGCCTCACCCCCCAACCCCAAAAAAGAAATATAAATAAGCAATCAAAAGCAAAATATTACTTTGTTATTTTGTATTAATTTTAAATATAGGAGATATTGTTCATAGTAGTTCTTAGAGATATAGGGTGGAGACCCTAATTTTGCAAGTAGGTGCTCAATAATAATCATATACAATGATCATTATGACAATGTCTTGATAAAGTACTCCAACTTACCCATTTTCTTTTGACTATGTCTTCTACTAGGCCCTAAAACATGATTCAGCTCCAGAAGGACTCTTAGTTCAAGGACACTACCTGATCCCTTACTGCTGCAAACCATTTCTCAAACACAATAAGACCACAGTGTGGGAGGAAAATGTGTCCTGGATCTCACCCCACACAAGATTATCTCAAAAGACATAATGTATATATCTATATTTTCTTGTATGTTTAATACCTCAATAGTTATACCTCTTAGTGTGTTTATTTCCCTAAAAAAGGTAATTTCCTCCATCCATGTTGTTTTTTATTATATATATTTTATCTTTTTATTTTTTACTTTATTTTAATACATATATAATTTTAATATATATTCATTTCTGATTGGTATGAAATTTTTTAGAATTTAGAAAAAGTCTTGTTGGGATAAAAGTTTAGGTCAAAACCAGAGCACAGAAAGTGTATAGCCTATCATTCTTATCCCCAAATGCACCAGCAATATAACATGGCAGCATTCCCTTTGGCATAGGCATACTAAAAAAAGGGGAAATCTTATGTATACAAATAAGCTCTTATCTACGAGAAATAGGAAGCCATAAATTGGGGCCAGAGTGATAGCATGGAGGTAAGACTTTTGCCTTGCATGCAGAAGGTCGGTGGTTTGAATCCCGGCATCCCATATGGTCCCCTGAGCTTGCCAGGAGCAATTTCTGAGCATAGAGCCAGGAGTAGCCCCTGAGTGCTGCCGCTTAGACCCTTCCTTGCATGCACAAGGTCGGTGGTTCGAATCCTGGTATCCTATATGGTCCCCCGAACCTGCCAGGAGTGATTTCTGAGTGTAGAGCCAGGATTAACCCCTGAGCACTGCCAAGTGTGACCCAAAAACCAAAAATAAAATAAAATAAAATAAGTTAAAATAAATAAATAAATAAATAAATAAATAAATAAATGTAAACCTAAGTATTTATACTAAATCTTGTCAAGTGTCTTTGTGTAGCTTTCCAGAAAAAAAAAAAAAACAAGAGGTATTGAATTTGTGTGTCTGGGATAGCATTTTTTTCCCTAATTGTCTATTAATTTTCCTAGTAACATTTGTATAGAGTGTGATAGGACTATTACAATGTTTACCATTCAATCATGAGAAATAATCAAACCCAATTTTAAGTATGAGAAAATTAGCCCTCAGAATAGTTTAGGGCTAATCCAAAATAGATTAAAAAATGATGAAACCAAATATTTTAAAATCACTTTTTCTATTTTCAGGATTAAATTACAATTCTTGATTAAAATATAATTCTTTCAGTGAGTGTTAAGCTTACAGGTGCTATAATTTCCAAAGAGAATGTAATAATAATTCTAGTGTACTTGAAGCTTCATGAATTTATAAGCCAAAAACCCAAAAAATCCATTCTCTTCATAGTCAGTATATCCTCTTCCCTTTCAGATCACATTTCAAAACTTCTCAAGTGAAAGAAGATACTGGAATCCTACATTGGCCTCTAATGCTATAGTCACAACTTTCGTTGCTTGTCCCATTCCTGTTCTGCTGTCAAAGACATTGGGGGAGGGATTACTGTGTAACAACTGTGTCAAGAGTTTTATCATTCAAGATGAAATATGATATATTTTTGGCACATTTATAACAGTAAAGTTACTTTGACAACACAATTGAAAAGTGAGTTTCCACCACTAAACTCTAATATGAAAGGTGTCAGCCAAGTCTATGAACTCTGGCAATATAGAAAAATCAAGTTGTGAGCAATAACTTTTCAGGGAAAACAAATAGTAGTTGAGGGGGGTGATGTAGTTTTTATTAGGACAGAATGTAGCAAAGATTTCTCCTAGGTGGTGAGATTGATTATATTGAACCTATGGCATAAGAAATATAGGCTCATTGGAAATTATAGGAAATAATTTTAACAAGACTATCTCTTCTCAGACAACTGCTTAGATTGTATCTTTTATATAAACCTTGAATAATAAAATAAATAAATTGTAGGCTAATATTCATTAACTCTAGTATAATTTATATATGTGTATTACAGTCAAATATAAACACACATATTGTTCCAAAGAAGAAGATATTAGGGATTTTAAGTGCTTTCTATAATAATAGAGATAGCCTTCAATATAGATCTTGGAGTCGATACTTCTAATTATGCTAATAATTATATAATAATATAAATAATAATAAATATAAAATATAAAATTGATCTTTCTGTAATGAATATTATCTATATCTTGTTTCTTTAACCATCATAGTCAGATTACAACAACAAGACTTTGGAAGAAATATAAATATAAAAAAGTTATAAGGCCCAGAGCAATAGCACAGTAGTAGTGTTTTTGCTTTGCAATTGGCCAACCCAAGTTTAAACCCCTGCATCAAATATGGTGTCCAAAGTCTACCAGGAGTGATTCTTGAGAACTGAGCACTGATGGGTCTGGTCCCAAAAACAAAATAAGTAAACAAATATAAATAACATATAAATATGCAATAAGTATTAATATAATATGCATAAAATATTATATCACTGTATTCATAAGGCAGATGCTAGTGATATAAATAATTACCCTTACTATAAAGTATATGCCTAGGCTATTACTAAAATGGTTTATATTTTCTAGGATGTTGATTTTTTAAAAATGTGGAAATTTTTGATTCAAAAATGTCTTAATGAATGTACATAAAATCCTGCATAAGAATATATTTTATACTGAGCATTGCCAAATGTTGAGAGAACTTGACAAAAATGGCTTCTTCTGATATTATATTTTCTTCATTTATTAGACAAAATGTAGAGTTTTTATTTCTCCATTGAATTTTAAAATTAGTAACTATGATAAATTGTGAACATGAAACAAAAAATAAAAGATCAGAAAACTCAGTATGCCCCATAAAGTATTTTTTTACATAGAGGGGGGGAAAGATTTGATCCACATTATCATAAAATCTTGGAAGAACTCCCAGAAGCAATAACCCAGATCAATAAATTGGGAGTTTGTACATTGAGTTTGTACATGTGTGACCACCAGAATGAGAACAAAGAATAAAACAAAAAGCAAAAACATGGGCCGGGCAGTGGCGCTGGAGGTAAGGTGCCTGCCTTGCCTGCGCTAGCCTAGGACGGACCGCGGTTCGATCCCCCGGCGTCCCATATGGTCCCCCAAGAAGCCAGGAGCAACTTCTGAGCGCATAGCCAGGAGTAATCCCTGAGCGTCACAGGGTGTGGCCCAAAAACAAACAAACAAACAAAAAAGAAAAGCAAAAACATTTATCATTTAAGTGAAAGATAAGAAAGGAAAAAACATAGTAATACATTAAAATGTAGGATGTGAAATGAATGAAGAGATTTCAGGGATAAAACAAACATTAATTAGTTAACTACACTATGAAGAACTTTCTCCAATTAAATATTATAATATTTTAAGGTTTTTAACTATGGAAAATAATAACACATTCAGCTTTGCATAAGAGTAGACATTGGAGACAAATTCAGCTCAGTGTTGGAGCACATGGCTGCCTGTGTGAGGTGCCAGGTTTGATATCAGTACATTTGAACCCTCGACCACCACAACAAAAACCACATAAAAAGGTTGCTGGATCTTGAGAGTTAGATAAAAATCTACCAATAATATTTGATAAGAAAATAGCACTTTAGAAACAGCAATTTACATGGCCAAAATATACTTGAAAATTATGAATATCTGGAGGATAATATTAGGTAATTATCCAGGCTTATAAAATAGTTTTCAGAATGTTAAATTTAAATAAGAAATCAAAAAATTTCCCAAAACTGTGATTAAAATTTTAAATACAACTTTATGTATTAAAAGTCCAAGACCTATAGGAAAGGAAAAAAATAAGTCAAATAAAATAAATTAAAATAAATCAGGAAACAAACAAGCAAAATTTCTTGTCTAGAATACTTGCCATCTGGTTGGAAAAATAACACCTAAAGCACTCCGACTTTCCAAGTGTAAAAAGTTTACTATGGTATTAATATTGAAGTTATTCCACTTCTATAATTTTTCTAGTCAATGACCAAGACTCCAGAGCAATGCACAAACTTGGTTCTATCTTGCTCTTATGTACTTGATTATTCTTTATGGTGACAGGTTGATCTTGTTTCATTTCCTTTTTTTCCTGAATACTAAGAATTGATGTTATAAAGGCTCCAAGCACAAAATCTAGCATGCACTGACATACTTTAAGTTGGCCCAAAACGATCCAGGAAATTTAAGATTCATCTAACGCGTCCTTAATTGCCACTTTGCTGATATATCATGGTTTTGTCCTATATTTTTTTTTGTTACATCCTTGTAAACATCACTTTGACTCATTTTGAGTAGTTTTTATTCTTGGGAGTTATTGGGCACTGAATCCATTAATTTGAGGAAGGGTTCAAAACACAAGGTAGCAAAACTATCGGCATAGAATGGCAATACTATTTGGACAGTAGTAGTTGAAAGGAGGTACCTCGAGTCTCTGTTTGAGCCTATTCTTTCACAGTAAGATTTGTTTTGCAACAAGTTTAAAATTGTTTGACTGTATTGACATTGGTCTAATTACGTTTATTTTGTTGAGTACTAGATCCTTTTTACTTTGTCATCAATTTGAAATTGTACATGAAATTATTTTAAGCGTTTTTGAAAGTTCTGTTCTTATTGTCTGATAATGATGTAGTATATTGATGTTCTTCATCAGTGAAAGAACATTTCCAGAATAAATCTATAGACATTCTGCCTATATATATTTACTCAAGTCAGCTTCATGGACTGATATATTTAGAGGTATTTATTCTACCAGAAAAATGTTCAGACACTCTTCCTTTCCTTAAATGACCAATTTGATATTTTTCAATTACCACACTTTTTCCTTTCTTCTTGCTGAGAACTGAATTCCATTTAGAAAAATCTGGAACATTTCAACTCCCATCAGTGTATGATAACTCTATCAGCAGAGTGCTTTCTATCCATTAAAATCTTTTAAAGGAATCTTGCAAATTACTCAACAAACTTAAAGATTTGCCCTGATTCTCTAGAAATTTTTGATGTCAGAGTACTTTGTAGAGACAGTCAAAGTGGAACTAATATAAGCGAGACATAGAGAATAACATGCTTGTTATATTAAATCTTATTTAATAAGATTTATATTAAATTCACTTAAGCAAGTATGTGCCATATATAAATCTTAGAAACAATCTGTAATGCAAAGCAGAGATTTGGGGAAGTATAGGAATTTAAAGATTGAATGTTTTGCAAGTTTGTTGTCTCTGTATTGAAAAGATATTTAGACAGGCTAATTGCAAAAATGTGGCCACTGAAGTGATATTTTCCCTTGGATTGATTTCAGAGACCTGATATATCTCCAATAAGCAGAAACTGGACTGTATACTAAATGCTGTCAGTTTTGGTCCAATTAATTCAGTGAATTACTTACCTAGTGTTGAACAAATATTAGTTGGCTATAGATTAAGAAATATCTTTGAAATGTAAAAATTTTATATATAAGTAATCTAGTCGAAATTTCATGAAAATGAAGGAACCAGTAACACTTGGGAAAAAGTTTATTTCTGAGAAATAAAATCTCAGAATGAACTAAAACAAGAACTATAATTCAGGTCTTGAATAGTGGTACTCATGGGGCCGGGCGGTGGCGCTAAAGGTAAGGTGCCTGCCTTGCCTGCGCTAGCCTTGGACGGACCGCGGTTCGATCCCCTGGTGTCCCATATGGTCCCCCAAGCCAGGAGCAACTTCTGAGCACATAGCCAGGAGTAACCCCTGAGCCTTACCGGGGGTGACCCAAAAAAAAAAAAAAAAAAAGAATAGTGGTACTCATGATTTCAATGAAATTATCAAACTTATTTTATCTTATGTAGAACATAAAAGCCCTATTAGAAAAACAAAAAAGAAAAAGAAAAGGTACCATTAACCTAGTATCTAAACAATCAAAATACAAATTTTAAGATATTAACTATAAAATATATAGAGTGGTATATTTGAAATTAAAGCCATTTTATGCGATTTATAATTAGACAAATATGCTGAAATTTCTAATTGATGTACTTAATATATACTCAAAATTATTGGTCAAAACATCTAAAAATAATAGAGTAAAATAGATAATTAAAATATTATGTTAAGAATAATTTAGAAAAACCTATGCATCAATTTGAGACCAAATTTTTTTTTTTTTGAAAATACACAGGGGAACTTTTAACATCCTTCTGTATATAAAATAAAATTTATGGCCAGGGCTTTAGAACAGTATAAGATATTAGAGCACATGTTCTGCCTTTATGAAATGTTGAGTTTTTAACATCTTTGCTACCCTACCAACAACAATAGTAATAATAAAAGTATCTCTATAATAATACAATTTAAAGTCTAAGAAGAACTGAATAATAGTAAAATATTGATATGTACAATTCATGGGTTGTCAGATAGACATTTATGAAATAGATATTTTTAATTAAAAAGATAATCTGAAGAGAAGGGCTGAATAGGTGATCGATCAGTACTCTTAGTCACCAGAATGCCAGCATCACCAGGGAATGCTCTCTTGGTGGGGGTCCTTGAAATATTCCTATTTCTTTTGTCTTTCCTAGAGAAGAATCCAGTAAGATAGAGACATCTCATAGACTTCATTGTTGGTTTAGTTTTGGGGTGACACCTGGCTATGTTCATGGAGTTATTCATAGCTCTTCACTCAGAAATGACTCATGACCATTTTAGGAATACCAGTAGTCAAGCAAGGCAAGGCCTTGATTTTCTAGAGGTTTCTACATTAGCTTTCCTAGTCCCCATTTGACATAGAAAAGCTTAGACTGATTAGATTAGCATAAATAAATGAAGTTCTGTCAATGTTTTCCCTTCCCCTCATCTCCGATTCTAAGCAATAAATACTATACCTGAAGTATAGTCAGAGCTCTCAGTTCACAAGGCTGAACTACTTTTGTAATTTTTATGCCTGTCTTGCTTTCTTAATACTTATGGTTGCCCTGTTTCAGGCTGTCTACACAGAGATGGTTCCCAGCAATGGAAGACAATGAACTTTGTTTTGTAAAATAAATGTCTAGCCTTAAATTAGTTATTAGAAAAAATGCTTCCAAAATAAATAAGTAATTAGACATTCTTTTATATTGATAAAAAAATGTACATCAGAAAATCTCATATCAATTATACAGGCATATAATAAATTTTAGAGCATAGGTTAATGAGAGCTAAAAAAATCAATGGAGAAACTTAGTATAGAATTAATCATCATGTTCTAAATCATCATGTTCTAGGACACATGGATATAGAAGCAAATAAAAATAAACAGCATATGGAACTGGAGAGATAGCATGGAGGTAAGGGGTTTGCCTTTTATGCAGAAGGTTGGTGGTTCGAATCCTGGCATCCCATATGGTCCCCTGAGTCAGTCAAGAGTGATTTATGAGCATAGAGTCATGAGTAAACCCCTGAGCGCTGCTGGGTGTGACCCAAAAACAAAAAAAAAATAAATAAATAAAACAAACTGCATATTTGCTATTTTGAAATACATCTGATGCATTTTTGCCTTAAATTATATTACTGTATATCATGTAAGACATTAGAAACAGTAATGTACAATTGCAGGTAAACTGCATGGACAACCCAATTTTATTTAATTTTATTATAATATTAATTTAAATTATAAAAGGCTATTCTGATTAAATTATTATTTCAATAATATAGGCAAAGTTATACAGTTATAATTTCATCTACTTTTATTATGGAAAACATGAGTAAAGCTTAAGCTATATGAACATTACCCTGCTATGCTAGAACAGTGTTTTATGTAGTTGCAATGAGATAATTAAATATATAAGCAATAGAAAAATAACACAAAGTAAATCATGTTGCAATGTCCAGAGAATTATCTTCTCTTTTATGTTGTTTTTCTTTTAGATTCATCTTGAAATTTGGTTTGAGTCTTTGACTTTGCCAGGTATTGAACCTCAGACAATAGCATCCACTACTGCTGTCTACAGCTTTGAAAGGCACTTTTGCCTGAATCAATCATATAATAAAAACTATTGAGTAATAAATCACTCTCCTCACTAATCTACAATAAGTTTCCAGCAGCATGGATAATTTGGTGCAATAGTGAGCTTTTTTAATTAAGGAAAAGTGATCGTTCTATTAATGCTAAAGAACTAGCAAAATATTTCAGCTGCATTATCAATTGGCAATGGTACCTTTGCCCAGAGAATGGAAAACCCAGACAAAGTAAATGATTTCTTGGCCTGTCAGCTAACTCTAATCTTTGAATTAGATCTTTTTTGGGGGATGGGGGAGAGTCACACCCGGCAGTGCTCAGGGGTTACTCCTGGCTCTACGCTCAGAAATTGCTCCTGGCAGGCTCGGGGAACCATATGGAATGCCGGGATTCGAACCACCCACCTTCTGCATGCAAGGAAAACGCTTTATCTCCATGCTCTCTCTCCGGCCCCTGAATTCGATCTTTTGTATGCTTGTGATTCTCGTTATAAATGTGTGACTTAATAAGATTTTTCTATAAATTGTTGATTAAAATATCCATTACTGGTTATTAGATATAATGTCATAAACAATGAATGTGTCAGTAAGATAAATAATATTGGTTATGGATTAGGTCTTTTACCTTTTATTCATGATTTACCTATTAGTATCTGTCTTGTTCTGTGAATGCTGTTTTGAGTGTATTGTTCCTAGTGATTTATATTAATGCCGTGAATTTTTATTTAAGAGATGTTTCTTGGGGCAGGAGTGGTAGCACAAGCAGTAAGGTGTGTGCCTTGCCCATGCTAGCCTAGGAAGAACAGCCAGCCAAACGCAGGACCACATAGCCCGGGGTAACCCCTGAGTGTCACCAGGTGTGACTCCAAAAGTAAAACAAAAAAGGAGAAATGTCTCTTAATAAATACATAAATATTAGGAAGTAATCGTTATGGTGATTCATTTTCAACCATAAGTAATTGAGATTGGACTGGACTTTCACATTCACTTTATAAGAATCTCAGTTGTAGTTTTGTTCCTAAATGGTAGGCTGTGTTTCTTTTACTTTTAGATTTTATGAATCACTTTATTGTAGATATTATTTGATAAGCACTTATATAATGTTGTATAATGTGTGTTAATTTCATATTACTTATTCCTATGTTTTGTGTTATATTATGCTTTAGATGTAACAGAAATATGTGAATTTATTTCTATTTTTAAATTTTCTAGTACTAATTACTATGACCAATGGAGTATTTAAGTATGCTTTAGTTATTTTTTAAAGAGTTATGTTCATTTTTTTTTTTTGGCTTTTGGACCACACCCAACAGTGCTCAGGGGTTGCTCCTGACTCTGCTCTCAGAAAAAGGCTCTGGGGACCATATGGGATGCCTAGAACCAAATCCAAGTCCATCCTGGATTCACCCTGTGCAAGGCAAATACCCTACCACTGTGCTATCACTCCACCACTGTACTTCCTACTTTTTATTAATTATCCTGAATTACTAGCTGGTAATATACTAGCTGATATATATTTAAATAAAGTAAGAATTTTACACAATTATTTTAGTTTTGTTTGTTTCATGACCTGGAACATATTCTCTTCTGTATATATTTTTATGTATTCTTGAAAAGTATTTTTTAATAAATGTGAGTAGATGGTTTTCTTAATTCCAGTTATGTAAGATGATATTAGTAGTGTAGTTCAAATTTTCTACAAAGTTTCAATGATCAAATTGAGCTTGTTGAAATTATTTAGATTAAGATTTAGATCTAGCATTTCAATGATCATATTGAGCTTGTTGAAATCTTGAATATAGTTTTGGTATTTTGAGTCTCCTTTCAATTTTACCAGTTTGGTGTCATATATTTTACAACTTTGTTAGGTATCATATATGCTTTAATAATTTATACATTTGTCTGAAACTTAGACTCTTTTATCACTATGAAATATATCTTGTTTCTAGTAATATTTCTTGTCTGACAGACTATTTTGTCTGATATTAATTTATCCCCTCTAGCTCTAAGATTTCTATTGACATGATAGATCTTGTTTCATTTCTTTACATTCAGAATATTTCTGACATTGCTTTTACAGTATTTCTTGGGAAGCTGGATTATAGTAGAAATTAACATTATCTTCCAGCATTAAATATATATAGAACAATTAGGTATCTATTTGATCTATGAATATTATTTTTTAACTCTATTACAATTTTTATTTTTAGTGTAATTTTTTGTATTTTTATTAATATCTTTATTTAAACACCTTGATTACAAACACGATAGTAGTTGGGTTTTAGTCATGTAAAGAACACCTCCCTTTCACCGGTGCTACATTCCTACCACAAATGTCTCAAATCTCCCTCCTCCCCACCCCACCCCCATCTGTGCTCTAGACAGGCTTTCCACTTCCCTCATTCATTCACATTGTTATGTTAGTTCTCACTGTAGTTATTTCTCTATCTGCACTTATCACTCTTTTGTTTTGTTTTGGCTAACACCCGCAGCGCTCAGAGGTTACTCCTGGCTCTACGCTCAGAAATCACTCCTGGCAGTCTCAGGTGACCATATGGATGCCGAGATTCCAAGCACTGTTCTGCATGCAAGGCAAATGCCTTACCTCCATGCTATTTTTCCCTCCCCAATCATCATTCTTTGTGGTGAGCTTCATGTAGTGAACTGGAACTTCCAGTCCTCCTCTCTTTTGTCTCTGAAAATTGTTGCAAGAATGTCTTATTTTTCTTAAAACCCATATTGAGTGAGACTATTCTGCATCTATCTCTCTCACTCTGACTTATTTCACTCAGCATAATAGATTTCATGAACAGCTATGTATAGGAAAATTTTATGACTTCATCTCTCCTGATGGCTGCATAATATTCCATTGTGTACATGTACTGTTTCTTAAAAATATTCTTGAATTTAGGAGTTATCATATAAGAAAAAAAATGTTATTAATCTGGTTAAGTAATTAAAAATAAATCAGGGAGAGGAGAGTATCTAGAAACAAATAAAGGTCTAGGAAATATTGTGGAATAAAAGAAAAAGTATACTGTGTATTGAGAATCATACTTTATTAAAAAAAACTCCATTATAAAACTATTCCTGCAAGGGGTAAGATCACATTCAAATTCTATGAATAATTTTAATGCAAAAATTGACTGTTAAATTTTTTCAGCTAATTTTATGGTGGGAAGCTTGTGTATATAGGAAAGGAGTTGGTTAGAGAGAATATATAAACCCAATACCAGAATCAATAATTAAGAGGACAGAGAACATGCTTCCCAGATATACAATCACCTAATTTTTGATAAAGGATAAAGAAATACTAAATGGAGCAAGGAAAGCCTCTTCAACAAGTAGTTTAGGCATAACTGGTTAGCCACTGGTAAAAAAACAAACTCAGACCCCAGCTAACACCATGTCCGAAGGTAAAACCCAAATGGATTAAAGATCTTAATATCAAACCCTAAGCCATAGAACAATGTTGCAAGTCAGCCCTGGATGGGATTGACTGATGGAAGGATGGAGGTTGAGGTTTTTCCTCTCCAGCTCGAAGCACACATCTGCCACCCTGTTCAGCCAGTGGTCCTGAGGTGAAGAGGCAGGTAAAAGGCTAGCAGACAGTCAGGCTTGTGAAAATTCAGCTTTATTCTGAGGACAAGACTGAAGCCAAAAAACTCAGCATCAGTTACAGCCATAAGCCCCCAGCCTTTCACAGGCAATTGCTTTTATCTCCCAGAATTAGGTACCACCCAATGGTGGGATCAGATACCACCCAATGGTGGGAGCAGAATTAGGTACCAACCTATGGTGGGAGCAGAATGCCAGGTCACACTCTAGGGTAGGGCACAATCACCTATCAGGGTAGGGTCAGTAACATAATAACTCCATTGAAATGTTTACATACACAACAGAACAACACATAGTTAAAACACTCCATGACATAGAGACTAAAGGCATCTTTAAAGAGGAAACAGAACTCTCCAAAACAAGTGGAAACAAAGATAAACATGAGAATATATTAACCTGAGAAGCTTCTGCACCTCAAAGGAAATAGTGCCCAGGATACAAGAGCCACCCACTGAGTGGGAGAAATTATTCACCCAATACCCATCAAATAAGGGGCTAATATCCAAAATATACAAGGCACTGATGGAACTTTACAAGAAAAAAAAATCTAATCCCATCAAAAATTGGGGAGAAGAAATGAATAGACACTTTGCCACAGAAGAAATACAAATGGCCAAAAGGCACATGAAAAAATGTTCCTCATTACTAATCATCAGGGAGATGCAAATCAAAACAACTATGAGGTACAAATCACACCACAGAGATTGGTGCACATCACAAAGTTTGAGAACAAATAGTGCTGGTGGTGATGTGGAGAGAAAGGAACTCTCATTCACTGCTGGTATGATTGCCATCTAGTCCAACCTTAACGGAAATCAATATGGAGATTCCTCCAAAAACTGGAAATTGAGCTCCCATACGATCCAACTATACCACTCCTAAAGATATACCCTAGGAACACAAAAATACAATACAAAAAAATCCCTTCCTTACACCTATATTCATTGCAGTGCTATTATAGTCAGACTCTGGATACAAGACATCAATTGTAAGTAGTAACAATGACCTCAAAACATTTTAAATGTCAATACTGTTTTCTAACTTTACAGGTTATAAATATTTGACTACCTCTAAACAGTTCTTACTCTCTACTTCCCTAAAAAAATGACTTAAAAACTAAGAAACTTTTCTATTTGGATGAATAAAGATATAAAAATGTCAGTGCAATGAGAAAACAAAAATTGTGATAAAGGAAAATTTTGTGGGGATTAAGCTTATTTATGTCTTTGTTCCTAAATATTTAAATTATGCTATCAAATTTTTGTATATTTTTATTTTGAAAAATAAACTTATTACAGATTTCATCGTAAATAGTACATGGATTGAAGTATGTCTATTGAGGATAATTTTTAAAGCATATTAAAAGTTACTTTTCCATTCATTTTAATTTTGTGTTTTAAATTATATCTGCTGTAAATATAAAATATTGATACTATTTTAGCTTCAAACAAACAAATCTCCTGGAGTTTTAATAACACATACAAAGCCTGTTATAATGCAATGTTACTTCAACATCGAACTTCAACTTCGAACATCTCAGAAAAATTAAATCATAAATAAAAATTTGGGGCCGGAGCAATAGCACAGAGATAGGCATTTGACTTGCACATGACAGACCTCAGTTTGATCCCCAATGTCCCAGGTAGTTCCCCAAAGCCAGGAGTGATTTCTGAGTTCATACTCAGAGTAATTCCTGAGTATCACCAGGTGTGACCCCTCCAAAAATTTAACTATAACTATTATAACTGACAAAAGGCATGGTGGTATCTTAATAATATACTATTTTTTTAACTTTACCTTTAAAACAGAATTCTTCCATAACGTAAGACAAGTATTTGCTTCTTGATTTTGTTTTTCATTTACCAAACCACATTTTAAATTGAATTGACACAAGAGAACATTTAGAAGTTTATTAGATTACTAGGGCTATCTGAATCTGCGGCCTCCATAAATTTATAAATTTGTAAATTTAAGTGAAAACGATCACTCAGCATTAAAAGTTTCTAAAGTTTAACTATGCTTTGCCAATTCTTTATGTTTCTTCTATTTTACATTCAGAAACAATTTAACTTTACTGATCAGTCATTTTATTGTAATAATAATTAGACTTCTTAAATGTTTCCATAAATCACTTTTATATTTTCTAATTGTCACCAAAATGTCTATGAATCATTAATTTTTTTTAAGATTTTTGGACCCATAAAAAGGCAATTTTGCATTCTGCTTATGACGACTTGTAGATATATTTACAATGTGCCAACACTTCTTCATGATGAAGTGGATATAAAAGTTAAAATACTTCCTTTGCCATAAAATTTTGTATTCTTTCTTATTTAGTTCTCAGGCTTCAAAGGATAGAGAGGTAGTAAAGAGTGAGATAAATTACTCTCACACAGGTCAATAAAAATGGCGAGAAAAAATTGAATATAATTTGCTTTAATATTTTCTTGGATCCTCCCATAAATTTGACTTATCTCATTTTATAGTACTCAGTAATTTTGTTTCATAGAGTATTCTACTTAATTTTCTCTTCATGCAAGATCTAGTTTAATGTTGGATTATTGCAAAATAGTACAGAGCTATCTTAAGGCAAAATTGAGGTTAGGGTCCTGAAGGTATGTTGCTTGCTTATGCACTTGTGGTCCTTTCAGAAACCAAAAAACATAGCATTTGTGTTCTCCAAGGAGGCCTTTTCTAAGTTCATGGACAATGTTCCTCACTACAAGTCTGTCATTTCTCACCCTAGCGATTCCTTTAGGCCTCCTACCATTCCTTTATGCAAAGAAATTGATGCAGGGAGGGTAGTTAGAGCAGAGAAAGGACCACTATGTCTATGAGAGTTGAAAATGCCATTCTAGACAAGAAATGGGTACTGAAAGGATATAAAGAGAGATACAAATGGCTGGGAGGAGTGCAGGAGGTCAGGAGAAAAACTGAGTACATTGGTCCCCTCAAATTCAATCATGAACAACTTTGCAACTGTGGGAGAAAATAAAACAACTATATTATAAACAAATCTGTAAACCAATGTTTAAATAAAGTAATTTTCAAAAATATAGCACAGGTGATTTTTGAAAAAGCTCATTATGTGTAAAAGATGACTTTATGGGTCTCATTCTCCCTTTCACTGCTCCTGAGTCACAGAAAGTCACTTTTTGCAATTTGCACAGCCCAAAACACTATTCTACTAAAATAGTAAAAGAGGATTTTGATTTGGTTTTGATGTTTTTTGCTTTATTTTTTAAAATTTTTAAATAATATCTTTTATTTTATTTGGTATTTTTCGGGCCACACCCGTTTGATGCTCAGGGGTTACTCCTGGCTAAAGCACTCAGAAATTGCCCCTGGCTTGGGGAGACCATATGGGACGCCTGGGGGGTAGAACAGCGGTCCTGATCTTTCCTTGGCTAGCGCTTGCAAGGTAGACACCTTACGTCTAGTGCCACCTCACCGGCCCCTTAAATAATATCTTTAAGCATCATGATTACAAGCATGTTTGTAGTTGAATTTTAGTTACCTTATTTTCCGGCGTATAAGACGACTTTTGAAACAAAAAAAAAGTCAACCAAAAATTGGGGGTCGTCTTATATGCTGAGTATATCTCGAAAAATGTTTCAATATGCTGCTAAACAAAAATTGTCTGAATATTGCCACAAAACAAATTTACCAACTCGATCCTGCACCAATCACTGCAAGGCTGCTCGGACCGCCTCTCTAACTCAGCCAATCCAAGCAAGCTTTTTATGCATGCAAATTAGACAATGTTTTGATCCCGAATCTACACTGTAAAAAGCCTTCTCAGATTGGCCAGAGTCAGAGAGGAAGTCTATTACAGTATAACCTTTGAATCTTTGCTTGTTGTGATTGGCTCATTGTAGTACATACAGTTGCAGCACAGGAACTTTCTGTCTGATTCAGCGAATATAGACCTAAACCTATGTTTTAACTGCAAAATTAGGGGGTAGTCTTATATGCCCAGTCGTCTTATATGCCAGAAAATACGGTATATAAAAAATACACCCCCCCCTTCACCAGTGCAACATTCCCACCACCAATGCCACAATTAGATCTTACTCCTGGATCTTTGCCTTCAATTACTCATGTCAGCTTTAGAAAACTACCTGGGGTGTGGAAATTAAATGCTACTATAATACATGCCAGACAAGTGCCATAATTGCTATGCTCTCTCTCTGCAGTCCTTGCATTAAGGTTTTATACTCATAAATATTATGAAAATGGGTGATATTTTTTCATATAATATTCAGATCTGAATATTGACTACATCTCTATTAATTTTTTGTTTTGTGGTCATCTTTAATTAAGAGATCACTCCTACTATGTCTTGGTACATTCAGAATGTGAGGGTTGGATCCCAATTTGCTGTGTGCATGGCAAAAACCACTTGCCTATCTCCTTGTTTTTATGTGTGTAGTGAATGCATATCTAGGAACACTAACTGATATTAGTATATTGCCTATCAATCCCCAGATGGAGGAAATAGTATTCTGTTCACAAGACTATCACAAAGACAATAAAGAAGTCACATATACATTCATCACAGAATAGTTAAGACTTGGTACATGGCATAGAAAGCATTACTTTCCCCACCAACATTATTCTGAACACCCATAGGGTCACAATTAATCCATCCTTTACATTTTCTTTCTTGCCCCATAACATCTATGTTAAAATCAGAGCAGTTACTGTTTCCATTTCTGATTTCAATGTAGAAAAGGGTCATTGTCCCTAATGAAACATGGTTTTATTTTTCTTTAGTGATTTTCAGAGACGAGGGGGTCTGAAATTAAATATTTACAAATGCAGCTGCACTGGCTCAGTACTTAGCAGAACTGATATAGTACTCCTTCATTGCAAGTTCTAATAAACAAAACTCATAAGGATCATGGGTTTTTGGTAAGATCAGGACGTGAGACTTATGTTTAATGAAAATGGTTTTATTGCTTGTAACAAAAGGACACCTTTTTTATCAAGTGTGTACACACAAAATCAATACTCCCATCTCAACTGTGATATTTTTCAAGGCTTAATTAGCTTACTTAGCATGGATTTCCCTTTTCAATTCCTAAATTAACCACTGAAAGATTAATCAAATAATTTAATCTCTTTTAAATCTAACTTGTATTTTCAGTTTTATCCTTATAAAAGTGGATTTTATAAAATAAATATTTTTCCCTGAGTCCCAATCAAGTTAAAGAAATTATCCAGGGCCCGGAGAGACAGCACAGCGGTGTTTGCCTTGCAAGCAGCCGATCCAGGACCAAAGGTGGTTGGTTCGAATCCCGGTGTCCCATATGGTCCCACGTGCCTGCCAGGAGCTATTTCTGAGCAGACAGCCAGGAGTAACCCCTGAGCAACGCCGGGTGTGGCCCAAAAACCAAAACAAAAAAAAAACAAAAAAAAAAAAAAGAAATTATCCAGAAGGAAGATTTGGGTAATATAGGGGTACAGAGTGATGATAAACAACTTAGAGAAGGAATTTTCTCCAATGGCCCTAAATATATCCCACTGTGGCATTGTACAATAATGTTAGTGGTTCCCAGTGGGTGTGTGACAATGGATATAATATATACAATATATATACAATATATAAATAGGACTAGCATCACTGGAATCTAATTAAGAGTCAAGGATAAGATGCTTTAATATAAAAACATGACATCTAACGTATTTGTCAGACCAGGGTAGCTGGGTTCAATGCAACCTCATTACCATATTACTATCTCTCTAGTTCCTATTTCCTCTTTTCTTTAATTCTTTAGGTTTTTTTAGCAGAAAATTTGTACCTATTATTTTTTGTTTTAAATAGAAAAGGTGGAGTTGTAAGATGACACCCAGCCTTAAACCCAAACAAAGGTGCCCCCTTCCTCCTTCCTTAAACCTCTTTATTTGATATGTAAATGTATGCTGAATAGGTACTTTTGTCTCATTGTCAACCTTCCCCTCCTGGTGGATGGGCATTGGTATAAAAATAAAGCCAGTTTTGGCTTGGTGCTTGGAGACACTGTAAAGGAGAAAAAAACAAGAAACCACTCTTAAAATTCACTGACTCCTTGACTTAAAAAAAACAACAAAAAACTCAGATCTTATCATGTCCTCCAATTTTGTAAACTTCAAAATTCAACAAGTTCTTTTGTCCTATCACTAAATTCTAATACTTTCATGTTCTTTTGTAGTTGTTGTTCTGTTTGTTATTGAAATGTTTTTGTTCCTTGAGATTTTGAATAGATACTATGCCCTATATAGGGAAAACACTTGAATGTCTGCCTTTAGTGCAACTCAGTAATAAATTGTTTCACTGTGTATAATGTTTCAGTTATCAGGAATGATTCTTTTAAAAAGTGAGTAATCAATATGCACTGACATATATTTAGACTGTTAGTTCTCATTTTTTTCTTAAGTTTGAATGCTCTATTGCTTCTTTTTAAGCAATATTTGTCTATCCATTAATAGGGTAATTATTACCATGTATCAGACAGCTGAAGAATGAGTCTCCAAATCACTTTCTTATAACACTGTTACTTCCTCTATATGCTATTTCATTGGCTGTAGTGGTTCTCTGTGACTGTCCTCATTGGTTGTTCTTTATTATGTATCCTAAATATAGTAGAGGTCTTTCGGTGGCACCTTGATTTGACTATCCCAAGATAAATAGTCTTGTCAGAAATGATGTTTAGCAACACAATTTAAAACAGAAACTTGACTTCCAAACCTATAATATAAAACAGAACAGAAATTAATTTTAAAAATTGTGATTAAACAAATTACTAAATAATGAATATTTAAGTATGCATATTTGTTAATGTTCTATTTCAAAAAGTGCCTCTTCCTTCACAGTCCCAACTCATCAATTACTTGTAAGAAAAGCATCTCAAGTGGATAATTTCTAAATGAAAGAAGTATAAAAATCAGATGTCTTTGTCATGGTAGTTTTCCCATATGAATATTTCTTATCTTATTCTGGATAAATATCTGCCATGAATATGAGAGAGACAGAGAAATCACATTGCCCTATGACTCTCAGCTTTTGAATTTCTGCTACTTACAAATGGACTTAGTTGTGTCATTAGTAAAAAAGATAAAATCCAAAAACATTAGTCAATAGAATTATTTTGTATTTAGAATAATTGGAAAAAGAGGGATTATGAAGCTGAGAGATGATATAGCAGATAAGGTGCTTACTACGTATACAGCTGAGTCTCATTTGATCCTTAGAACCATGGATGATATCCAAAGCACTGCCTAAAAGGGTGTCTGATCACAAAGCCGGGAGTAAGTTCCAATAAATGCCAGTGTGGCCCCAAAACAAACGAACAAAACCAACAACAAAATCACAATAATTTTCTCATTCTATTGTATGTGTAGAAAAAATATATAACCTACAGTTCTCAAATATACTATCTCCTTGTTGCTTTTGGTTGACTTTTGGAAACAGACTTTTAATAAGTACAGAGTATATAGAAGGCAGTCAACCCAGCACTATTTTATATAAAAAAAATTTAATATAACATAGCAAAGTTAATATAAACAATGTTCTTGTTGCATCTACTTTATTAAATTTAAAATCTTTTAACATTTCAAATAAAGGATAGTGCTAGAACAGATAACGTTAGCAACAGATAACTAGAAAAAATGGAGAATATAAGTCAAGAAAATGCACACACAGATCACAAAGAAAAAAGGGTAATCTCAGTTTCAGTTCTCTACTTTTGCAAATGGAAAAGTCGAGGATATAAAAATTAAAATACCTTATATTAATTATCAGAAATATGATGGTTGGAAGGAAAAGGAAAAGAATCTATATTAAGAAACATAGATTGGGGCTGAAGTTGTAGAACAGTTAGTGCAGGTCGTAGGCAGAGGTGAGGGCACTTTTATGAAGCTGACCCAAGATTTATCCCCAGTATCTCAAATGTCCCAAGGCAGGAATGTTTTTTGAGCAAAAGGTAAAATAGTAACCCCTAAAACACTGCTATGTGTGGCCTCCCAAATAGAAAAAAAAACATAATATAATAAATAAAGCTTACCTATTTATTAATTTATATTCTATGTACCATAATATATAAGTAACTCCTGGATAAGTGAATGCAATTTAGTTTATCAAATCACTTTAATAAAAATATACGTTAATATTTGATTCGGAAAAACAATTAAACCATACTAAGTTTTGTCAATTTCTGAGTTCAAACTAGGATAGAATTATCCTTTAGCTGTATGAGTTATCCATATTATTATGAAAAAATACTTCTTACAGATTAATTTTATGCTCAATTTAAATAGTGGGAAGCTTGATTTTTCTCTGTAATTCAATATATTTTTGAAATCAGTCATTGTTAAATAGAAATTCAAATCTATATATAAAACTTACTCAGATTACTGTGTCTATAATTTTAAAAATTGAATTGCTGTCAAATGTAACAATTCAGCTCAATTTGCATCTCATTTGTGGCAGCTGATTTTCCTATCACTGCTTCCTGGTGGCAATCAATATTCTCAATGTGAAGTAATGATCCTCTCTGCTTTTGTTCTAACAACAGGATAACTCATTATGTATTTATTGTGAGAAGGATATCATAATATTTGTATGAACTCAGATATTAATCAATGAAAAGTATGTGTATGTATTTAAATGTATTTGTGTGAAATTATATGTATTTGCTTAATAGTGTAAGTAAGCTATCAATTAGTTTAAATATTTAAAAGCATTGTTAAATAAATGTAAAATTATGCACATATAAAATAAGCACATTTGCATGGAAATCATTGAATATATACAATTTTATTCTCAGAGGTTTATTTAAAAAAATAGATATACAAAGCCACTGAGTACCTGCTCCATGTTGTAGATGAGAAGAATTTATTGCATTTGAGTTAGGCTGTTAATAGATGATTTTGAGCAATTACACAAGAGAAATCTTGAGAATCAGTCTTGGAGTAATAATCATGACCATAGAGATCAGGGTCCAACAGCCTAGGAAACCAGTAATGGGGTTACTATTCAGATATATTTTTTAGTAAACAATAGAAGCTTAAGCATTATTATTTTAATGCATTCTTTTTAAATAATAAGTATATTTAATTTACATACAGACTAAAGCAATAAAATTAATTCCTATGAAATAATGGTAAAGGCATGCATTAGTGATGAAATTATTAGAGAAGGTAGTATATGAACCCTTTGAACATTAGGACAGATTTGGATAAAATTTAAATATACTTAGAGGTCAAGTTGGTGAAATTAAATCACCAAAAGAAAACATAAATGATGTTTTATTATTTAGATGGTTTAATATGACTAGAGGATAAAATATGTTTTAGAAGAAATAAATATTTTAATAGTAAAGCAAACTATGGATCCCTGTATCTAGAAAACAAAATAAAAATAATTTATAATTTTCTAATGAATTGGTAATGATGTTTGCCCTTAATGATATTGTATCATCTTCTGATTTTATGGAGACATAGTTAACATCACCTAGAACCAATCAAATCATATATAAAAATATAAACTTTCTTAAAATGCATTTACTAAAGTCAAAAAATTAAAAATGCCTTGTTAAATCATTAGTGGACTAGTATTTATTATGTCACTATATCAACTGATAATTTCCTCTTTACTATAATATTAATTTACAAAATAAACATATCTTAAATGAACAACTATTTTCTTTAACTATCTAAAGATAAAATTAATTCATAATTCATTTCTACTTTGAAGATCTCATCATTTTTATATATTCCTTAGGCAACATCTTTATTATTTTGTTCTTACCCAAGAATAATTCATCCATAAGCATAATATAAATACATGCAAAAAATATAAGTACATGCAAAAAAAATCTGTCTAAAATATTCTACTATAAAACATTGCTTATATTTTCACTAAAGGAGGCCAAACATAAATAAAAATAACTCAGTTTTGGGGAGCCAGAGAAATAGTACAGTGAATAAGTGAATAATTTGCCTTGCACCAGATTCAATTCCTGGTGCCCAATTAGGTTCCCTAAGCTCAACAGGAGTAATATTTTTGCGAGGGGCTGAGGAGTTGGGCCACACCCAATGACACTCAGAGTTTACTTCTGGCTATGTGCTCAGAAATCACTCCTGGCTTGGGGGACCATGTGGGATGCTGGGGAATGCAAGGTCCATCAGGAGTCAGTTGTATGCAAGGCAAACACCATACTGCCATTCTATCGCTCCAGCTCCAATAGGAATGCTTTTTGAGCACCACTAGGTATGGGCCAATAAAAAATATATATATAATAGAATTACCAGATGTAACTTAGAGATGAATTTTAGGACTATTTATGGAAGTAACGAGCACACACTAGAGAATTCCAGAGAATTATAACATGATCTTAGTGAGAGTATAATTTTCATTGCTATGTACCTGTGCTTAGTATGGAAATTTAAGATAATTTAGATCTTTCCATTGTCAATGCAATTTATAATATTTAAAATTCCACTGGTTAGACACTTAGTATTTTTGAAATTGGTATATAAAGAGCAATAAAAATGAATACCACTATACAAGTTGGTTGAGTATTTAAATATCTATTAAAATTAACATATAGCACTTTCTGATATAAACAACTCCAAAAAGTGCATAGCAATGGCTATATTACAAGAAATTTGTATGTCTTTTCTCGTTCACACATTTTCTTGATGTTTTTTTATATCTATATGTGTCTCTACTAAGTCTATTGCTGAGTTTAAGACAGCTGAAAGTCATAATAACAATCATTGCCACAAAGGCAAATAAAAAATCTAATAGAACAAAGATTCTGGATTTCTGAAA
This sequence comes from Suncus etruscus, assembly GCF_024139225.1. Taxonomy (NCBI): domain Eukaryota; kingdom Metazoa; phylum Chordata; class Mammalia; order Eulipotyphla; family Soricidae; genus Suncus; species Suncus etruscus. The sequence goes on along the minus strand of NC_064857.1, from coordinate 63,285,941 downwards.
GGATGTTGGAATTCTCTACAAAAGATTTACTGGTGAGGAAGTTACTTCAAAGCTTGCTTTCTGTGGTCATGAAGTTCAAAGGAAAGAAATATACAGTGACTCTTCTTCCTACAGACTCACTCATACACAGTCATTCAGAGGCGGGCACATACATTCACACATGTATGAATATAACCAAATGAAAGTGCTCTTAACAAAAGGAAATAATCCTTATGAAGATTTATAATATAGATAAAGGTTTAAGAGCAGAACTAAGCACTGAAGAATTTTGTACTTAAATCATAAGAGAAACTCCAAATGAAAAGATAATGCAAGAGAATGAATGTCTGGCATGGAGTTTTATAATATTTTAAGGGAGTGAAAGGGCAAAGAATCAGAGAGACTGTGGGATATGGAGATAGAAGAAACTCTTCAGGATTAAAAATGGCATGCCTGCACAGATCCAGAGACCTCACTTTATTCCAATTAGAACATACAACTAGATTTGATTTTGTTTATATTCTTTTGCTTTATTTGTTATGTTCTAGGGCAACATCAGGCAGTGCTCTGAGGTTACTCTTGGTTCTGCACTCGGGAATCACTTTTGGTGGTACTCAGGATACTATATGGGATGCCAAGGATTTAACACAGGTAAACTAATAAAAGAAAGCAATTTACATGCTGCCTTATCCCTCTCCTCCCTTTTATTTATATTCTTATATATTATACCAAAGACAGATTTTTCAAAACCTGTAGACCAACAGAGAACAATTTCAAAACTCAGACTACAAAAATAGTCTCTAAGACTACATAGTTTCCTTCACAGAAATCCTTGACGCCAAATGTACAGTAGTATAATATTTTTAAATGATGTAAATGAAATGCTTCCCTGAATATCATGACCTTCATGTAAAATCCAAATTATGCTCAGAAACAAAAACATAACTTTAATAGTTTTGTGTGATTTGCTAATGTACAGATTGCAGAAAAGTAATTGGGGAAAACTTTAAATGAAAACCTTAAGATTGATTCAGTAACTTTGGAATTTTATTTAAAAATAATTGAGTCACTTACAAATTAAAATTTACCTATGATGAGACCAGAGAGATAGCATGAAGGTAAGGCGTTTGCCTTTCATGCAGAAGGATGGTGGTTCGAATTCCAGCATCCCGTATGGCCCCCTGTGCCTGCCAGGGGTGATTTCTGAGCACAGAGCCAGGAGCTACCCTGAGTGCTGCCAGGTGTGACCTAAAAACCAAAACCAAAACAAAACAAAACAAAAATTTACCTACAATTTAAGTAATGTACCAAAAAGGTCACATTAAGAGTGACAAAAGCAAACACATTAAAAACTGACTTGAGTAACTACTCCAACTAAGAAGGCACAATCTACAACCTTAAGACAGACAAAAAGATATCCATCATCTTTTTATGAGAAAAAGTTTAATATAAATTATGAAATATAACTTCCTGCCTGTTAGCATCATATTTGCCAAAGATAAAAAACATTTTGTAGAGATGATGCCTAGAAAAGGAGACCATTTTACTCTGTGAGTGGGTGAGGGTAACTATAAAAATAAAAATAGGTCTTTGTATTCTAGACACAGTTTCCTTTGAGGTGCAAAAGCTTCTCAGTTTAACATAGTCCCATTTGTTTTTCTCTACTTTAACTTGTTTGGGCAGTGATCTTCCATCCTTGAAGATGCCTTTAGTCTCAATGGCATGGAGCATTTTAACAACATGTTCTTATATATACCTTATGGTTCTGGATCTGATATCAAGGACTTTAATTTATTTGAATTTGACCTTTGTGCATGGTGTTAGATGGAGGTCTGAGTTCACGTTTTTGCATATGGCTGACCAGTTTTCCCAATATCACTTGTTGAAGAGGCTTTCCTTGCTCATTTTTGTGTTTCTTGCCCCCTTTTCTAATAATACCATGCTGTTTTAATGACTATTGCTTTATAGTACAATTTAAAGTTTGGTATAGTGATGCCTCCCACTTTTTTTCCCCAAGGGTTGTTTTAGCTATTTGTGGGTGTTTATTTTTATGCTAATAATACCCAAAGACAATAGAGATGAGGGATGGAATGACTGGCCCAATATATGAAGCTTACCACATGAGTGGTGAGTGTGATTAAAGAAATAATTACACTAACAACTATCACGGTAATGGTAGTGAGTGAGAGAAATAGAATGACTGTCTTGAAACAGGCAAGGGGTGATGGAGGAATAAAAAGGGCTACTGGTGGTGGGAAGGTTGCTCTAGTGAAGGTTTGTGTGTGTGTGTGTGTGTGTGTGTGTGTGTGTGTGTGTGTGTGTGTGTGACTGAAACCGAACTACAAATATGTTTGTAATCATGGTGCTTAAATAAAGATATTATTTTTAACAAAATAAAGAAATAAAAATAGTCAATTTTTCCAAAAAATTAAATGAGATCTAATTATCCCCATTTCTGTGTCTTTGTATAAAAATTAAAAACTGAATTGAAACAACATGTAACTCTCATATTTTTACATCATTTGAAACAATGGAAACAAAGTAAATAAAATCTAAGAGTCCATCCTATGAAAGATAAAGATAAACACACATGCACCCCTACATACTGTCAATCTATGTACACATGAAAAAATAGATGAAATGCTGTCCATTGCAATAGGTGGAATTAATAGATATTATCTTGATGAAAACATATGGAGGACTATAGATATACAATAGACACTTGTGTGATACATAAAGAAAACAAATGAACTAAATGAGGCATGGCATTTTGAGCTATAGAAACAATTCATTGTTAGTTAAAAGGACAGGCATTCAAAATCAAGACAAAGGGGAAAGCCATGGTGAAAAATAGAACTTTACTTTCAGTGGTCAAATTAATTTAGTTTAGACACATTTTGATTTACAATGATACATACTTGAAATGTGTGTTATATTACAGTGGTAATTCATTGTTATTCTGGATGAAATTTACATTAGAATTGGTGAACTCAGTAAAGTAAAATCCCTTTCCCAAACTTGGTGGATTTCTCTCACTCTGTTGAGGGCAATGGGATAGAAGATGAATAAAGGAAGAATGCATTTTTATTTTTGCAAGTGGCCAATATTCATAGAATCTATTATGCTAAATGAAATAAGTCAAAGTAAAAGAGATAGACATAGAATAGTCTGACTCACCAATGGGTTTTAAGAAAAATTAAGGACATTATTGGAATAATGCCCAGAGACAATAGAGTTGAGGACCACAATATGAAGCTCACCACAAAGAGTGGTGAGTGCAAGTTAGGGAAATAGCTACACTAATAACTATCATGATAATCGTCATGAGTGAGAGAAGTAGAATGCCTGTCTCAAATACAGGCAGGGGTTGGGAAGGGCAGGCATTGGTGGTGGGAATGCTACATTGGTGAAGGGGATGTTCTTTTTATGACAAAAACTAAAATACAATTATGCTTGTAATCATGGAGCTTAAATAAAGATTTTACATAAAAAAGAAGAAGCACACAGGCTGGAGCCTTGGCCCAGTGGTAGGGTATTTGCGTGGATGTAGCTGACCTAGGATGGACCTCATCCCATACAGTCCCCCAAGCCAGGAGATATTTCTGTGTACAGAGTTAGGAATAACCCCTGAGCATCACTTGGTGTGGCCTAGAAAACAAACAAACAAAAAAAAAAATAAGCACATCCTCTAACATTTCATAATTTTAATGGTAAAAATGCAAATCTGATCTCACTGCTGAACTTGAATTATGGTTAATGTCATGGCTCCTTTGGGGCTCAGGCATTCACAGTTGGACTGAATAATATCAATTTTTTTCTAGGTCTCTACCTATCAAATCTAAAACACTTTCAGCTATAGTTATAATTTGAGACAATACACAAAGGCAGAGAAAGACCTAGCGAAAACTATTGTATAGAAGTGTTCCAGCAGAAAGGCAAAGAAAGATCTAGCAAAAACTGTCTCCCAGAAGCACCCCAGCATAAAGATATGCTCCTTAATCTGTGAAGGTGGGACCTCCCATCTATGAGCATAGATGGGACCCTGCTATGAGCATAGCAGCAGGGAGAGAGACTGAGAGGATCTGTTACCTTTGCTTGTTTCTCTTCTCTTCTCTTATGTCTCCTGAGAAGGCCAAGTAAGACCCAGTACAAACTGTCTCCTAGAGGCTCAAGAATAAAGTGGCCACTTGCGGGTGTCCTGCAAGCCCCCCTCCCCCCCCCCGAGGGGGCCCGACCAGCGGAGAGTAGATGAGAGGCTTACGGACAGCCGCACCTTTATTTTGCGTAGCTCAGATCAAAACCGCACCTGTAAAAATCTAAGAAGTTAGTAAAGAATGGCCCAAGACATGAAAATTTTTGTTCAAAGGCCCTTTAATATGAGTCTGCACTCTCTTATATAGACAAGGTAAAGGGGGGCAGGCAAAAGGCAATGTCAATCATTCGTTTGGCGCGCAAACTGCTTCATTATTCCAAATAAGGTATAAGCCCAGTATAGGTTAGGAGAAACAAAGGAAGTAAATCATTTTCCAGAAGGGAGGGGGGCAGTGAGACAATCTTGCAAGCCCTGCTAGATCAGCAGCTTTCAAGGAATTGCCCTATGACCCTGAGTAGGGTCTGCAGACCACTTTCCGGGACTCTCAGCAGGTTTTATGGTGGGGCAAGCTTTGTTGCATAGGGCGATGGGATTTAGCTATTAACTCAGGAATGTAAGCTATGGGGAGACTTGGCTCCATGGTATCAGGCTGTGTCTTCCTCCCCTAGGCTGAGAAGTTACTTTATTACTTTGATGGTTGCCTTTTTCCTGTTGGCTTATGGGCTTATAGCAGACAGCACTTAGCACTGAAAAAATGGCAGGGAGTTTTGCAAAAGTAACCACTGAGTCAGGTCACGGTAGCCAACAGCCACTCGACATTGCTTCACCACCATGCACTATTTCTGATTAATGAAGCCCACCATAACATATAGGTTAAAAAAAAGCACACTACAAGCATGACAATGAGGAAACCTCATAGGCAAACACTATGCATAGAGAATGAAGATGATAGCTCTGATGACTCAAAAAATACAAACCATCTTATTAATCTCTTAAAGAGTTTAGAATAGAAATATGGAGAATTCTCATAGGAATCAAAGAAAACATAGCTCAAGCTGAACAAAACACAAAAATTAAATCAGAAAACTCCAAACTGAAATAACAGGTCTGATAGCTGAACTGAAAACCTCAAAAGAAAGCCTCTCCAACAGGGTAATAGCAGCCAAGAATAGAATCAGTAAACTGGAAGATGAAATGCAGAATAATTCCATACAGCAAAGAAATTGGAAAAGAACCTGAAAGCAAATGATCAGACAATGGAAAAAGTAATCAAAAAAAATGTGAACAGATGAAAATAGAAGTCCTTGATAAACTCAACAGAAAGAACGTAAGAATCATTGGAGTCCCATAGGCCAGTGAAGGAGATCCCCAGGAAGAATCATCAGTCAAAGACATCACAGAGAAACAAAGCAGAGCAAAAGTTTTCATGCAATGAAATTCTGCATGCCCTAAGAGTACCAGCTAAAAGAGTCTCCAAGAAAAGCACCCCAAGACACATCCTAGTCACAATGACAAATCCCACAGATAGAGTTTGAATAATGAAAACAGCTAAATCAAAAAGGGAAATTATATTTAAAGGAGTATTCTTACGAGTTAGGTAGACATATCACAAGAAACTCTCAAGACCAGAAGACAATGGTGGGATATTTTGACAAGACTAACTGAAATGGATGCTTCATCTAGAATACTGCACCCAGTCCGTCTCACATTCAGGTTTGAAGGAAGGATACATAGTTTAACATATAAACAAAAGCTCATAATCTTTACAGATGCAAAACCAGCCTTAGTAGAAAAGCTGAAAGGTCTACTTTATGACAAGACAGATCTATAGACACACCAAAGTTATACACAACGATGCCATTAAATCCCATGACAATCATCTCCCTCAACGTCAATGGACTAAATGCACCAGTTAAGAGACAGAGAGTGGGTAAATGGATCAAAAAGATGAATCCAAACTTCTTTCTGCCTAAAATAATACACCTGAATAGTCAGAACAAACACAGACTCAAAATCAAAGGCTGAAGGAAAATAATCCAAGCAAACAACACCCTTAAGAAAGCTGAAGTTGTCATATTAATACCAGATGACACAAACTTTAGACTCAGAAAAGTTGTAAGCAATAAAGATGGACACTTTGTACTAATAAAGGGATATGTGCAACAGGAAGAAATCACACTACTAAACATATATGCACTCAATGAGAGACCAGAAAAATATCTTATACAATTATTGACAAATTGAGAGAGGATATCAATAACACAATAATTGTAGGAGACCTCCACACGGTCCTGTCAACAGGTAACAGGTCAACCAGACTGAAACCTAACAAAAATATATTAACCCTAAAAAGAGAAATGGAAGAGAGATTACGAGTATATATATTAGAAGAATGTGTATTCAGGTTTCATGAGACAGTCCATCCCCAGAAACCTGAATACACATTCTTCTTCAATGTACATGGGTCATTCTCCAGGATAGACCACATGCTGGCACATAAAGCATACCTCCATAAATCAAGCAGATAGAAATATAGAAATTTTGCAGGCTATCTTCACTAACCCAAAGGCTCTGAAATTAGATGAGAACTACAAAGAGACACAGAAGAAAAACTTTAACACCTGGAAATTTAACAGCCTGCTACTGAAAAACCAGTGAGTCCGAGATGAAATCAAAGAGAAAACCATGTAGATTAATGGGAAACAACTGACAATAAAGACAAAATATCAGAATCTATGAGACACAGCAAAAGTGGTACTGAGAGGAAAATTTATAGCTTTGCAAGAACACATCAGAAAGGAAGAAAGGGCATACCAGAATAGCTTGATGACACTGCTTATAAAATTATAAAATGATCAACAAAAGGAACCAAAAATAGGGAGACAGAAGGAAATATCAAAGTTGAGAGTAGAAATCAATGAAATGAAAACCCTCCAAAATCTGAAAAATCAACAAAAGCTGAAGCTGGTTCTTTGAAAAAATGAAGAAGTTTGATAGGCCATTGACAAAACACACAAAGAAAGATGAAAATTTATAACCTCTATTAGAAACGAAAAGGGAGAGATCACTACAGATATTGCAGAGATTCAAAGGGTAATCAGAGACTACTTCATAAACTGTATGCCAGGAAACATGAGAACCTGGAAGAAATGGAAAAATTCTTGGACTTTTATACCATTCCACTGTAGAATAAGGAGGATGTAGCATATATTATCACCCCTATCACTATTGAGTTAAATAAAATGGTCATTAAATGTCTGCCCCAAAACAAAAAGCCTAGGCCCACATGGATTCACTAATGTATTTTTTCAAACATTGCATTGCAAGAGAAACTATTACCAATTCTTGTCAGGCTCTTGTTTTTTTTTTTTTTTTTTTTTTCTTGGAACACTTCCAAATAGATTTTATGAAGCCAACATCACCTTGGTACCAAAACCAGACAGAGATGCTGCCTAAAATATGTACAGACCAATATCCCTGATGAAAACAGATGTGAATATCCTCAACAAAATTCTGGCAAATAGGATCCAATGTCTCATCAAGATTATTCACTATAATCAAGTAGGTTTCATCCCAAGAATTCAAGGATGATTTAATATCCATAAATCTATCAACATTAAAACAATATCAACAAAAAATAAAAAAAACAATGATCATATCAATAGACGCAGAGAAAGTATTTGATAAGGTTCAACACCCATTATTAATAAAAAAAACTCTCAGCAAGATGAGAATGAAAGGAACCTTTCTCCATATATGTGTAAAGGCCATCTACCACAAACCAATAGCAAATATTATCCTCAATAGAGAAAAACTAAAACCCTTTCCTCTAAATTTTTGTACAAGTAAAGGCTGTCCTCTCATAACTGGAAGTACTTATTATAGCGATTAGTCAAGAAAAAGATATCAAGGGCATCCAAATAGGAAAGGAAGAATCAAACTCTCACTATTTGCAGATGACATGATACTATATTAGAAAACTCTAAAGTCGGGGCCAGGGTGATAGCATGGAGGTAAGGTGCTTACCTTGGATAAAGAAGGTTGGTTGTTCAAATCCCAGCATCCCATATGGTCCCCTGCAACCTCCCGTGGGAGACCCCCGACCTGCGGGGGTGTGGAAATGAAGGTTGCTAGTTATTCGCGGGTTTGCCCTAGCAGAACCGACCTGTAAAGAAGAACTTGAGAAGTTAGTAAGAGAAGCCCTCAAGAATGCACATGCTGTTCAAAAGGGATTTATTGTCGGGGGGAATCAGCTTTTAAGGGCTAAAATACGTCAGAGGGTGTTACAAGTTTTCCACCAATCACAGTTACAAGCATTCATTAGCATAAGCTGGGGCAGGTAATAGGGAGGGGCAAAGAGGTAGAGAGCACCTTTTACCTGAAGGCATAAGATTCAAACAGAGTTCTATAAATTATACTCAAGCATAAATAGAACATCAGCAGTAATCCTAATAACCTTTTGCTAACACAAAGACAAGTTGCTCTATATTTTTCTTTCTGGCTGGATGTATTGGGCTGCTTTGAATTACTTTAGTATTTGTCTATTTCCTTTGTTCTCAAGGCATGGGCGCCTTTGGTCACGTGGGTGACCAGATTAGGAATTACTGAGGTGTCCTATGTTCTAGGTTTCATCAGCTAGGCTCCCCACAGTCCCCTCAGCCAGCCAGGAGTGATTTCTGAGCGTAGAGCCAGGAGTAACCCCTGAGCTCTGCAGAGTGTGACCCAAAATAAAAAAAAAAAAAAAGAAAACTCTAAAGTCTCTACCAAAAAGCTTCTAGAAACAATAAACTCATATAGCAAGGTGGCAGGCTACAAAATTAACACACCAAAATCTATCACCTTTTTATAAACTAATAATTAGAGAAAAATGGATGTTAAATAAACAACCCCATTCACATTAGTGTCACAAAAACTCAAATATCTTGGAGTCAACTTGAGTAAAGATGTGAAGAACCTATACAAAGAAAACTATAAACACCTGCTTCAAGAAATAAGAGAGGACATACAGAAATGGAAACACATACCCTGCTCGTGGATTGGCAGGATTAACATCATTAAAATGACAATACTCCACAAAGCATTGTACAGATTTAATGTGATTCCTCTAAAGATACTCATGACATTCTTCAAAGAAGTGGAGCAAACATTCATTTGGAAAAATAAACACCCAGGAATAGCTAAAGCAATCATTAAAAAAAGGAATATGGAAGGAATTACTTTCCCCAATTTTAAACTGTATTACAAAATAGTTATCAAAACAGCATGGTATTGAAATAAAGACAGATCTGTAGATCAGTGGAATAGGCTTGATCACTCAGAGAATGTTCCTTAGACATACAATTACTTAATTTTTGATATAGGGGCAAGAAATATTAAATTGAGCAAGGAAAGCCTATTCATCAAGTGGTGTTGGCACAACTGGTTAGCCACTTGCACAAAAGAGAACTCATACCCACAGCTAACACCATGTAAGAAGGTAAAATCCAAATGAATAAAGACCTTGATATGAGACCTGAAACCATAAGGTATATAGAATAACATGTAGGTAAAGCACTCTATGACAATGACTAAAGGCATTTTCAAGAAGCAAACAGAAACAAGTGAAAGCAAAGATAAATAGATGGGTCTATATTAAGCTGAGAAGTTTTGTACACCTCAAAGGAAATAGTGCTTAGGATACAGCAGCCATTCACCAAATGGAAGAAATTATTCACTCAATACCCATCAGATAAGGGGCTAATATCCAAAATATACAAGTCACTGAAAGAACTTTAAGAGAAAGAAAAACTTTTAATCCCATCAAAAAATGGGCAGAAGAAATGAACAGACACTTTCTCAAAAAAAATAAAAAATAAAAATGGCCAAAAGACACATGAAAAAATGCTCCACATCACTAATTATCAGGGAGATACAAATCAAAACAACTATGAGATAATATCTCACACCACAGAGACTGGCACACATCACATCACAAAGAACAAGAATAATCTGTGCCGGAGGGGATGTGGAGAGAAAGGAACTCTCATTGATTACTGGTGTGAATGCCATCTAGTCCAGCCTTTATGGAAAACAATATGGAGATTCCTCAAAAAACTGGAAATTGAGCTCTCATATGATTTAGTCATACTACTCCTAGGGATATGCCCTAGGAACACAAAAATACAATTCAAAAATCCCTTCCTCACACCAAAATTTGTTTCAGTGCTATTTAACAATAGCCAGATTCTGGAAACAACCAAAATGCTTTCAACATATGAATGGCTAAAGAAACTGTGATACATATACACAATGGAATATTATGCAGCTGTCAGGAGTGATGAACTCATGAAATTTTCCTATGCATGGATGTACATGGAATCTATTATGCTGAGTGAAATGAGTCAGAGGGATAGAGATAGACACTGAATAGTCTCAATCATCTATGTTTTATTAATTATATTTAATTTTATTTTGATCATATTAGCTTACATATCTTTCACAGTAGTATTTTAGGTACATATTAACATTGAATCAGGGGAATTCCCATCACCAAATTTGTCTTCCCTCCACCCCATTCCCATCTTCCATTTCATATTCCCCACCCTCACCACCCAGGCCGTTAGAATAAGTGATCCCCTCTGTGTCTAGCTTACTACTTAGTGATCATATATCTGTTTGATTCTGGTACCTTCCCTTATTTTCCCCTCTATTTGAGAGATAGAACTAGATAGTTCAAGTTATGTCATTTTGTTTGAAGAAAAGAAAAGCAATAAAGTGGGGTAAAAATTAAATAAGCCAAAAAAAATTAAGAGACATTTTTGTAATGATTCTCAGAGACAATAGAGATGAGGGCTGGAACATCCAACTCACAAAATGAAGCTCACCACAAAGAGTGGTGTGTGCAGTTAGAAAAATAACTACACTGACAACTAACATAACAATGTGCATGAATGAGGGAAGTAGAAAGCCTGTCTCAAATACAAGCAGGGAGTGGTAGGGAGGTGGGAGATTTAGGGCATTGGCAATGGGCATGTTGTACTGGTGAAGGAGAGTGTCCTTTATATGACTAAAATCCAACTACAATCATTTTTCTAATCAAACTGCTTAAAGATATTAAAAAATAAAAAATAATTTGAGACAAAAAGTCATAATAAATCTCTCTTCTCTCTTCGAGATATGTAAGTAGATTATCTATACCAATATAGATATAGACATTATAGATGTGTAGAATACATATATAGTTTCTCTGAAGAACCGTGAAACAAGATTTTTATTTTAGGTATTTCAATGCACAAAATTGCATATGATGGTTCCATCCCCTGGTGTCCCATATGATCCCCCCAAGCCAGGGGAAATTTCTGAGCTCTTACCCAGGAGTAACCCCTAAGCATCAAATGAGTGTGGCCTAAAAAACCAAGAACAACAAACAAACAAACAAAAACTGCATTTTCTTACACAATGTTCTACAATATACCCATATTTCTAAGTATATTTCAATCATGCTTAATTTACTAATAAAAATTTATGGTACAGCATGTAATTATATGATATATATTATATAATATGTGGTGATATGTAATCATATATTAATAGTATTATTATGCATTTTATATTTATTATATGCATTATTTTATTGTACCAGCTAGTATACAAATTATATAACATAGAATATTATATAGATTATAATATAGCTGATCACTTTAGTGGGAATCAGAAGTTGTGATATGATGTTAGATCTTTCTCCCATTCATTTGGCATCCCTCTTGGAATTTTTTGCAACTGCTCCTTACATTCAACTTTGTATATTGTCATCCTAAGTGTTGATAGCACTGATATCAAGCTTTCTTTTTTACATTGAGCTTTTCTTTTCTTATAATTTTAACATTTAAAGTCAAAGTATCACTTCTTTGCATATCAGGTTAAAGAAATAATGAACTATGGGGGAAATATAATTGTCATTAGAAATATCTTTGAGGGGCCGTAACAGTAGCACAGTGGTAGGGCATTGCACACAGCTGACCCAGGATGAACCTCGGTTCAATCCTGGCAGTCCCATGTGGTTCCCCAAGCCAGGAATAATTTCTGAGCACACATCCAGGAGAAACCCCTGAGTGTCCCTGGGTGTGGCAAACCCCCCCCCAAAGAAACAAAAGGAATGTATTTGATATTATCCAAAAGAAAATGTTGCATGATATTTTTTTAATTTTTTTTATTTAAACACCTTGATTACATACATATTTGTGTTTGGGTTTCAGTCATGTAAAGAACACCACCCATCACCAGTGCAACATTCCCGTCACCAATGTCCCAAGTCTCCCTCCTCCCCACCCGACCCCCGCCTGTACTCTAAACAGGCTCTCCATTTCCCTCATACATTTTCATTATTAGGAGAGTTCAAAATGTAGTTATTTCTCTAATTAATCTCATCACTCTTTGTGGTGAGCTTCCTGAGGTGAACTGGAACTTCCAGCTCTTTTCTCTTTTGTGTCTGAAAATTATTATTGCAAGAATGTCTTTCATTTTTCTTAAAACCCATAGATGAGTGAGACCATTCTGCGTTTTTCTCTTTCTCTCTCTGACTTATTTCACTCAGCATAATAGATTCCGTGTACATTCATGTATAGGAAAATTTCATGACTTCATCTCTCCTGACAGCTGCATAATATTCCATTGTGTATATGTACCACAGTTTCTTTAGCCATTCATCTGTTGAAGGGCATCTTGGTTGTTTCCAGAGTCTTGCTATGGTAAATAGTGCTGCAATAAATATAGGTGTAAGGAAGGGATTTTTGTATTGTATTTTTGTGTTCCTAGGGTATATTCCTAGGAGTGGTATAGCTGGATCGTATGGGAGCTCGATTTCCAGTTTTTGGAGGAATCTCCATATTACTTTCCATAAAAGTTGAACTAGACAGCATTCCCACCAGCAGTGGATAAGAGTTCCTTTCTCTCCACATCCCCGCCAACACTGTTTATTCTCATTCTTTGTGATGTGTGCCATTCTCTGTGGTGTGAGGTGGTATCTCATTGTTGTTTTGATTTTCATCTCCCTGATGATTAGTGATGTGGAGCACTAAGTGTCTGTTCATTTCTTCTCCCCATTTTTTGATGGGATTAGATGTTTTATTCTTGTAAAGTTCTGTCAGTGCCTTGTATATTTTGGAGATTAGCCCCTTATCTGATGGGTATTGGGTGAACAGTTTCTCCCACTCAGTGGGTGGCTCTTGTATCCTGGGCACTATTTCCTTTGAGGTGCAGAAGCTTCTCAGCTTAATATATTCCCATCTGTTAATGTCTGCTTTCACTTGCTTAGAGAGTGCAGTTTCCTCCTTGAAGATGCCTGAAGTCTCAAAGTTCTGGAGTGTTTTGCCTATGTGCTGTTCTATATATCTTATGGTTTTGGGGCTGATATCGAGGTCTTTAATCCATTTGGATTTTACCTTCGTACATGATGTTAGCTGGGGATCTAAGTTCAATTTTTTTCAAGTGGCTATCCAATTGTGCCAATGCCACTTGTTGAAGAGGCTTTCCCTGCTCCATTTAGGATTTCCTGCTTCTTTATCAAAAACTAGGTGATTGTATGTCTGGGGAACATTTTCTGAGTATTCAAACCTTTTCCACTGATCTGAGGGCCTGTCCTTATTCCAATACCATGCTGTTTTGATAACTATTTCTCTGTAGTACAGTTTAAAGTTGGGGAAAGTAATTCCTCCCATATTCTTTTTCCCAATGATTGCTTTAGCTATTCGAGGGTGTTTATTGTTCCAAATGAATTTCAAATGTGTCTGATCCACTTCTTTGAAGAATGTCATGGGTATCTTTAGAGGGATGGCATTAAATCTGTATAATGCCTTGGGGAGTATTGCCATTTTGATGATGTTAATCCTGCCAATCCATGAGCAGGGTATGCGTTTCCATTTCCGTGTGTCCTCTCTTATTTCTTGGAGCAAAGATTTATAGTTTTCTTTGTATAGGTCCTTCACATATTTAGTCAAGTTGATTTCAAGATATTTGAGTTTGTGTGGCATTATTGTGAATGGGGTTGTTTTCGTAAAGTCCATTTCATCCTTCTTACTATTGGTGTATAGAAAGGCCATTGATTTTTGTGTGTTAATTTTGTAGCCTGCCACCTTGCTATATGAGTCTATTGTTTCTAGGAGCTTTTTGGTAGAGTCTTTAGGGTTTTCTAAGTAGAGTATCATGTCATCTGCAAACAGTGAGAGCTTGACTTCTTCCTTTCCTACCTGGATTCCTTTGTTATATTTTTCTTGCCTAATTGCTATAGCAAGTACTTCCAGTGCTATGTTGAATAGGAGTGGTGAGAGAGGACAGCCTTGTCTTGTGCCAGAATTTAAAGGGAAGACTTTTAGTTTTTCTCCATTGAGGATAATATTTGCCACTGGCTTGTGGTAGATGGCCTTAACTATATTGAGAAAAGTTCCTTCCATTCCCATCTTGCTGAGAGTTTTGATCAAGAATGGGTGTTGGACCGACCTTATCAAATGCTTTCTCTGCATCTATTGATATGATCATGTGGTTTTTATTTTTCTTGTTGTTGATGTTGTGTATTATGTTGATAGATTTACAGATGTTAAGCCATCCTTGCATTCCTGGGATGAAACCTACTTGATCGTACTGGATGATCTTCTTAACGAGGCATTGAATCCTATTTGCCAGGATTTTGTTGAGGATCTTTGCATCTGCATTCATCAGCGATATTAGATTGTAATTTTCTTTTTTTGTAGCATCTCTGTCTGGTTTAGGTATCAAGGTGATGTTGGCTTCATAAAAGCTATTTGGAAGTGTTTCCGTTTGTTCAATTTCATGAAAGAGTCTTCCCAGTATTGGTAGTAGTTCCTCTTGGAAAGTTTGAAAGAATTCATTAGTGAATCCATCTGGGCTTGGGCTTTTGTTTTTCAGCAGATATTTGATTACCATTTTAATTTCATTTATGTGATGGGAGTGTTTAGATATGCTACATCCTCTTCCTTCAACTGTGGAAGATTATAAGAGTCCAAGAATTTATCCATTTCTTCCATGTTCTCATTTTTAGTGGCATAGAGTTTCTCAAAGTAGTTTCTGATTACCCTTTGAATCTCTGTCATATCAGTAGTGATCTCTCCTTTTTCATTCCTAATACGAGTTATCAAGTTCCTCTCTCTCTCTTTCTTTGTTAGGTTTGCCAGTGGTCTATCAATCTTGTTTATTTTTTCAAAGAACCAACTTCTGCTTTCGTTGACCTTTCGGATTGTTTTTTAGATTTCCACTTCGTTGATTTCTGCTCTCAGCTTTGTTATTTTCTTCTGACTCCCTATTTTTGGGTCCTTTTGTTGAGCACTTTCTAGTTCTGTTAGATGTGTCATTAAGCTACTCAGGTAAGCTCCTTCTTCCTTCCTGATGTGTGCTTGCAAAACTATAAATTTTCCTCTCAGTACTGCTTTTGCTGTGTCCCATAAGTTCTGGTAGTTTGTGTCTTTGTTGTCATTTGTTTCCAGGAACCTTTTGATTTCCTCCCTGATTTCATCTCGGACCCACTGGTTATTCAGTATGAGGCTGTTTAGCTTCCAGGTGTTAAAGTGTTTCTTCTGAGTCCCTTTGGAATTCACAAATAATTTCAGAGCCTTGTGGTCAGCGAAGGTAGTTTGCAAAATTTCTATCCTCTTGATATTATGGAGGTATGTTTTATGTGCCAGCATGTAGTCTATCCTGGAGAATGTCCCATGTACCTTGGAGAAGAATGTGTATCCAGGTTTCTGGGGATGGAGTGTCCTATATATCCACTAGGTCTCTTTCTTCCATTTCTCTCCTCAGGTCTAGTATATTCTTGTTGGGTTTCAGTCTGGTTGACCTATCCAGTGTTGACAAAGCCGTGTTAAGGTCCCCGACAATTATTGTATTGTTATTGATATTATTTTTCAGATTTGTCAACAGTTGTATTAAATATTTTGCTGGCCCCTCATTCGGTGCATATATGTTTAGGAGAGTTATTTCTTCCTGCTCTATATACCCCTTGATTAATATAAAATGTCTATCTTTGTCCCTTACAACCTTCCTGAGTATAAAGTTTGCATTATCTGATATTAGTATGGCCACTCCAGCTTTTTTATGGGTGTTGTTTGCTTGGATAATTTTTATCCAGCCTTTTTTTTTGTATTGTAATTAAAATAGTTTATAGTTTATAAAGTTTATATGATCAACTGTGTCAACAATACTATAGCCTTTAATATTAAAAGAGTTACATAAATTTTGTGGCTTTATATTGCTTTGTGTATTGCTAAGAAATGTTATAATGTACTATAATCTGGGGACTTGAGGGACAAAGTAATTGTGCATGTGTTTTTGTTTTATTTTCTTTAATGTTTTTTTGGCTGTAAATGAGAATTCTGTTTATGGGTTATTGTCTTCCCACTGAAACTTCACCTTGTCCTCTCTCTTTGTATCTTTGCCTTCATAAAATAGAAATAATAAAAATTATAATAATAAATCAATACATTAAAATAGTTTTTATTACTTTCTTTGAGATATGTATATGTATTGTTTTTACTCATTCTTTCATGTCTTACATTCTTTATGAAAGGAGAATATTGGAATGAAAATATTGATGAACTTTCCTCACATGCAAACTGCAGGTGAAAATGGTTGAATTGCTACATAATTATCTAACTCTAATTCTCATCTCTCACTAATCAGGAGTTCTCAAAATTGAATTTACATAAGAATAATCTGGAAAGACAGTTTAAACATATATTGTTTGAACTGATCTCCATGGTTTCTGATTTTGTAGATCTTGAAAAATTTTATGTTTGAATTCATACTCTATGAGATGCTTTTGTTGCTGATTTCAGAATTACACTTTGACAATCACCAAAATAAGATGCAATGTATTATTGCAATAGTCAGATAAAATAATGAAATTGGGGAAAAAACCACTAAAGCAGAAGATAAAGAAATTAGGCAATGAGAATATATTACATTAAAAATTCAGGTAAAGGAAAGTATATAAAAATTGACATAAAGAAAATATTTCTTTCATGAAGAATAAATGCAAACCTTTCACGCATAGGTAAGGGTTCTATAATTTGCTTCTATATTCCTAATCTTAAAGTGTTAGTCCTTATTCTTCCAGCGTACCTTCATCCATATACTCAATTTCCTGATGATGTTGCTTTTTTTTTTTTGCTTAGAACTTTCTTTTTTAATTAATATCTTTATTTAAACACCTTAATTACAAACATGATTGTGGTTGGGTTTCAGTCATGTAAAGAACACACCCCTTCAATAGTGTAACATTCCCATCACCAATGTCCCAAAGTTCTTGCCTGCTTCCACCATATTAAAATTCTTCCACCATATTAAAATTTTTCACCCTCAGTCCTTATTCTATTAGGCATCAAGATCGACCTCCTACTCAACGAACCAGTACCCTGCACCCAGGCGAGGGGACACCCAGATAAACCCACACCTCGTCTCCTGAAAGAAAAGACAGCCAACTCCCATGTGGACTCATGCTGCAAGGCCCTCCCTACTAACTCTCCCTAACGCGGACTGTTCCTTGAAACTGGGCCTAGCTCCAAAAGTATCCCCAATGCAAGAACTCTTCCAAGACCTCCCTGCCGCAAATTTTAATAATCTGAAAAAATTGTAATCAAATTCTTGTCGTTGATTTCTACTTTCAGTTCATGATTGCACCCAATTTAATGTTTTTTTGCCTGTTTCACTAGTTTATTTCCCCCATTGTTTTACATTTGTTTCTTTAGTCCTAGTACCATCGTGTTTTGGTTGTTTTAATGCCTAAATTGACTGTTAGATCAAAAATTGCCTTATTAACTCTTAAATATAATCTTGTGTCTCTCCCCGCTGCAGTACAAAAATTAAACACTGCCATCACCCTAGCCTTATTAAAAGGCCTAGGTGTTATTGGTGTAAGCACAAATATTTATTCATTGGTTCATACTCTAGAATCTGCTAATGCCTTATAACTGTTGCTAAAAATGTTTACAAACTTAAAGAAGTTTACACTACTGTTGATTTCCTAGCAAAGAGTGCAGAATAACCGCTGTGGTTCAAAATTTAACATTTTTTTTGAGGGAGGGGGGAAATTGTGTCATCCTTAGATTAAAATGTTGCTTTTTAAAATAAATTCAGCTTAGCTAGAGATAGCATTCAACACATAGAGGATAATTTAGTAAATAGATAAAAAGATATAGAGCAGAGTGAGAGCTGGTACAAAAATTGGTTTTCTACCACTCCATGGATAACAACATTGCTCCCAGCCTTTTTGGGGCCCTTCATTGGCTTTATGTTGCTAATTTCCTTTGGTCCTTGGGCTTTTCGCAAACTCACCACCTTCGTAAAGAATCAAGTGGATGAAGCAACCAGAAAGGACTCAAAGGTTCTATACCAACAACTATGCACCTCAGAAGACCAGCTGACACCTGACATCTCCCCTCCTGCCAACTCTCCGCCACTTAAGTTTGAAGTTATTGAGGAGCTGGCGCATAGACCTCAATCTGTGCCTTGCCAAGCTTTGGAAATGACTGAATCAAGGGTAGCAGATGCGGTGACTGGAAGCCCCACACCTCTTCACCCAGTGTGGCCAGTCCACCAAGGCACGTCTGTCCCTTCTATATTGTATACTAAACATGGGGAGATGTGGGAGAACGAGCACCCCACATATCAAAGGAACTCTGAATGAATTTTCCACCGCCTGTCTGATTCAAGCCACAAAAGTTTGCATAGCCCCGAACCAACAGAAAACTCTGCAAATAAATTTAGCTCAGCACAAAGAATCTGGCTTAACCAGATTCCTTAACCTTTCCATGGAACCTGTTTTTGTAACTGCTCTCAAGCATGTAGTTATAGATATGTTTTTGTAAAGTTTAAATTATGATCCTTATTGCTTGCACAAGAGATAGATCTAAATGGAAAATAGGATAAAAAATAATTGTATTTGCGTAAATATCAATTAGCTATTTGTTTAAGAATTTGCTTCCCCTCCCCCCATCCTGCCAGGTTCCTCTTTATCCTTCCCGCCATCAAAATGTGTTTATGCTTCCATTGGTTAAAATTGTTGTACTTGTACAAATCTGATTGGTTTATGTTTCAATCCTATGTTACTAAAATAGGCCCTGGATTGAGCTATTATGAAAGGGGCCCTTGGGCTACTGTGAAGGTAAGAAGTGCTCAGGCCATGGGGGTATTGTTGGAAAGATGTGTGCAGAAATAATGTTAACCGTATATTAACTTCTGATCCTCAATAAAAATAAGCTATTATAAAATAAAAAAAAGACTGGAGGGTGGAAGAACAGGAAGTGTTGACATGAAGTACTAGAATTTAAAAAAAAACAGTATAGCTATTTAGGAAAAATATATTTTAGAATTATCCAGCCTTTTATTCAAAGTCTATGTTTGTTCTGACTATTCAGGTGCATTTCTTGTAGGGAGAAAAAGGTTGGATTGAGTTTTTTTGATCCATTTAGCCACTCAGTGTCTCTTGACTGATGCATTTAGTCCATTGACATTGAGAGAAAGAATTGTCCTGGGATTTAATGCCATCTTTATATCGAAATTTGGTGTGTTTTTTGGTTAGTCTTGTCTTAAATTAGGTCTTTCAGTTTTTCTCTTAAGACTGGTTTTGTGTCTGTAAAGTTTCTGAGCTGTTTTTTTTCTGTGAAACCATGTATTTTTCCGTCAAACCGGAAAGTGAGTTTTGCTGGGTATGGTATTCTGTGTGAAGCATTCATTTCATTCAGTCTTGTCACAATATCCCACCACTGCTTTCTGGGATTGAGTGTTTCTGGTGACAGGACTGCTGTAAATCTCAAGTGTGCTTGCTTGAACGTAATTTCACCTTTTGATCTTGCTGTTTTTAGAATTCTGTCTCTATCTGTGGGATTTGTCATTGTGACTAGTATGTGTCTTGGGGTGGTTTTTCTGGGGTCTCTTTTGGTTGGTACTCTTCGAGCATGCAGGATTTGATCACATATATTCTTTATCTCTGGAAGTTTCTCTTTAATGATGTTCTTGACTGTTGATTCTTCCTGGAAATTTTCTTCCTGGGTCTCTGGGACTCCAATGATTCTTAAGTTGTTTCTATTAGTCTTATCATAGACTTCTATTTTCATCTGTTCCCATTCTTTGACTAATGTTTCCATTGTCTGCTCATTTGCTTTAAGTTTTTTGTCCAATCTCTCCTGCTGTATGGAATTGTTATGCATCTCATCTTCCACAGCACCAAGTCTATTCTCAGCTTCTGATACCCTGTCCCAGAGCTTATCCATTTTGTCATTCACTTCGTTTACTGATTTTTTCAGGCCTGTTAGTTGACATGTTATTTCAGTTTGGAGTTTTGTGATTTCTGTCTTCATATTTTCTTGGTTCTTATTAGTGGTCTGTTCAACTCTCTCCATGGTTTCTTTGAGTTCTTTGAGCATCTTCCATATTGCTAGTCTAAAGTCCTTATCTGAGAGGTTGATTAGTTAGTTGGTCATTATCTGGTCATCAGAATTGTCCTCTTCATTCTCTATGTCTGATGTTGGCCTGTGTTGTTTCCCCATTGTCACACTTGTATTGTGGGTTTTTCTACGTGTTGTGGTGGTATTCATTGGTTATAGGATGCAGGCAGCACACTCCTCTGGCTCCGCCCTTTCTGGATGAGCTGACTTGCCTCTAAGGGAGAGGGGTACTCCGTGGATGAAGCCTCACACAGGATCAAATCTTAGGCCCGAGCATGCAGCAGAGAAGACAGTCCGGAGAGAAATGCTTGCTTCTGTGATCTAGCACAGTTCTTAGTGTGATTTTTTTTCTTCTTGTTGCGATGGTGTTCTTTTCTCAGAAAGAGCTCAAGGCCATGTAGCGAAGCGAAGCCAAAGTGCTCTGCTGGAGCCTCTTTTTGCCCCACTCCCAAGAGTTTCACGCAAGAGGACAGTAGACAGACATACACTGGTAGCACTCACAGTTTTTCACAGTTGGGCCCCACTGGGCAGGCATTGTTTCGTGGATTTTCCCAGACTGATGTCACAGACAGGGGCGCATGATATTTTTTAAGTTTTTTAAATTACTATCTTTATTTAAACATCATGATTACAAACATTTTTGTTGTTGGGATCATTTATGAAAAAGAACACTACCCTTCGCCAATGCAACATTCCCATCACCCATGCCCTTGCATGATACTTTTATTTTGTTCTTTCTACAAAATTCTTTAAATGAAATTCCAATGTTCACCTAAGGGATGTAATTCCTTTAGGGATATAATAAAAACACTTGCAAAAAGTGACCAGAAGCATGTATAAGACTGATAGTAATGCTTAGTATCATAATTGCATTATTGTTCTTCATTTTTTAGTTTTCATTTTATCTTACAAAACTTTTCTTGAAAACATAATTTTATATAAAACTTATTTTATATGATTTTATCTTGTATAAATTCATTATCTATTAATTTATAGTGTATAAAATTTATTTTATAATGAATTTATTTTATATATAACATTTATTTTATAATAAATTTTCTAAAGAAAAGGCAAAAAATACCAAATAATACTAACATACCACAAAAACAAAAAGAAATTTTAATGTCCCACTTAAGACTTAGAAATATTTTTTCTGACTGAAGTACCCTTTGTAAACAAATAATCCTTTTTTCTGACATACTTCATGCAAATTTTCTGTAATCTTGATACATTTATAATTTTGTCAATATCATATTACAGTAGCTTAGTTGATATTATTATTATTATTATAATTTTTGATTTTGGGGTCACATCCAACAGCACTCAGGAGTTGCTTCTGACTCTGCCCTCAGAAATCACTCCTGGCAGGCTCAAGTGACCATATGGGATGCTGGAATTTGAACCACCGCCCTTCTGCATGTAAAGCAAAAGCCCTACCTCCATGCTATCTTTCTGACCCAGTTGATATTATTTTATTCTAAATATGTGTTTTATTACTATATATTTCAGTAAATAACAATAATTTAGTATTACTGTTTAATTAAACTAGTTGCTTGAAAATAGTTCAATAATAAATTATGTATGTTAATGGTATGTAAAAAGGTATAAAATGCTTTTAAAATTCTTTAGTAGAGTTCTTTCATTTTTTTCCCTCTGTTTATTGTTTTAAATATTTGCAAAAGTTGGTTAGGTTAATTTGCTAATTAATTTATTATAAAATAGTTAAGGTATAGAGTGAATAATTATGAAAGAATTTATTAATGATTTTTGCAATGCATATATATTTAGTGCATGTACATTTTTATATTTTTGTATTCATGAAGAAGTGAATAATTTATAGGACTTTAACAAAGATAAAGACTAGTCAGGAGAATTTTTTTTTTAATTTTTTTAAATTTATTTAAACACCTTGATTACATACATATTTGTGTTTGGGTTTCAGTCATGTAAAGAACACCACCCATCACCAGTGCAACATTCCCGTCACCAATGTCCCAAGTCTCCCTCCTCCCCACCCGACCCCCACCTGTACCCTAAACAGGCTCTCCATTTCCCTTATACATTTTCATTATTAGGACAGTTCAAAATATAGTTATTTCTCTAATTAATCTCATCACTCTTTGTGGTGAGCTTCCTGAGGTGAACTGGAACTTCCAACTCTTATCTCTTTTGTGTCTGAAAATTATTATTACAAGGGTGTCTTTCATTTTTCTTAAAACCCATAGATGAGTGAGACCATTCTGCGTTTTTCTCTCTCTCTCTGACTTATTTCACTCAGCATAATAGATTCCGTGTACATCCATGTATAGGAAAATTTCATGACTTCATCTCTCCTACTCAGGAGAATTTGAGAAATGAATCTATATATATTTTAATTTTCCAAAAATATTTTGAAAAAATTTATGAATAATCTGTATTAAATAATATTAAATAATCTTACTAATGATATAAGATATAGCATGGAGGTAAGGCATTTTCCTTTCATGCAGATGGTCATTGGTTCGAATCCCGGCATCCCATATGGTTCCCGGTGCCTGCCAGGAGTGATTTTTGAGCGTAGATCCAGGAGTAATCCCTGAGCGCTGCCGAGTGTGACCCCCCCCCACACACACACCAAATATACATCACTCTAAGTTTACTATATTTTTATTATGGGGATATAATTCTTCTGTGGCAGTTAATAAAAAAACATAAGCTGTATGTCTCTTTTCGAATGACCCCAATATTTACTTGTGCCTGTGCAGGAGGGGAAAAAAAAGCACAAAACAATTTTTCTCCTTTTTTTAATTATGTATCTAGTTTTTGTCGTTTGCATTGTTTTGATGTGATTATTGAAGTTGTCTCCATTTATATTTATATATTTATTTTCTTCCTTTCTTTTCTTTCTTTATGTGCTCTGCCATGTTTTTATTTTAAGATCATGGCTTTTATGTGGTGCTTACCTGCGGCCCCCCAGAAACCCCGACCCACGGGAGAGGCTGGAGACCACAACAGTTATTCATGAGTCACGAAGAGGATTTCGGTCTGAAAGAGAAGAGGGGCTGGGAAATAAAGAGACTCAAGACAAAAGGTTCCGATCAAGAGTCCGTTTATTGTGGGGAAAGGTAGACCTTATATAGTCAGGCCAAACAAAGAGAAAGGGGGCAAGGTATTCTTGGAATAACTGTAACTTTCCATAGGCACATCTTGTTTTTTCAAAATTAACAAGGTTATACATCATGAGGCTGGCATTCATCAATCATGAGGCCCACATTGTGTTAGAGCAACAAAGTATAAGATCTAATCTCTGCTTAGGCCCACCAGCCCCTATCTTTATGGGAACATCTTGGTGTCTGTGGTCAACTCCCGTAGCTCTGAGGTATGCCTAACTCCCTTTTCTTTAGGCCCAAGAGCAAAGGCCACATCCACTTGCTGCTCAGGCTGACAGCTCCTGCTAATTGTCACATAGGCATTTTTGCTCAGACTTTCAGAGACTCCATTTTGATTTTAGTAAAAAGGGCTTTAGTTATGCCAAACAGTCTCCAACACTTACCTTTATTGTCGGAGTGCTCACTGGATATTTTATTTGACACTTCTTTTTGTACTGTTGGGGTGATTCACCTTTTCCCCCTTCATCTCTCAAACCGATGATGAGAGTCTCTAGAAGGACTCCGCCCATTTTCGGTGTATTTGATTTTTACCCCAGTTTATTACTTTTCTCTTCTTCAAACAAAACCATGTAACTTTATCTATCTAGTCCTGACTCCCAGTTACAGGAGGAAATAAGGGAGCTACCAAGACCAAACTGATGTAAGACCACTAAGTAGCAAGTTAGGCACAGAGGAGACCACGTATTCTTGCAGCCCCGAGGATGAAGGAGGAAGATATGGGAAGTAGGATGAGAAAGGAGGTGTAGGGAGAACAATTCAGTGATGGGAATCCCCCTGATATTAAGTTAACATGTACCTAAAATATTATTGTCAACAATATATAAGCCACTATGATTAAAGTAAAAATTATATTAAAAATGTACCCATTGCCTTATATGGTATTGGACACTTGAATGTCAACTAGTAGTTTAAATTGAGTTATGCTATAGAAATTAATTATATGCTATATTTTTGTAATTTTTACCAAAAGAAAAAGTGAAATGCTTTTAACAATGTAAATATTGCTTAAAGTCTCTTTATATATTATATGCATATATGAGAAAATTTTGGCTATACCAAGTTGAATAAAATAATATTAAAATAAAAAATATAATATAAGGGGCTGATATGATAGTATGATGGAGAGAGCATTTGAATTCATGTGGGTTTGATCTCAGACACCCCATTTGGTCCTCAAACCGATCGTGCATGAAACCTGAGCACAGAGCCAGGAGTAAACCTGGAGCACTCCATTATGTGGCCTCCAAACCAAGTACTAACTCCCCCCAAAAGAAGATAATAAAGGAAAGGTGAAAGTGGGGTTTTTGTTGTTGCTGTTGTTATTCTTAGTATTCCGAGAATATTTGTAGATTTAAGAATAGAAGATAAGAAAAGATTTAAAAAATGAACAGATGTAAGGAAAAATGAAAACTTAGACTCAGCCAGTGAGGAGCTTAAAAATTAAATTATGTGGATATCTACCTATTTCTTATGCTCACCCTAGTTTATTATACCAATTTTATTAGATAAAATAGGCTACTCAGAAACTAAACTGAAACAAAAGTATGAATTTTTCCCAACTAAGAAAATGCTAAATATTTGGAAAAGTAAAGAAAGGCTGATTTTCACTCTGTGGATCTGAAATTGATCACCTGCCAATAAATTTGAAATATCACACCATGGTCTGACTATTTGTAGGCTACTGTGTCAGGAACATGTTCATAGTTTCCAAGAATATAAAATAAAATGACATATTGAAATTAAAAAAATAATGCAGACATGTCTAAGATCTACATGAGACAAGGAAGATAAAATTATACCTTACACCCACTATATCTTTGAGAAACTATGAAAAAATATTATATAATATGCTTTCAAAATATGCTTGATATTTTACTTTTTAGAGTGATCTGACATAAACTCATTATATATTTTGCCTGGCTGAAAAGATATGACTGAACTTTAATAGTTTTAAGAATGTCTTTATAGTTTTCATTGCCTACAATAATTATATTGTTTCACAATAGCTGGTGGATGTACATGTATAAGATTTTCCATCCAAAGTCCCTATTCTATTATGTATGAGTATCAACTTACATTGTAGATACTTAAACTATTTCCAACACCATGCTTTATTCTTAAACAGGTAATAGAAAAAAATGGTATGAGAAGCTGCAGACAACTAATGATGATTTAGGGAAAGATGGCTCCTTCTACTCTAATACATCAAGGTGTCTTTTTGTCTAGTTCCCAAAGGTATTTGCACTCTACAAGTATAAATCATAGAAATATCATCAGTATATGAAGGGAAATATATTGTCATTATGGTTTTAGAAATATAACTCTGAAAATCAGGAATAAATAGAAAACCAACCCTGTTCTAACTAATAAATTTTAGAAGACTAATATCATATATAAAGAATTGAGTGAAACTATATAGCCATATATACACATATATAGAACATATGGGAGCATTATGAACTTTACTAACATAATTAACTAGGATTATTAATTGCACTCCAGTCTGAGGTACATTTATGCTTACCACAATAAAGTTGGCTCTCTTCAAGTACATATATGTACTCAGAGACAGGTGGTAAAAAAACAAATTCTGCTGCAGTCAGGAAATCCAGAATCTAAGTGTGTCACTCAAGTTTGCAAGTCTATCATGTGGAATTTCATAATAATAATAAGGCATAATATATAAAGAAAAATTAATAAGAAAGCAAAGAGAAAGTCACAGTATTTTTAAGTAGAAAAAAAGTCACCCACTGTGAAATTAAGAAGTAGATTATTATTGCCACTTTAGTATATTAAGAAATGTGATTTCTCTCTGATACCCAAAAAAAATTAGACTAATATTCACACTCTATGCAATGGTTAATTCAAAATTACTTAAATACATTGCTCTTAAGCCCATTTCAAGTGCAATGCATTGAGGTAAACATAGCAGTCTTCATTTTCAACTAAATGCATAAACCAATGGGACTTTCTTACTAAAATAATTCTTCATTGAAAAAGAAATGAGGCTTAAAATAAAGATACCCTAATGTCCCTAATGGTGGGGACAAAATATATAAGGCAATCTCAAATCTCAATAATAATAAGAAAAGGTCCCATAAAAACAATGGAGAGAGAAGATGAACATATATTTTCTCAGAGAAGACATCAAGATAGCAAGTAAGCAAGTGAAAGATTCTTTATTATCACTGGTTATCACGGAAATTCATTTCAAAATGGCAGTGAGATTTCACTTCACACAAGTAAGTAGGATCTATATTTTTGAAGTTCAGAAATAGTAAGTGCTAGAAGAAATCTGGTGGAAAAGGATCCCTCAATCACTGCTGGTGAGACTGTTGCCTATTTCCATTGGAAAATAGTTTGTACAACTCAAGAAATTTAAGAATAAAGCTTTCATCTTACCCTGTGAGAGACATATTTTACACATGAAACATGAATGTATAATTACATAGCTTTATATCTATTGTTAACAATATGAATAAGGTTGCTTCCTCTGGCTTTTTTCTCTCACAAACACCAGGCTGTGGTTAGTGACTACATGAGAGGAAATTGTTTAGTGTCATACAAAAAGAGAAGGAAAATGGACAGTTTTAAGAGATAATATGAAATGAAGTGTTACATTTCTGATATTAACTCAGATTGGATCGGTCAAAGGGAGAAGCAGAGCACAGTTTCTGAATTGATAATTTATACAACTGGTTTATACTTCCTGGAAGAGTCACTTTTGGAACAATCACCCAGTTTAGGAATGTGGTATGAGGAATAGGTTTACCAGATTGGACGTTATTGTAATGGATGGGGAAAATATGATTAACGCCACCTCTGAATGTCAGTAGAGGATTGTGATACCTGTCACTTGAGCATGTCATTTTGTTCATTATGTTAGTGCTCAGAGTTTTTGTTCAGTATTCATAAAAAAATATTATGACCAGTGTTTGAGAAAGGTGATCACTTCCATTGTATGAAATTTAATTGAAAGATACTATTCTGTTAAGGAACCTACTAAATAGGTGAACATATATCCTGTCAGTTGATTAAATGTGTTATGTCATTGTACTGGAAGATATATTGTCCAAGAATCTACCAGCAATGAATAAAGAGTTAGTCAATTAAACGAGAAGAAATATGTGTTCCATGAAGGGATCAGAAATAAATATAGATAGACAGATAGATATATTATAGATAAATAGATATGTAGATGATAGATAGATATTTAATAGATACATAGACAAATAATAGATAGATAGATAGATAAATAGATAGATAGATAGATAGATAGATAGATAGATAGATAGATAGATAGATAGATAGATAGGTAGGTAGGTAGGTAGGTAGGTAGGTAGATAGATTATCAGGAAAAAACAGAAAGCAATAAATGACAAAACCACAGTTAATAAGATATTACTATGTAATATCTAATATCTAATACTAAGTAATAAGATATTACTATGATAGGAATAAAGTATTACAAAGGAATCAAGACAAAAAGCTAAGGATTTTAATAATGCATTAATAAATCAAATATAATAAAAAGAAAAATCTAAGATGAGCCATACATTAAAAATAAACAAGACTATTTTTCTCTACTGATTGCCGACATCTGATTCAGGTTGGTTTCATTGCACTAAAATAGATGAAAAGCTCTAAAAGAAGTTCCAGCATTTGGGGACACTTTTGAGTTATATAACCATGCAGTCATAACATATTAGGTCAAATTGTTCACTGATGAAAGATCAATTTATTTTTTGGTAGAACTGAATAGTCGATATGCTATTAACCATTGAATTTATGTATACAAAAAGAGCAATGTATTTAAAAGAATACATTCCATTTCCTATGAGTTATTTAGAAAGTGATTATAATAAAATATGATAAAAATGAATGAGGAGGGACCAGAGATAGTACAATGGTCAACACACTTGTTTGCACTCTGACCAACCCAGTTGAAATTTATGGCACCACATATAATAATTCCTGAGCATCTCTAGAGGTTATTTCTGAGTATTGAGTATATAATTACTCCTGAGCATCACAGAATGTGACCTCACTAAAATAAAACAGAACTAAACTACACTAAATCTTCCTTGGAATACAACAGACTGTAAATGGTAAGGTGCTTATCTTGCAACTCATATACTCAGTTTAATACCTGGCACTTTATATTTTTTTCCAGTTCCTACCAGGCTTGATTCCTGAGTCTTATATGCATGTAAAATAATATATCCACCCACAATTAGAATTATAAGATGGCACCAGTGTGATAGTACAGTGGTAGGGTGTTTACTTTTCATGAGCTGACCAGGAAGGACCTTGGTTTGAGTCCCGGCATCCCACATGGTCACCCAAGCCAGGAGCGATTTCTGAACACATAGCCAGGAGTAACCTCTGAACATTACCAGTAGTGGCCCAAAATCAAACTGAAAATAACTATAATATGATTGTCAGATAAGTAAATTTGGTTAGGTTTAAGTTGTGATTATAGTCATTTTTCTTATCTAAAATATGTGAGTTGTAACCATTAGTTTTAAGGTGTCTTGTAAAGTCTGAATTATACATGATATAATTGATGTAATAAATTAATATGTGTAGAGATAGAAACTTTATGAATTCAATTTGTAGCATCCTGAAAACTTTTTGTTTTGCTTTGCATTGTTTTTTGGGAGTAGAGTAATATTGGACACACCTACTATTGAGCTCAGGAATTATTTATATAAATTCTCAGAGAAACATATCAGTTGCTAGGTATTGCCGTACTGCTGTACTATCTCTTTGGCCCATCAGAATAATTCTTTTTTTGTTTGTTTTGCTTTTTTGTATCACACCTGGTGGTGGTGCTCAGAGGCTACTCCTGGCTCTGTGCTCAGAAATCTCTCCTGTCTGACGCAGGTAATCAAATGAGATTCCGAGGATCAAACCTGGGTTGGTCATGGGTTGATCTCGTGCAAGACAAATGCCATATAGCTGTACTATTGCTCTGGCCCCACACAATCATTCTTAGCATATTGTATATACTAAATACTTAATTTATGAGTGATAAATAAATATAAGGGAAATGAATGATTAGAAATAGCAAAATTGATATTTTTTAAAAATATATATAAAATGTAATAAAGACCACTAGATTTAATACAAACACAAACTTAAATCTTCTTTTTATAAAACAGCTTCTTGGGGCTGGAGAGATAGCATGGAGGTAATGTGTTTGCCTTTCATGCAGAAGGTTGGTGGTTTGAATTCTGGCATCCCACATGGTCTCCCGAGCCTGCCAGGAGCGATTTCTGAGCATGGAGCCAGGAGTAACTCCTGAGCGCTGCCACGTGTGACCCCCTAAAAAACAATACATAACAAAAATGAACAAACAAACAAACAAAAAGCTTCTTGCACATTTAGAGAGTTTCCACATTCAGTTTGTTATTTCAAAGGGTATCATGACCAAAAATAAGAAGAAAGAATTTAGAAATACAATTGGTATTAGCGGGAAAGAAAAGTCTCAAAAGCACAGATGCTCACATTATTTTATGGGGGAGATTTCTGTACTGCATTCACATTTGATGTATTTCTGAAATGAAGCACACCCATCTGCAATTCTTTATTCATCAGTATTCTCAGTGAGAAGTTCAAAATATAATGCTGACATAAAAATGATAATAAACTTAATTTGCAATTATGCCCTTCTATTTACAATGTCAAAAACAAATAAATCTTTCTCTGTGCCAACTTTTTCCTATCTTAATATTTTTGCATAAACTTTCAAAACTCATTTTGCTTTATATTCACAGTAATGGTTTGTGTCAATTTGATATTTCACACCAATTGATTTGCTTAATATTTGAAAACTTTTTCAAGGGTGAATGAAGCTACTTTCTGACACAAGGTCAAGTAGTCACTCTAGCAGACCCTGTAAATATTGTTCAGTCATCCTATAACTGTCCCTACAACTCGGACATTCACACATGAACGTTATTGATGTTTTATTACAATGATTTATACAACTATAGCCCCCATGTTGGAAATTGAAATTTGAACATGAACTCTATATAAGGACAAGATAATATATAAGAACAGATAGTATAGGCAAAAGGCACCCTTGGAAGTCCCATCAGCACGTCTAAACAGCGAGGGCCCCACCCCAAGTACTCCCATCCCCCATAAACTGCTGTCCAGGTTTCAGAAGCAGCTCCTGGAGGCAGATTTCCTGCTACCAGCTCAGGTCTGCAGGCTCAGTCTTCAACTGTCTGGTCCCCAAATTGCACAAATCCTAGCTCAGTGGTGGCACCCCTGGGAGTCCACATGCAAGCCACTGTCTGTCTTTGAAGCAGCTCCTGGAGTTAGATTTCTGGCTACCAGCTCAGGTCTGCTGGCACAGCCCATCTGCATCCAGATCCCCAAACCACAAAATAAAATTCAATTGATACCATATAGATCTAGGTATCTTGAACCTAGCATTTATTTCCCTTAGATAATTTAAACCACCCCCAGAAAACTAAAACAAACAAAATAAAAGAAGAATAAATCATTGAAATAGTTTGCATAGCTCTATCATACTTAGATAATTTACTGTGTATAAAGAAATGACCTGAAAAACAAATACACAACTAACCACCTCCTAAACAACCAGTTTGTTAGACCATTTTTTAAACTCCATGAAATTGATCTTTCAAACACACCAAATGCAAAAAAAAAAACAATGGGGTAACTAGGGTAAGACGTGCAGAATGGGATATGAAGAGAAATCTTAACAAATTCCAACTCCACAAAACTGCATAAGCCTAATGAATGAGTGTCAAGGCATGCAGCATGCATTTCTCTATTTATTAGAGAAGCATGCACCAGATGTGGCTTTTGGCTTTTCTGGTGCAGTGCCTAATTTTCCTCCCAAGAAATATCTGCCAGAAGGCCCATTGGAGAAGTCAATCATTGACCCTTGCGTGGTTTACTGGCTATATTTCTGACATATATGGCTGTGACATTATATTTTTTCTTTTTTTTTAATTTGACTTTGTCTCCTTTTCTACTACAGAAATTCGGCCTTAGCTATCCTGCAGTCACAACGAAATTTCAGTACCAAAGAAAGTCTGCCAAAAGCTCCCCGCTGGCTAGTTTATTTGTAACTCTTATTTTGAGTATAACCTGGCACCAGCAACTTGTTTTTATGAGTCTAGCTCCATGATGGTAAACAATTATTTCTGTCCCCCAAAAAATCCATTTTCCAGTCACTGCAAAAACATTGCTTGCAGAACCAGGTTCTTTCCTCCTGTTTCTTGAAAAACCTGTTTCCCAAAAACATCTTCAGCTCATGTTTCCCCTTACCTCTAGCAGGGCTCTTTCTCACCTACATAGGGTAGTTATTTGATATGTAGATTCTAGGGTCTGGTATCATTGTGTTGTCCCTCCTAATTATCCTCTGCCGTTTGTTTTCCCTGAAGACACCTTGAATAACAGAGTTGTGCTTAAAATGTCATCAGCTGAAAATTAAAATGGTCTCTTGTCTCATAGACATGGGTCCCCAAACAATGCATTTTGTGGGGTCTCAATTATTTCATATTCGTTTGCCTCGTGTACCCGCTCTCTTCCAGTGACCCCACTAAAGTTTTGCTTAGGGACGCAAAACTTCTGCAGCAGATGAGCACCTAAAATCAACATTTAATGTAAGGAATTGCTAGCCTGCATGATTAAGTATTCTATAGATGAACAAATAAAACAACTCAAAAAAGAACTCTATCAGAAGGTGAGAGAATTCATACAAAAGGAACTAAGGGAACTAAAAACATGTCAGCAGAATTACACATGTGATGAATGCCATAGATGAACTTGAAAAAAAATTACAAGCCAGAAATGACAAATAAGTTAATAAAGAAAAGAGAGGCAAAAAATTGGAAAAAAGACCAGAACAGTGTCACAGTGGTAGAGCATTTGCCTTCCATGCAGTTGACCTAGGAAGAACCATGGTTCAGTACCCTGGCATCCCATATAGTTCCCCAAGCCAGGAACAATTTCTGAGTGCATAGCCAGGAGTAACCCCTGAGTGTCACTGCGGGTGGCCCAAAAACCAAAAACCAAAAAAAAAAAAAAAAAAAAAAAGGAAGAAAATGTTAAGTAATTAATAAGCAAAGATAAAAGAAACAATTTTTGATTCATAGGAATACCAGAGGAAAGGAAAAATGGAAAGGAGAAAAACAGTATTAAGGGATATATTAACATAACTTTCCTACTCTCTGTAAGGAGGCTGCAGTACAAATCCAAAAGGCAAAAAAGAGTGCCAAACAAAATACAACCTAATAGAACAGCTCCCAAACATATAGTAATCAAATTGGCTGAGAGAGTGAGAGAGAAAGAGGGAGAGTGTGTGTGTGTATGAGAGAGAGAGAGAAAGAGAGAAAGAGAGAGAGAGAGAAACACTTTAAAGCAGTAAGGGAGAAAAAAAACCTTCAAGTATAAAGGAAAGAAAATAAGTATCAAAAAAGATTTTCCATTTAAAGCAATTCATCATGCAAAGAGTGGAATGGAATATTTAAGCTACTGAATGAAAAAAACTTTCAAGCTAGAGTTCACTGACAGCAAAACTCTCTTTTACATGGTAGGGAGGGATAACAATATTCTCAGACAAAAAAAAAAAAAGAACTCACAGTACATGTGCTAACAAACCAACTCTAAATGAACTACTCAGAGAACAATTACACAAACCAAATAGCCAATTGTAACAATAACTATACACAATATAATGGCACAACATCCCTTTTTGTCAATATTTTTTTTAAAATGTCAAAGGACTAAACTCACCCATAAAAAGGCACAGAATAAAGGGTTGGATCAGAAAACAAAACCCAAATATTTGCTGTCTACAGGAAACACACTTAAAAGTTCAGTATAGACATAGTCTTAGAGTAAAAGAATGGAAAACAATTATAGAAGCCTCTGGAAAGTAAAATAAAGCTTGGACAGCCATACTTATATCAGACCAAATTACATTCAACTTAAACAAAGTATTCAGAGTCAAAGATGGACACTACTTATTGACCAAGAGAACATTAGACCAAGAAGCAGTAAGGCTGATCAACATTTATTCACCAAATGTAGAACCAGCAAAATATACAAGGCTTTTGCTCACTAACCTAAAGAAACATATGAACAAAAATGTGATAGTAATGGGAGATTTCAATGCACAATTATTGCCAGTAGGCAGACACTAACAAAGACATAAGGAAAACTAGAAGAATTAGGACTAATGAATATATACAAAACCTTTCATCCTCAAAAAGCAGAATAAACATTCTTCTCAAGTGCACATAGAACCTTCTCTAAGATAGACTACCTTTTAGGACACAATACTAACTAAGAAAGTCACAAGTATAATAATTATACCAAACAACCTATCAGACCACAATACCACAGGTATCAACTTAATTGTAAAAAGAAGATGTGGAGAAAATCTAACACCGGAGACTAAACAACATGCTGCTCAACAACTAAGAGGAAATCAAGATAGAAATAAGAATATTTCTTGAAGTAAATGATAATGAAGAAACAAATTGCCACAACTTATGTGACACAGCAAAACCAGTTTAGGGGAAAACTTATAGCAATATAGGCCGACATTAGAAAAGAAGACAATGGCAAAATCAACAACCTAAAGGGATACCTTACATATCTGGAAAACCAAAAGCAATGGAACCAAAACACAAGCAGAAAAAAAATACCAGAGCAGAAATCAACAATATAGAAACAAAAAAAAAACCAATACAAATAATTAATAAGAGCAGGAGAGGGCTTTTAAAAGAATGAATCAGAGAGAAAAACTCACATGGATAAAATGGGAAAACACTCAAATCAGGTCAGAAATGAAAGGGGAAAGATTACAACAGAACCCCAAGTAATCCAAGACATAATGAGGATTTATTATGAAAAACTCTACTCAGTTAAGTTAGAGAACTATAGGAAAAAATGGATGGGTTTCAAAAATTATTATTTTTGAATCTTAATAAGGAGGAAGTAGAATACCTAAACAGGCCAATCACAAGTAACAAAATTGAAACAGTAATTAAGAAACTTCCCAAGACTAGAATTCCAGGATCAGATAGGTTCATAGGTGAATTCTATCAAACAGAGAAGAGTTACTACCATTGATCCTTAGAAATTTTCAAAACATTAAAAATATGGGAATCCTCCCTACTTCCTTTTATGAAGCTAATATCATGCTTATTTCCAAAGCTGACAAAGATATTACCAAAACAGAAAACTACAAACCAATCTGACTAATGAAAATGCATGCAAAAAATCCTGAACAAAATCTTAGGAAACTGAATCCAACAACACATCAAAAAAATTATTCAAAGTGATGAAGTGGGTTTCATCCCAAGGTTGAATATTTAAAAAAAAAAAGAAACTAGGAGACATCTCTTTATCTAACTTGAATCTCTATTACCAAGCCATAGTGATCAAAACAGTATGCTATTGGAAAAAAGACAGATTGTCAGACCAATGGGTAAGAATAGAATATCCAGTGATTTATCCTAAAGTATAAGGTCAATTAATCTTTGACAAAGGAGCCAAGAATTTGAAATGGAACAAAG
The DNA here is from genome assembly GCF_024139225.1 of Suncus etruscus. Taxonomy (NCBI): domain Eukaryota; kingdom Metazoa; phylum Chordata; class Mammalia; order Eulipotyphla; family Soricidae; genus Suncus; species Suncus etruscus. The sequence goes on along the minus strand of NC_064857.1, from coordinate 63,250,717 downwards.
ATAATGTCTTCAACAAATGGTTTTGGAACAAACTGGCTAACTATCTGTAAGAAATTAAAGATTGATCCATTGGCACAAAAGTCAATTCAAAATAGATGAAAGTACTTGAGATCAGACCTGAATCCATAAAGTTTACTGAGAAAAATATAGGTGTCACAGACCGGTTGATCTTGACATAAAGAAATCTTCTGGGGGGTCCCTGGAAAGGTGTGTACTGGTGTCAATTCATGGGTAATAGAAAGCCAAGGAGTCAAGTTGGTATCAAGCTCTGTTCTGTTTATTCAAGGCACAAGGTAGAATACTTATAATCAATTTTTTTAACAAATCATAAGGCTAATTTACCAAAAAAAAAAAAAGGCATAGGAGCAAATTGTACAAAGCATATTTCTAACACAGGATAGTTTCGCTTTTGAGGCTGCTTCTTGCTATCAGCAGTTTCTCAGTAGCAAAGTCAGTTGAGAGTTGTTTTGGTTTTATGCATGCAGAACTGGGGCCTGAAACGTTAACTCTTACTATAACACCAGAATATAATGAGGAGAAGAAAAAAAAATACTGGAACAAAATAACTACCATATTGCTTATTATTCTAGACCAAAAAAATTATGATTGTTATAAGAATGCTCCATGCACAATATAACCCCAAAAGCTTTTATTAGCAAAGTTTACCCTCTCCATTTATGAATTGCCTAGAAAGTGGAAAATCTTCCTCCTTGATGTGCTGGCCTCATATTTCCTAAGTTCGCTGACCCAACAAGCTGCCAGCCAGATCCCAAAGTGAAAGGACATCCTCTAAGCCTGCCTTTTATAAACTGGTGAAGAAGCTGCTGCCACCACTTCTACTGATTCATCCCCATATGCACCAGTAGTATCATGTGGCATTGTTCCTATTTTCATAGGCACAAAAAATGAAGAAATCTTAAGTATAGAAGTAAGTTCTTATCTAATAGGAATAGGAACACATAGAATTTTGTCATGGGGATTTGACTTAGGCATCAAATTGATTGGACATTGACTATCAAATCCCGAACCTTGGATCCTATTCTCAGAAATGGCACTGTTTTCTGTATCAGAACCAGGAATCAAATTCCCCTTTGAGGGAGGCCCTAATGCCACCTGGCACCAACCCGCTACAGAGTAGGCCCATATGACATCCTAAAGAAGAGAAGACAGCAACACCTTACTCTAAGTGTAGCTTTCCCTGTTTCACCACCTAACAGTGAGATGAAATCAGAGGATGTTCTGTGACATCCTGGCTTTGACATAGGATTTGTGTAAAAACCAAGATCCCTAATAATAGAAACCTGACTACAACAACTGCAATTGAATACAATTCTATTTTCAATGACAATGGAATACAATAATAGAATCAAGAAACCCAAACGACAACAATCTAAATATAAAATGGACCTGTTACACTGGTAGACCAGGGGGCTAATGGTGGATGTATGGCGTGCGTGCTGGGAACTTTGGTGGAGCAAGATCAACACTGGTGGTGGGAAAGGCCCTAATTCACTGTCATTATATGCATGAAATACAACTATATAAGACTTGTAATTCACAATGGTCTTAATAAAAAACAATTTAAAAAAAAGAAGAAATAGATATATAGAGATAAAGGTAATTTCTTTTTTTAATATATTCCATAAAAAATAAAGTCAAATATACTTTTCTAAGCTGGAAAGATAATATAGTGAATAAGGGTTTTTCTTTGCAAATTCACAAAATGGAGTGAGATCCCCAGTGTTCCATAAGGTCCCCTATACGCTTCACTAGTAGCTAATCTTGAGTGTCAACCCTGGAATAAGCATATCATCATGTGGCTTCAACCCAAAACCCAAAACAAAATTAAAAATATATGTCTTCTCTTATTTTAAAAATATGAAATGCCATTGATTTAAATCATGTTTTTTTCTGTAGTAAATGCAGTTATAATTCAGTGCTTCATTAGCTTTTCTGACTTTTTTGCCAGCAAGACTGGTTATATATATATAAAACTATAAAACTTCACCTATTACTTAATCTTTCCTTTGCCCTTTCTTCCTCCATTCTAGTAACCACCACATTGTGCTTATAATATTTTTTCTGTTTTAATAATGCCTTTGAGTATCTTCCATGTAACAATAAAGTCATATAAGGTTTGCCTATCTCTCTCTACCTTTTTCACTTTCAGAAATAACAAACTGTCTTTGCATTCATTGTGTCTCAACATGTATATGTGGACACTCATACACACATACACACACACATATATACACACATACATACACTGCCCCTACTCACACATATGGTAGTTATGTATATATGTCAATTCTTTATCCATTCAACCAGGAAAAAATTGTAAGTCATTTCCATATTTCGTTTTTGGAGGGGAGAGTTGAGGAGAGGAAGCAGTTTGGGCCCCATCTAGCCATGCTCAGGAATAACACCAGGCTATGTACTTAGAGTTTCTTTTTGGATCAACTGGGGAACTTTTTGTGATTCTGGAAATTTCACTGGGATTGGTCATATGTAACAGAAGAAAATTAAACCATACTTTTTCACCAATGCCAGTTCAAGTTTCTATTTTTATGTTGTATGTGGGAAAACATGATAAATATGTATAAATTTACTATATCTATCAACCTTCCACTTTTGAATTTTTCTAGAACAATATATAATATCTCTTGCTCCTTATTTAGTAATTATATGTCTTACACAATTCAGGACTTGTATATACAAGATAGTATCAACAGATGAGTACATATCTGAGAATTGCCTACACAAGTAATTTTTGAATCAAAACTAAATTCTGATCATTTTAGGATTTATAGAAAAACTATTATTAGTTAAATTTATTAACTTTTGTACTGTATATTTTCCTACCCAACTTAATTCATGGAGAGGCTAAAAATAAGAACAATGATAACTTTATCCAAAGTAGCTAGGCTGGTTTAGTCAAAACCTAGTCCTCAAAATTTAACTTTATTTCTATCTTTTTTCAGTCCAACTGGTTGACAAGGTCTACAGAATTGTCATAGGAACTATATTTGGAATGCTCATTATAAGTGAATTACTCAACCACCATAATATCCTAACCATCTAGTTTGAAAATGACACCTCTGAAAAAAAACATAGGCATTGTATGTTAAAAACTGAAATTATCATTAGAAGACAGGAAACCCTGAGAAAAGTTAGAGCACTATTTAAAGCAAATAAGTTTATGTTAATAAAGAATATAATTTGCTACTACTTAAAGACAACATATTTTCTACTAGTAAGGCAATCTTGTAACTAAGTGACTGGGCATAAACATATTAAATAATTATCTTAAGTAGAACAAAGACTGATAATTAAGTTAGATGTTTTTAAAGCACCAAACATACTTCTAAAATTATTGTATATCCACATAATTACACCTAAAGATATCTCAGAGTAGCCCTGTTTATTGACCAGCAAATAAGGGTTTTCTTTTATATTTTACTGTATATAAAACCCTACCATTGAGATCAAAATAAAAAATAGCTTATTTTCCTTCAAATGTAAACTAAATATTATATTTAGAAAATAAGATCTTAAAGTTTTGCTAGCTTCTGCTAAGCATGAATGACTTTCTTAAAAATATAGCACACTCTGCTTTTTTAGTCTGAATGGACCAGATTAAAGATGTTAAGAAACATAGATCAGATAATTTTATAATAGCTCCAGGAAAAGAAAATTAGTCATTGGATTTTATTTTGCTCCATGCTCTATTATTTGAGTTTAAAGGAAGGCATCAATGATCAGTCTTAGTTAATGTAAATTTAGTAATATTCCTGAGTTAGAAGTATAAAGCTAAAATTAAAATATAAATGAACTTTCCCTTTAATCCCACGACTGTGCTTCAAGTCTTTTAGCTAATGTTATATTAATGGTATATGTATAGCTAATATTTAGCAAGCCACTATTAAGTCTCTAAATTATTGCCTCAGCATTATTAGAAACATTTTTATAATATGTGTGTATAGTTCAATTTGCATCAGTCATGAAAATGCTGAAACTTTATCTTGAACTCAGTATGAGATGACAGAGAATGATGCCACCAGATAGTGCCATTTTATAAAATGCATAATTTACAAAAAATGTACTGATGTGAACTCTCAAACTTGTGGTAGTGTCTTCTCTCTTATAATTCAACATGATAAGAATATGCTCTGCACATAACCACTTAGATAATGTTCATGGCATTCTGTTTAATTCTGTTTAATTGTGCTATATAGCCTCCTTCTTAAGGAATCTGTATTTCTTAAATCTGTTTACACCAATCAGATCAATCAAATTTATATTGATCTCAAATCATGGCAGCATGTGCTAATATTTTATTGCACTCAGAGCCAAACAAATATATTGTCAGTTCGATGGAGGACCCTTCTCTACTAGCTGAGGGATTACATCCTCATCAAAAGTTTCCATTTACTCGAACATTAGCAATACTTATAATATAAACAAACGAAAATCCTACTGTTTATAGTTTTTACCTTGAAAACTCTTCCCAAACATATGTCACTATTCCACTTAGTTCTTAACAAAGTTACCCTTTCATCAATATATTTGCATCATTAAAAGGTTACATGTTTTACGCATGATTCAACTACTATGCTACCTTATGTTTCTAGCAAATCTTAATCTAATATATATAAAATATATATTATATATAATCATATTAGGTTAATATATTAATCTAAGATTGTATTATTCCCCAGGAAATTGAGACAGTGTGATTACATATTTTACAAAACTTTATGCTTAATATGTAAAAAATGTGTAGATTTTCTTACAGGGCCATACAGAAATGAAACCTAGCTTCTAGAAGGCAGTTATCAACAAGATCAGACTTCATTACAATCTTAGTCAAGAGACCTTTGCCCCTGGCCGACATGGACTAGCCACTAAATAAGCCATTCTAAAGCTATAGAATCTCTACTGAATTTTTTTTTTGTCTTTTCTGAAGTAGAAGGCTGACCTTCATTTCTTAAGAGACACATTTCTTGAAATTTCACTACCAGAGAGAAATTACAGTTAAAATATATGACCATACTATTTCTCCTATGAGAGTCCTACAGATGTTCAGATTTAGGCTACTATAATTGCTATACTTTGGTTGTTATTTATTTTTTTTCCATAAATAACACTCTTATGAGGACTCACATATAAAGAACAATAGTCTGAAACATCACAAAGACTACACAACAATCTCTCAAATTCTGAAACCAGGCATGTTGTTTGGAAGTTGATTTAGGGTATATATTTACTACTTGCTCATATGTTTTTCTATTTGTCGAATTAAGAAATAATTTTATCTCTGTGTATAAAAATATATATAAAAGCTTCCCTCAAAACACCATAGCTTAATTTCATAAAGACAATGGGTAGAATTTTCGCTGTACAGGCATTACATTATTTTGCTCACACTGGGAAACTTTGTCTTTTTTCCCAAAAGACCTTATTCAAAGGTTATGTACTCATTTCAACAGAAGGGTCATGAAAATCAATATAAATGCAATTCTTCACAGTAAACTCTGTTGACTTCTATACACAAAGGTTATGCTCAATAAATATACATTGAATGAATTGGAAGTTGGTAGATAAATGATAATAGATAGACAATTGTTTTCAATAAGATAAAATAATCTCAAACTTCAGCTTTTCCATTGCCCTTTATCCTAACCCATACAGGAATACATTAGATGCAAATAATGATTCATACTAACTATTTGTTATGAATGCCCCATGTTGAGAATTGTACCCACAGCTCCTATCTTGTGGTTATGTTGTGTGGAAGTAAAATTGTTCCCTGAATTAATGACATATGCATTAGGACCTTTATCCAGTCTACTGTTTGAAATGATTAAGCCATGGAATGTTTGTTTAATCTATTTTCCTTTCCTATACTTCTATATTCCATCTATACTTCTATGTTCCTTGCCTAAGGCTAACCCATGTAATAATTTTCAGTCAAATAAAACCATAACTCATGACCCAATAAATTATTAAGGAATTCTGCCTTCTATCTGATTCATCATTCATTTTATCACATTGGCAGCAAGCCCACTAAATTCTCTTAACAGTTTCTTGCCATGATAAATAGTTCCATTTAAATGTAAGTATAGAGTCATATGTGTTTGTTTGTATATATTTTATAAGTTATAATTAAACAATTTTTTACCCAAACTTTGTAAAAGTAATATATTTATTTAAAAAAAGTTTTATAGTTATTGTATTTATAATTTTCTCCTTAATCCTCAGTAGTATTCATGAGTAAAAATTATATTTAGAAACAGTAAAAAAGTATAAATGATAGAATATAGAAACACTGCTATTTGTTTTTCATCCTCTTATGGATTGTATTGGAATATCCTAACCTAACCTCTGTATAACCAAGAAGATACAATCACTTAAAATGCTGCATTACATAACAAGAGTAGGGTAAGAGTGGTAGAAATTTATGCATTTTTAAAACCTTAAAATAGTGTCTGGTAACGGAGGTAGAAAAATTGACCTGCAGGCAATCAAAATAGGTTCCAACTCAAGCTTCCCACATGGTCCCCAAAGAACCTCCAGGAATATTTTCTGAGCATAGAGGTAGGATAAGCCCTATCACAAATGTGGCCTAAAAACAATAACCAAAGAGTTTTATAAATAATCTGAACACTAGTATTTAGACAAAGGCAATTGTACCTACAGTTATCCAGCAGCAGGAATTACAATATACCATGGGATATTGAACTCTTGAAAACTTGAAAGATATACCCACCCATCTTTTTTCCTTGCTTTTTGAAGGATGTTGAAGGACTTCAAGACCTGACCCTTTCTGAAGAATTTTAAAGCTTGACTCTTTTAACAATATTCATAAAAATCAAAATAAATATAAAAATAGAGCATGCAAAGGAAATAAAATTTACCCCACAATTTACCAACATCTGGATTTCTTGCCAAAACAATGATTCTAAAATTTAGCATATTTTCAATTATCAAGAATCAATTTCCCATGCTGTCATTACAAGTAAATACTTATGTAAATCTTAAAAAAAAAAAATCATCACCCAGGGGCTGGAGTGGTGGTGCAAATGTTAGGAAATTTGCCTTGCATGTGCTTACCTAGGATGGACTGTGGTTTGATATCCCTTCATTCCACATGGTCCCCGAAGCCAGTAGCTTTTCTGAGCATATAGCCAGGAGATACTCCTGAGCCTCACCTGGTGTGGCCCAAAACCCAAAAACCAAAAACCAAAAAAAAAAAATTATCATCCATTTGGCTGATTAACCAGAAAACCAGAAACCCTTAAGCTTCTCTGTAAATAATAACTGAAAATGTTACTGAGGAAGTAGAAAATTCTTCAAGAATTCAGTTTCTTAAAGAATCTTTTCTACTGCCCAATCCTTCAACTTTGATAAACTATCTTACCAACACTGTAATATGAAGTCGGTCAGGGGTCTCAAACTCAATTTACCTGGGGGCCACAGGAGGCAAAGTCGGGGTGATCCTTGAGTACAAAGTCAGTAGTAAGCCTTGAACATTGGGGGGGTGAGACCCAAACAACTAAAACAAAACAAAACAAAGATTCCTCTAGGGCAGGGCCACAAAATGTTGTTCGGAGGACCACAAATGGCCCGCAGGCCCTGAGTTTGAGACCCCTGGTAGGTTTTTTGGTTTGTTTTGTTTTTAGCAAATTTGTGGAACATCTATGAGAGGAATTTAAGAAAAAACTGGGTGCAATCCTAAGCTTTTGTGTCACATTTTCACTCAAAGTAATAAATACAAATTTCATTGTATCAAAGAAAAGTCCCTTTATTTAATAATTATATCAGAAAAATGAAGAAATAAGATGGAGTGTATAGAGGAAAAGTATCAACTAAATTAAGAGTCATAATTCCTGTGTGTTACTTTAAAAAATATAATTGATAAATCATAGTTCATTGGCTTTGAACTTGGGAGGATAGCCAAAAAAAAAAAAAAAAACAGAAAATACAACAAAGGGAATATATGGATCTTCTTATTAATCTGTTCTTTTCTTCAATAGAAAAATGAAAGAAAAGGTAAATTGACAAAAGAACACATTCAAGAATGTATGTAGCTCTTCGAATGCTGTTATCCAATGGCTAATTAATTTTGTATGATAATGTAAATAATGAATAACACCACGCCTATTTTTCTAACTACTAGCACAAAATGTAAATGGTTGATTTTAATTTCTCAGAAATAAGAAATGGAAGCTGGCTTTTTAAATGAATTCAAATAATCACTATAAGAATCCGCTGCTGAAGATACAAAGACATATTAACAACCGTGCCTAGGGTCAGCATTCTGGGAATAGGTACAGTTGTGGGAGAAGATCAATTCTTAGGAATTTAAAAGAGATTATGGAAATTTTGTATATATATGGATTTTTATTATTCTTTAAAATTTGTTTTAGGCTGTGTGGTTTGTACTGTCGGTATTATGAGGTTTTCATGCATGAAGTGTTACAACATCCCTCCACCAGAGTCTGCTTCCATCATTGTAGCTGGGGCCCTTCAGAGACAGGTTTGGTCACCATTGAGACCACCACTCTAGCAGCGCAGACTCCCACAGTCACAGTATACACATTGCTACTTATTGGATGGAATTATCTTTGAAAGTGGTACTTTGGATTGGTGAGGAAACCGGATGGTCATACTTTCCAGGTGTGACGTTTTCTCTCAGATAATAAGCTTGGTTGGTGGGCCGGAGAGAGAGCATGGAAGTAGGGCGTTTGCCTTGAATTCAGAAGGATGGTGGTTGGAATCCCGGCATCCCAAATGGTCCCCCGAGGCTGCCAGGAGAGGTTTCTGAGCGTAGAGCCAAGAGTAACCCCTGAGCACTGATGAGTGTGATCCAAAAATATAAATCAAACAAAAACAAAACAAAACAATACAAAAACAAAGCTGGGCTGGAAAGGAATAAAACCTCTTTCGTTTTCTGGATCTCCTGGGAGCAGCTTGTAGTGGTGGCCAGTGAACAGGAGTGAAGGGTAAAGTGGTGAACTCTTCCAAAGCCTTTTCCCTTTGCGTGCGTGCGTGTGTGTGTGTGTGTGTGTGTGTGTGTGTGTGTGTGTGTGTGTGTGTGTGTGTGTGAATTATTTTCCAGACTGTCATCTGATGCCAGACCAGCGTCTCACCAGTGTTCTGGAGTTGGAACCCAAGGAATTAATTCAATATGTAACAGTTTAAAAACTTTTCCCCTGATAATAAACATGGTTATTGCAATGCAGTCATTCCAGAAGGCCTTGGTCCTCCATTTTCGACCCCAACCTAAGCTGACCTGAATGAGGTCATGAACTGTGTAGGAATCTAACACCATTGGCATCTTCTTTGACAGGGGTTGCCCCTGAACATCCCCTCACTCCCACCATGATAAGCTCAGTTCTATGGATCAGTTTAGAGATGATGTTGTGTTGGGCTATTTGATATCATCGTACAATGCATCTTTATATCCATAACCTGAATGAGGTCCTTGAGAATCTGTCTCTTTCTCCCTGGTTTCATTCAAAATAAGTGAAAGTACATCCACATGGTGTAAAATGGTATGATATTTTCTTGGAACCAATAGCTTCTTTTATCATCCATAAACCATAGCTTCTTTTATCATCCCTTGGCTTTTCATTTTTAATAGATTTTAAAGCCACTTCATCTCCAAAGAAATAATGAAAATCCAAGTGCATATTCAATTGATTTGATCTTCTATTTTTGCATATTAAAATCAAATATTTGTTTTTAGTTATTGAATACTTGCTCAAAATTTCAGGCATATTTAATATCACATTTGAAATATATCCTCATAAGCACATTCCACTGTTCTAATAATTACTTATCTATCATTGTACTATTATATCCCATAGGAACATAAAATGCTCCAATATCATGTGATTAAATAAAGATTGACCAGAGCTTAGGAAATTTTAATCATATAAGAAAATCGCCTCTATGAAAAAGAAATGTACTACAATGCAAATACTCAATTGTTTTAGGTTTAGTGACTCCATTTTAGTTTATTTTAATGCATATGCAATTTGATTTTAACTTACTGCATTTTAAACCACTGTCATTATATCTGAATTAAAATATCTAACCACCTGTTTATGGCATGGGCAGTTATTAGGCTGGGATCTTAAGTTTTCGGGAACAAACGAGTTACAGGTTCTGAGATGGTTCCAATTGTCAGCTGAAAATATAGAAAAAAACTAGAACAAAATTTCATAATATCATGAAGAGTAAGAACAATTGAAATTTTCTGTCTTTAAGGCCAATATAGATATCCTTAATATGGATAATATAGAAACCATAAGAGCATAATATTGGTGGATTTATGAACCACCACTAAGAAGAGTGCTGCACTAAGATAACATTCTTTCCTGCATCAAGGAGAAAATGACAGAGATCTGTCATACATGAACATCTATCCATACATGAATACATGGAAACTGGCTCCTCCCAAAGGTTTGGAGTAGTCAGTGCCTTCATAATTTCCATCCCTTAGTAGAGCTTCCTGGGGATTTTTTTTGGGCAATAGGGGAGGGGATGGGTGACTTTTGACAGGTAAGTGGAAAAGATGCACCTCCAGACAAAAAATGACCTATGGCAAAGCTGCAAATATTTCCACCATAGACAGTGGGTAATGGTGGTAATCCCAAGGACTCAATAAGTAATGAACCCCCATATAATCTCTCTGAAAAGAAACTCAGACTAGAAACACTTAGAATGTTTAATGAGCTGAAAGAAGAATGAAATGGATCACCAATAAAACACAAGAAGTTAAGAGAATGGGGCCAGAGAGATAGCATGGAGATTGGGCATTTTCCTTGCATGCAGGAGGAAGATGGTTCGGATCCTGATATCCCATATGGTCCCCTGAGCCTGCCAGGAGTAACCCCTGAGTGCTGCTTGGTGTGACCCAAAAACCAAAAAAATAAAAAAGTTAAGAAAAGAAATTTTAAAAAACCTACAAATAAATAACATAATTGAAAAAAGAAAAAGACCTGGTAGATGTAATGAATAAAAAACACACTGGAAAACCTCACCTGCAGAGTAATAGCTGCTGAGGGCAGAATCAGTGAGTTCCAAGATGAAGGACAGAAAATTTCCTGACAAAAGCAAAGATGGAAAAAAATCAAAATAAATGAACATCTGACAAGAGAAATTTGAAAGGAATTCAGGAAGAAAAACAAGAATCTTTGGGGATCCAGAGGGCCAAAAAGACAATCCTGACATCATTGTTAAGAAGTTCCCAGAGCTGGAGAGTACATCCATCCAGATCCAGGTGGTCCAAAGGATACCATCTCTAATCAGAATGACATAAACCTCAAAGAGAAATATTATACTGAAAGCATCAAGATCAAAGAGAAAAATAATATACAAAAGAACATCCTTTAAGATTCACCAGAAAAAACCTTAATATATTGAATCAGAAATGACATCAAGGCTGAAAGCACCTTCAAGGATGAAGCATCACTGACCAAACACGTAGAAGCAACTGCATTAAATTAAGCAACTTCTGCACCTCAAAAGATTTGAGGACATTCTTGCAATAATAATTTTCAGACACAAAAGAGAAAGAGCTGGAAGTTCCAGCTCACCTCAGGAAGCTCACCACAAAGAGTGATGAGTTTAGTGAGAGAAATAACTACATTTTGAACTGTCCTAATAATGAGAATGTATGAGGGAAATGGAGAGCCTGTTTAGATTACAGGCGGGGGTCGGGTGGGGAGGAGGGACACTTGGGACATTGGTGATGGGAATGTTGCACTGGTGATGGGTGGTGTTCTTTACATGACTGAAACCCAAACACAATCATGTATGTAATAAAGTTGTTTAAATAAAAAAAGTAAATAAAAAAAATGAACAACCAAAAAAAAAAAAAAAGATTTGAGGACCATGACAAAAAGATAGCCCACATCATGGGAGAAATTATTTACCCAATACTCATCTTATATGGGGTCAATATCAACAAGATATTGGTATAAATTTATATGAAAAATAAAAGCATCTAACCTCATCAAAATCTGGGGAGGAGAGATGAACAGAAACTTCTACAACACAATACAATGGGTCAAAAGGTACATGAAAAAAATAGCACCAATAACAATCATGGACATGAAAATCAAAGCAAAGCTATTATGAGGTACCACCTCACACCATAGAGACTGCACACACCTATAAGAACAGCCATTACTGCCATGAATGCCAAGAAAAGGGATTCTCATTTACTGCTGTGAATATTTGATTTGCCCAACCCTTCTGGAAAACAGAAAGGAAATTTAAACCTAAATATAATCCATATTATAAAATAATCTAACATTTGTTCTAAATTAATTTTAAAAATCTGGGATTTATTATTCCTAAAAAATTTTACATAACATTTTATATTATATATTAAAAATATTTACAGAGCTGGAGAGATAGCATGGAGGTAAGACATTTACTTTGCATGCAGAAGGTCAGTGGTTCGAATCCTGGCATCCTATATGGTCTCCTGAGCCTGCCAGGAGTGACTTCTGAGCATAGAGCCAGGAGTAACCCTTGAGTGCTGCCGGTGTGACCCAAAAAACAAATATATATATATATTTACATATTTATATATTCTATTCATTTATGTATAATAAATTAAATAACATTGAATATTAAATTTAATGTATGTTAAAGATATATTTATTAATATATACATTTACTTTTTATATATTATTTTATTCTTAAAATAAAATAAATATTTATTTCTAAAATAATCTAGGATTTGATTTTTCATTTGACCCAGCAATTTTACTTCTTGGAATAAACCCTCAGGGCCCAAAAACAAAATGGAGAAGCCATTTGCATCACTATGTTGCTTCTAACACTAAACTCAAGAATCAAAATTTGGAAAGGGAATCAAGTATCAGAGAATAGATGACTGGATTGAAACCATGAAACATGTTTTGATATAAAATGCAATATTACTCAGCCATAAGCACATATAAAGTCATAAAAGTTACTGTTACATGAGGACCTAAAGAGTTTATAAACTGAGTAGTCAACAGAAAGTAGACCAGCACAAAATGATTTCAATTTAGTTGAGATATAAAGAACTATAATGGTGGACTAACAAATACCCAAAGACAATGCAAACAAAGAACATGAATGGAGATAATCATCAGAAAACATGTCACTTGATAGGGTAGGTATTTCATAATTTATAACTTATTTTCACCCCAAGAGAGATCACAAATGGTTTTCTTGTATCGCTAGTATTTTCTTACCATCTTATTTTACATGTTTCAAGCATATTTGGTAGGGATTGGCTCAGAATAGGCCTCTGTCCTTACTTCTCCACCTGAAGTGCTCTTTGTACTCAACAAAAACTGCAGTTCTAGCAGGCAGCTGGCTCTCTGTGCAATGAGGCAGAAAGCTACATGATCACACATACGGGTAATTCAATACTTCATCCTGGTTTGGATTATTTACCTGTTCCAGACCCATTTTCCCAGAATGGGATTATGATTTATGGAGCCATTAAATCTGGGAAATAGAATTAGAAGAGGATAATATCTTTGGTGAATTGACTTATTCAACCAGAAGGAGGTGACTCAATGGTAGGGCGTTTGCCTTGCACCCAGGATGGACCACTTCAATCCTCCAGTGTCCCAGATGGTCCCCCAAACCAGGAGCAATTTCTGAGCCCATAGCCAGGAGTTACCCCTGAGAGTCACCAGGTGTGCCCCCCCCCCAAAAAAAAAAACCCAACCAACCAAACAAAAAAAAAAAAGGTGATTAAGTACTATGCATGTAACCTATTAGAAACAATATAGCAAACTTCAATATAAACGCTATAAACACTTATTTAAAAAGTGTAGAAGTGTTGGGATATGAGTTCTTAACAAGAAGTGATGCTATTTTGTAAAGGCCACATGGCATGGAGAGACACCATTTTGTCAGAATCACTTGGTGTAAGCCACAAGCCTATTTCCATAGACCCCTCCTCAAGCTAACTGGCCATACAAAGTAGCCTATCAGGGAAAAACAAGGGAGCAGTAGGCAGATACCCCTAGACAGTAGCCAATCATTTTAAAGGTCATCAGAAAGCTGGGGCCTCCCTATATCCTTTCCCTATATAATCTTCCTCCTGACCTTGAGCGAGGCTCATCTCCTTCAGGAGGTGGCCTTGGCTGGCCAGTGTGGAATCTTGTTGGCAGCCGGCTTAAAGTATTAATAAACTTTATTCCAGTGGTGTGGTCTCATCCTTCTACTTCTGACCCCAACCAGAAGTACTTACAGAAACAGACTTGTGGTGGTGAGAGGCAAAAGGGGAGTAAGGGCAATGGTGGAGGAGAGTCGACTCTGGGGAAGGTGTTGGTGTCAAATATTGTATGAACCACTTAATAATTTCACAGTGACTAACTTAAAAAAACAAACAAACACAGAGACTAGGCATGAGCCAGAAAAATATTATCAAAATCTGTGAATCAGACACAGTAAGAGAAATACTGATTTGAAAAATATCCCTAATTTAAGTTTACATTTTCTTTTTCAAAGTAGCAAGATTTGTGGGAGCTTGTGAGATAGCACAGTGGTAGCGCATGTTCATAGCAGACCCAGAATGGACCCAGGTTCGATTCCCGGCAACCCATATAGTCCCCTGAGCCTTCCAAGGATAATTTCTGAACACAGAGACAGGAGCAACCCATGAATGCTCCCAGTGTGGCCCAAAAACCAAAGTAGCAAGATTTGGCCTGGAGTAAGAGCACAACAGTAAGGCATTTGCTCATACAAGGTCAATCTGGGGTAGGGTTCAGTCCCCATTATCCCTTATTGTCCCCGAGCCTACCAGTGGAGATTTTTTATAGCCCAGAGCATTTTTAACCCCTGAGCACCACTGTGTGTGGCTTTCCAAAATAAAATATATATATATATATATATATAATAAAAATAAACAAAGTAGCAAGATTTTTTGAGTATCTTCAACTGGCAGGTATTTAAGATAAATAGAACAGTTTTTTACTCATTTTGCAGGGAGTCTTAGGCCACTCCCTGTCAGGCTCAGGACTTACACCTGCCTCCTTAAAGCTCTGTGCCCAGGGCCCATATTTGGTAGTGGGCATTGAAACAGGGTAGGCTGTGTGGCAGGCAAGTGTCCTACCTGCTGTGCTATGACTCTTTTCCCTACCTTATCTTTATTTGTTTTATTCAGATACATCATACCAAATGCTTTCAGATTTCAAGAAGTGCATCACTTGTTGAATGGAAGAATATATAGATATAAAAATAGTGCTCATGAAGCCCTTTCTGTAGGTGACCTAGGTATTGTCCCAGGTGAACCTTGGTATTATCCCATGATCTTAGTTTGCTCCCAGAATGCCTAAACAATGATTTGCACTGTGCTGTCTCTCCTTGTGTTTGTTTGCATTGTGCAGATTCACAGAGCTGATGTAGTAGTGTGTTTCCTCCCTTCTCTGCAGATTTCCTTCATCAGCATAACGACACCTTGGTGCTTTCCATTGGGGCTTATTATAGTTACTGTAAAATTTCCCCTAAGTATTCACTTCTCTAACTTTTTTTCTTTCTTCTCTGAATGAAGAAACACTAGAAGCTGACTATTAATGATCATTTTCAAACTTTTTTTTATTAGCAACTAAAAATGTCCCCTTAGCTTCTACCAAGCTAAAACTAAAAGTAAAAACCTAAAAATAAGTTAAACACTCCTGTTTTCTGTTTGTTTCTTAGGGTTTCTGTTTTCACTTATACTAAAAGCATTATTAAAGTCATTATTCAGAAAATATTAGAATGCTTTTACAGGCAAATATCAGCAAATATTTTGAATATGCTACTATGGAGTGATAATAGCACCAAAAAAGAGTTCTTAACTTCTACAACACCAAACTACTGCTCTGAACCACTATATACATCTGAATGTCATATCCATATTGGTTTTAAATGCTGTACTGAGCAATACCTAGACTGTAAAGCATTATCACATACAGTTCTAAAGACCAGATCACTTACATCATATTAGTTGACATTATCACCTACACTTCATTACTTTTTCATATATTATTTTATGGATTTTTTTTACAAGAAAACAATCATTGCATGAAAATAAAGAACAAAAGCAAGCATTTTCTCTTCTCAAATATCTATTTGCCTTTGAAGTCAATCTTGATTATGCATTATCTTTTAATTAGCCTTTTAAAGAAATGTTCACTTGAATTTCACCAAAGACTTTATATACCGCTCGTGGTTTGTTCTACTTTATATGCAGCACGCAGTGTGCTCAGACTTATATACTGTGAAAGATGAAGCAAATGCATCTAAATATATGATATTTATACATTTAAATCTTTTTTTACAACAAGAGAGATGATCATTTTCAAACAATATTAGACTCATTTATCTCCATGAGGCCGTTAATGTGGTAAAGAGTTGCAGCAACATTACTAACTCCTGAAGGCCTGCATCAGCCTTTAGCTACTCAGCCGCATTATTAGATTGTCAACATAATTCAGACATCTCATAGTGTGAGAGCCAACCCGCTGGCTCCCTTGCTTTGGAAATGCATTTGCTTGATGAAGTAGCTGAACATATTGAGGCCTTTACTGTTACTATGCATATCGCTTTTGCAGAATCCTCCCCATCACGCTTCAGACCCACACTGGAGATTTACACCCTTGTTTTTGTGTTGTACACATCCGTATATCTAGATAACTAGTCAGCAATGAGCATCTCATACCAGAAGTGCAGCTTTTAAAAATCTGCTGGAAAACCAGGGCTCAACCAGGAAGCATTACAAGGGAGGTTTTTTTCAGAACTTTTTGAATGAATAAATAATCCTCTGGATATCATTATTGGCAGATTAAAAGACATGAATTTGGTTAGCTACAGTATGGTTTGATGTTCTTATTTTGGGAGAATGACTGCAGCACAAGATTAACTTTTGTTTTTATATAAAAAAGAATGAAACAAAAGTAACTTTTTGGAAACTGATCTTAAAAATGAGACAACATGTAAAAAATCTTAAACTGAGTTTTATATCATGGGGGAAAAACAAATGGAGATTATTTTAAAGACAAGTGATGAAAAATAAACAAATCAAGTGAGTCAAATAGGGAACCTGCCTTCGATGGATTTTCCTTATCAATTCCTACCTTTATTATCTACAGATGTAATAAAAATTTGAGTTGACTTATCACTTCCTAGTTAAAATGTATGATACTTTGCACTATTTTTTGTTTAATACTTCAGTAAGCATAATAGAACACGAAAGTTTAAAACCTTTTTACTGCAAGACCCTTTGAACTTTCCTTCTAATTATCCCATTATTCATGATTTTCATTTGCATTTCCCTGATCAGTAATTATATTAAACATCATTTCACATACCAATGGTTCAATTACATATAATGTTTAGAAATTTTTGATTCTATATGTTATAATCTTTCCAAATTTCTATATTTCTATCTCAACTGTTGTTTGAGTTCATAACATTGGCTTACATACTGGTGGTTACTTTTTCCTCTTCTTAGTTATATGAAATAATATAGTTAGTTATAAAAACAAATTTTATTTTATTTATATAAAAGTCTTTTTCTTCATAATATATTTTGTTAAATATCTAGAAGACCTAGTTTAATAATCTTAGTTACTTATAAAATGATTTTAAAATTATTTTTTACACTTACAAAGCAATGCCATTGAGTTATCTTCAGAAGAAAGTTTGGTTGTGAAGGTTGGATCAATGTTCAATTTTCTTTACTTAATTATCTTATTTTCAAGAAAGAAATAGGTTTAATAACTACCTCTAATGATGACATATGGTTTTGATCTACTTTTTCTTCTTTGATAGTATGAGGAGCTAATGGATTTTTTTAATTATTCAATGATTTTTTTATCCAACCAAATAATTATTGCTTGATAAACTTTGAAAAGTTAAACTTCCATATGCAAATTTATATATTCTATTTAAGGTTACTGTTGCATTAATTATTAATTAATTTATAAGTCCTAATGGTGGATGGTGTTTGGTGAGGCCTTTCTCAGCCTGCCTAGCATGTCATGTGCAGCCCCTTTAGCCTAGCTGGTCTGTAGGTATCAGAATGATGGCCAAGAAATGATCCACAGGCAATCAGATGAAGTTTCAGGAGACATTTTGCTTTATTATAAGGTTCTAACCACCATGTACATATTCCTCACATGGCCTCTAAGCTAACCAGCCTCTCTGCACCCAACCTGTGTCTCTTATTTACCTAATCTTTCTTCCTACCTGAGCCTGTCCCTCACCCCTTCCCTTTGACCACACTTAATTACCAACCACAGATCTCTTCCAGCTGTGGAAGGGTCTGACCATCCAGGTAAGATTAGCATTTGGCTTTGGGGAGAGATAACAGGTTCCAACACAAATCACTTTTTTTTTACAAGTTGTTCTTGAATGAATGCCAATCATACAATTGACATCATTCACCAGTGAACAATTCCTACCAAAAATGTCCCTAGTTACCCTCTCGCCCTCTCCACTGCTTGCCACTGTAACAAAATATTTTTTCTCTCTTCCTCTATCCCATATTTTTTTGCTAGAGACTGTGGTTTGCAATACTGTTATTGAAAGGGCATTATGCATATCACTTTATCTCATCTCAGCATCTAGTTCTTGTCACAAGATTGATAGACCATTGGCAAAATTCACAAAGAAAGAGAACAAAACCTGATAACCTGTACTAGAAATGAAAACGGGGAGATACGACAGATATTGCAGAGATCCAAAGGGTTATCAGAGACTACTTTGAGAAACTTTATGTTACTAAACATGAGAACCTAGAAGAAATGGATAAGTTCTTGGACACTTATAACATTCCACAGTTAAGTATGGAGGATGTAGCATATCTAAATACCCCCATCACTATTGAGGAAATTGAAACTATAACCAAACATCTGCCCAGAAAGAAAAGCCCAGGCCCAGATGGAAATACTAATGAATTCTTTCAAACCTTTCAATAGGAGATACTACCAATCCTAACCAGGCTCTTCCATAAAATTAAAATAAAATGGAACACTCCCAAACAGGTTTTATGAAGCCAACATCACCTTGATACCAAAAGCAGACAGAGATGCTGCCAAAAAAAATTACAGACCAATATCCATGATGAATGCAGTTGCAAAGATCTTTCAACAAAATCCTGGCAAATAGGATCCAATGCATCATCAAGAAGATTATACACTACGACCAAATAGGTTTCATCCCAGGAATGCAAGGATGGTTTAACATCCATAAATATATCAACATCACATACATCAAGAACAAGAACAAGAAAAATCACTTGATCATATAAATAGACGCAGAGAAAACATTTGATAAGGTCCAACACCCAATCTTGATCAAAAGTCTCAGCAAGATGGGAATGAAAGGAATCTTTCTCAATCTAGTTAAAGCCATCTACCAAAAATCAATGGCAAATATTATCCTCAATGGAGAAAAACTAAAAGACTTCCCTCTAAATTCTGGTACAAGCAAGGCTGTCCTGACTCACCACTCCTATTTAACATAGTACTGGAAGTGCTTGCTATGGTGATAAGGCAAGAAAAAGATATCAAAGGAATCCAGATAAGAAAGGAAGAAGTCAAGCTCTCACTGTTTGCAGATGACATGAAACTCTACTTAGAAAACCATAAAGACTCTACCAAAAAGCTTCTAGAAATAATAGACTCATATAGCAAGGTGGTAAGCTACAAAATTATCACACAGAAATCAATGGCCTTTTTATACACCAATAATAATAAAAAAGAGATGGACATCAAGAAGGCAATCCCATTCACATTAGTGCCACACAAACTCAAATATCTTGTAGTCAACTTGAACAATGACATGAAGAACCTATACAAAGAAAACTATAAAGCCCTGCTCCAAGAAATAAGAGAGGACACATGGAAATGGAAACACAAACTCTGCTCATGGATTGGCATTATTAACGTCATTAATGTCAATACTCCTCAAAGCATTGTACAGATTTAATGCAATCCCTCTAAAGATACCCATGAAGTTTTTCAAAGAAGTGGAACAAACACTTATCAAGTTCATCTGGAAAAATAAACACCCTCAAATAGCTAAAGCAATCCTAGGGAAAATGAAAATGGGAGGCATTACTTCCCCCAACTTTAAACTGTACTAAAAAGCAATAGTTATCAAAACAGCATGGTATTGGAATAAAGACAGACCCTAAGATCAGTGGAATAGGCTTGAGTTCTCAGACAATGTTCCCCAGACATACAATCACCTAATCTTTGACAAAGGAGCAAGAAATCCTAAGTGGAGCAGGGAAAACCTCTTCAACCAGTAGTGCTGGCAGAAATGGTTAGCCACTTGCAAAAAAGAAAACATAGACCCCCAGTTAACATCATGTACAAAGGTAAAATCCAAATGGATTAAAGACCTTGATATCAGACCTGATACCATAAGGTATATAGAACAACACGTAAGTAAAACACTCCATGACATTGAGACTAAAGACATCTTCAAGGAGAAAACTGCGCTTTCCAAACAAGTGGAAGCAGAGATAAACAGAAGAGAATACATGATTAAGCTGAGAAGCTTCTGCACCTCAAAAGAAATAGTGCGCAGGATACAAGAGCCACCCACCATGTGGGAGAAACTATTCACCCAATACCCATCAGATAAGGGGCCAATATCCAAAATATACAGGGCACTGACGGAACTTTACAAGAAAAAACATCAATCCCATCAAAAAATGGGGAGAAGAAATGAACAGACACTTTGATAATAAAGAAATACAAATGGCCAAAAGGCACATGAAAAAATGCTCCTCAACACTGATCATCTGGGAAATGCAAATTAAAACAACTATGAGATACCATCTCGCACCACAGAGATTGACACACATCACAAAGAATGAGAACAATCGGTGCTGGAGGGATGTGGAGAGAAAGGAACTCATCCACTGCTGGTGGGAATGCCGTCTAGTCCAACCTCTATGGAAAGCGATATGGATATTCCTCCAAAAACTGAAAATTGAGCTTCCATTCGACTCAGCTATTCCACTCCTAGGGATATACCCTAGATCCGAGAATAAAATACAGCACTATTCACAATATCCAGGCTCTGGAAACAACCAAGATGCCCTTCAACAGACAAATGGCTAAAGAAACTGTGGTACATACACACAATGGAATATTATGCAGCCATCAGGAGAGATGAAATCATGACATTTTTCTATACATGGATGTACATGGCGTCTATCATGCTGAGTGAAATATGTCAGAGGGAGAGAGAGTGACACAGAATAGTCTCACTCATCTATGGGTTTTAAGAAAAATAAAAGTCATTTTTTCAATAATCCTTAGAGATAATGAGAGGAGGGCTGGAACTTCCAGTTCACTTCATGAAGCTCAGCACAAAGAATGGTGAGTGCAGTTATAGAAATAACTACATTGAGAACTACCATAATCATGTGAATGAATGAGGGAACTGGAAAGCCTGTCTAGAGTACAGGTGGGGGTGGGGTGGGATGGAGGGAGAATTGGGACATTGGTGGTGGGAATGTTGCACTGGTGAACGGGGTGTTCGTTACATGACTGAAACCTAATCACAATCATATATGTATTCAAGATATTTAAATAAAGAAAAAAAAAAAAAGATCAGCTAGTAAGGATATGATTACATGAATTTTCTCAAACAATTAAAATAATTGAGGTCAATCATGGTTTAAATTATTTTCAAGTCTTTGTGAAGAAAACATTTTCTATTTCAGTTATGTTGTTTCTAACCTCTGTAATCTATTCATTTTTTTCTGCCTTCTGAGAGCAACTTGAAATTCTGTTAAAATCCTTTTAATATATTTCCTTCTTATTTGGATTTCATTTTAATGTCCTGCTAGTAACATTACATTTCTTCAATGAGTATTGCCTCTATTTAGTTTCTTTAAAGGTATTGAAATATTAAGCCACAATTTTAATTTACAGATGATTTTTTAAACATGGTACAATTGGTCACATCTTAAAGCAAACCAAAGAGAGAATTTTTCACTTTAAAAAAAACCAACATTCATGTGAGAGAAACTTGGACCAAGTTAAATTTCATATAGTGGGGCCGGGTAGGTGGCGCTGGAGGTAAGGTGTCTGCCTTGCAAGCGCTAGCCAAGGAAGGACCGCGGTTCGATCCCCCGGCGTCCCATATGGTCCCCCCAAGCCAGGGGCGATTTCTGAGCGCATAGCCAGGAGTAACCCCTGAGCGTCAAATGGGTGTGGCCCCAAAAAAAAAACCAAAAAAAAAAAAATTTCATATAGTGACCTCCTAGAAATAAGGTCACATGCTTATTTTTTTTTGTCACCTCATTGTTACTTTCTTCTACCCCCTTTGACTTGTTGCTTTTACAAAATATTCTAAATAATAAATTTTGAGTCCTCTGGCAGAAAATTTTTGAAATTTTTTTTTCCCAAAACTTCATACTTCACTGTTCAGTTGAGGGTAGAAAGTCATTATCTATTTGGAATCCAGTATCCCCCCTTTGTACTGCTAAAAGATAACACACTATTTTCATATTTTCATTTTACAATGCAAGTATTGTAGTATCATGTTTCAAGCCTAGCATTTTTTAATATTTTATATTTTACTCTCTATCTCTTTCTCTTCTTCACAAATAGCTTTCTCAATTTCCAAGTTAATATATAGTTTTTACACATTTAACACATTTTGCATCAAATATATTGTGCAAAGCCTGCCAACTTAAAATGGGCAACATTAAGTCACTGTATGCAAAGATTGCTGTACTTTTCCTATTTGCTTAGAACTATTTTAAGTTTTAGTTCTATGCTGAGGAGAACTATTTAAGTTCAATAATTAATAAGGTAATGAGCATTGTCAATGCTCCTAGAAGAAAATCCTGAAAACATTTAAGTGGTAGGGAAAATGAAGGTTAGTGTGCATTTTAGCTAGTACTGTACTTATTAAACAACTTCATATGATAGCAGATCAGCACAAACCCACCATTGGTGGTTTAACAGAAAAAGTGGTGCCCTCTACTAGCTGTACATATCATTTACTTCCCTCTCTGTTCTTCTCCTACACTCTGTGAATCTATTCCTTGAGTTTGAAATTGAGTTTTAATGCTTTTTGGCTGTAGTGTGAACATTGCTTAACAGGTTGTACAGAAATTGCACAGAACATGAAAAATTGTAACTGGTCGGTATAATGCGATTTTCTTCCTGTAAGCATAAAATTTGCTCCTAGCAATTTGTAAGTCTAGGTCCTATTGCCTTTATCCAATCAATATTGAAGGTGATTTGAGCCCTGTTTTCAGTATTTTTAAGTATGCTACTACCCTAAAATGCAAGGCTCAGCGGTTTTATGTAGAAGAATGCACTACTAACCAGGTCATGTCTTCTAAGGTCAGTCCTGTTTAAAACTGAAATGGGATGAGACTTTGTTTTTTCCACACTGTGTGTCTGATGAGAGTGTTCATGGACTTTCTAGATGCTGCTTCTCAGCTTCTCCTTCCACAGTTAGGTTCCAACATTTGCTCTGATATGTTTCATAGGTATTGTTGAGTTATTTCTACCAGTAGAGGGAAATTTTCCATTTTTAGAAGATGGTGGAAATAGTGACCTGTGGCTTGTTTTTGAATGTCAATGATTGCTGGTTGTCAAGATTCAAAACAAACTGGTCCAAATTCATTTGCCTTCCCAAAGGATCTTGTTGCCTTGATCCTGGCTAACAAAGTTTCTCATATTCGTTCCTAGACTGTTTAGTTATCCTTAGTTATTTCTTATGGATAACTCTTCATCCCCAAGCAGACATAGCACAGTATGAGTGATGATAAAGTATAGTGAATTTATTTCTTAAGAAACTATTGAGAATCAGAACCCATACACACTTTCTCATATCATAATCACAAATAACTTCTATGAAGTTGACAAAAAATAAAAATAAATTTGGAGTATGTAATTCATTTCTTTTTGTTCAGGGGTTGTCTCTAGAGAAGCTTAGATTCCCATTTGTGTTTTCTTTTACTTGTAATAAATTTTTTAACCTCAAAAGGAGAATATCTATTTTTTCACTCTCTTTGTTGTTATAATAGTTTCCATCATGTTCACTGAGTTATTATATTAGAACTTGGGACATATGAAAGAAATGATTCATCAAACAACTGAAATGTAATTGCTATTTCTGTTTTATTTTCTTATAATTTTATTAACCTCTACTTCATAATTTGAAGCTGTTCTAAGCACATAGATACTTGAATTTATTATAAACTATTGATAGCATAACCCTTTATCATCAGAGAATATTCACTTCGTGTTCGATCATATTTTTGCCCTATTGTTTAACTTTTCTTGCTTTTGCTGATATTGGTAGTCACACCAGTTTTTCTCTGACAGTGATAGCTTATCATATTGTATTATGCCCTCCCTTTAAGATCTTTATCTATAAAAATAACTTTGAAAAGAAACTCGTAGTTAATCTCATTTCCATACACATATTTTTAAGTAAGAATCTTTCATGTACCAAACACCCTGTTTTACTTTATAACGAAGAAAATAATCAGATTGAGACTTCATGGAGCTCTTCCTTAAGTAAAATGAACTAATATATAGGCAGACATATTATGATATAAAAGCAGTTGATCTTAAGATAATGTTCTGAGTTCTTAGAAGATACAATGAAGTTTAATTAATGTAAATCATACCTGTATTCTGATTATTTAACTGACTATACTGGTTGATAATTAAATATCTTTTAAAAAATATATTTAAAGGCATTAGGATTTGAGAGATATGACAAGAGGTTAAAGAGTTTGGCTTGCACTTAATTGACAAATTCCATCCTGGACACCCCCATCCTGGACACTCCCCACCAGGAGTAATCCTGAAAACAGAGCTGGGAGTAAGCCCTGAACACTCTAGAGTGTAAACCCAAACCTAAAGAATTAAAAAAAAAAAACAACAGACTCAAATTGTTAAATAAGATGTACTAGTCTATTGTTTTAAATATGCCATAAAGTAATGCATTGCCATTCATCATTTCTTAGTCCAATAGGACAGGGCAGGAGAACCAAAATTTTAAATCACTTTTACCAGAGAAAATAGCTGAACCTGCAAACAAGCAACACTGTCTCATGCTGAGACATTCTCAGGTTCAAATGGGGAAAAATGAAAAGCTACAGGGAAGGCAATATGAAAAGCAATCGGAAAACCAGGTGAACTGGATCAAGAAAAAAAAAAAGCTTGCTATATTTCCAAAGAAAAAGTTTACTTGTAGACAAAATAGAGCTGTGTTTCCAAATGTCATAAAAAATTCTAAAAGGTTTATTTTAAAGGGTTAATCACAAATATGAAGTATTATGTTAAAAAATACTTTAATTTTAATTTGATGCAAGTTAGAATTTTTATGCGCAAGTTAGATGATTTTCTTCATCTCTCCCTAAATTCATATAAAGACTCATGTGTGGATTATTTTAGACAGCCCATTATTTAGTAAAATAGCTTTAAAATCTATTAATAATTATCTTTTAGGCATTTGTTTTTAGTCATCTTTTGAGTTTTAGTAAGTTTTGTCTGACTATATAACTCGTACTTTTGAAACTTAATATAATTTAATTCAAACACCAGTTAAAGGATGTTTCTTTATCAGGACCTGGATCAGTCAAAATTATTAAAAGGAGTCTACCTTTGTTTGAGTTGTTTATAATGATTTATTGACCATAAATTTTCATGTAAGTCATAATTCTCTATCAAGTAAATGATCAATCGCAATAATTATTTTATATATTTACTTTTATTACTTAATTTCAACATACAATATTGAAATCAGTGAACTGACATGTTTGATATTCCCCTTTCAGTAAGATTTTTAGTGTACTAGGGACTGGGGGAAGTTTACCTGTTAGGGTCAATATTGAGCTTCCCCCATGGCACAAAACTTAGGAAGCAACCTCGATAATGTAATATCAAAAGGGAGGTTTGTTTTTCAGCTATCTGGGGTCCAAGCCTATCCAACACAATGTACTTTACACAAAGACCCAAATCAAATATTCAAGCTATATATATAAAACCATATATATATGGTTATAGTCTTGGCATTCATTTTACATTTCAAGTAGCCACCTGGTGTCTATTTTACACTTTGTAGTTTTACTGGAACCTATATTGTGACTTAAACTCCAATTGTGTAATTATTTTTGCCACCTCCAGACATATCTGGTCAGAACATCCTCCCCAAGTTTTTGAGGGGAGCTAGTCTACATTTCTGGCACATCCAGTAAAAACATCCTGTCCTCTGTGTTCCAAGGAGTTCCTACTTCAAAAATGTGGGTTTGACAACTGCTTATTCGTGAGAATAATAATTTGTAAGAATAATACCTTCTTTATTGCACACTTGGTTGAGTTCTTCCAAATGAAGAATGCTTTCTAATAAAAGGGTATAATAATTAGATGCTTAAAGCATAAATACATATGTCAATCCTTTCTTTTCTGAAAGCTCAGAATAAGATTTCTTAAAAGGTCAATTCATGATAAAGTAAGAAAACATTTATTCATCTGAAAATGTTCCCTTCATGTAGAAAAAAGCCATAAAGCCTTTCAATCTACTGATGATTTAGTCATTTCATAACATTGTTCATTGGAAATATCAAGTGCACACCTAGGTTCATTGCAACAGTATTTGCAGTAGCCAAGATATGGAAACAATTTATTGCCTATTTACAGCAAGATTTTTTTTACAGTAACCTAATTTAAAAGATATTTATCTTCATTTTTATGATATCACATTGTGTATTTGCTGAATACACATTTTAAGTATAATATATAGACTTACAACAATTTTGCAAATACCTAGTACTTTTCTAAGTTCTTTACAATTATCATATGAAGTAAGTATTATAGATAAGCATTTCCAAATTAGGGAACTAGACTTTTGAAATTTTAACAAGTTAAAGTCTTAAAGACATCTGTGATACTTACAAAGAAAAAAATATTTAAAGAATCTATACTTGGGAAAGGCACATACACACACAAGTTAGAATACTGGTTTGAATCCTGGTACTGCCAGGCATGTCCCTGAGCACAGAGCATACTCCCAAGTATGAGTCCAAAACAGAACAGTAAGAGTCAAAGAAGGTATACTTTAAATAGTGCATAAGTTCAGCCTTATTACAAATTGATACATATTGAGGCCAAATCCAGAGCTGTAAGCTAAATATATGAATTGTATATCACTACAGAAAGTATTGAGGAGTTGATTGTTAATGCAAAATATAGGCATGAGGTGCTATTTCAAGTTAGACCAATTTTAAAATGAACTGATGTTACTGAGACAAAATTTTCACTGCGATGGACACAATATCAAGTATTGACAAAGTATCAAGTACTGACAAAGTACTCTTTGGTATACTACACTTCAGCATATTCATAATCAGCCAATGGTAGATAAAGACTCCAGTGAACTAGAAAAAAGTGAGGTGAGTCCTTGATGTGAGTCCTTCTCCAGGTGAAAGTGCCAGTAACAGGGGACTGACACCACAGCATATTTGGCTCCCTCACAAATTTATTGTTCATATAGTACCACAGAAGTAACAGCACAACTGAGAAAGACCTTTGAGAATTGGAGAAAGGAGAACCAGCCTTTCAAAGAGATGGAGATAATGGAGATAATGAACCACTTAGGGACACCAAATATAGAATTGGGAAGGTAACCATGTCATTTCTAAAACAGTGGATGGAGTATTTATGTTCAACCTAGCTTATGAAAAATAACTAGTCCTATACTAACCAGATTTTGAATCTAATACATCATTCAGGGAAACAAGCATTGGAAGCAGCTAAGTATTTCCATGTAACTTAAACCCATTCCCTAAGTGAGTAAAGGCATATTTAGAGAAAGAGAGAAACCAGGTGATAGCTCATATAAATATATTTCTAGCTTCAGAGCAAAGACTCCCAAGCACTAAACACCAGTACAACATAATCCTTAATGATCAGAAAATAAAGCATGATATAGAACCTGGATAGCAGCTGATAGTCTTATAATTTGGAGGCAATAACATAAGGTCATACCTTGTGAACTTTGCACATTCATAAGATAAATTAAAACATGATGAAAGTTATTTTATTAATACTCCTTTTAAACAAAAATTTGTAGTGTACTATAAAGGAGATGAGGAGTTCACTAGTGATTTAATTTTACTAGGTACTATGAAAGAACAGATACACATGTGAATACCTAAGTGTGTATTCACCCAAAAAGAAATTAGAAAAAGAAAAGCTACACCATGACAAAACT
The DNA here is from genome assembly GCF_024139225.1 of Suncus etruscus. Lineage (NCBI taxonomy): Eukaryota > Metazoa > Chordata > Mammalia > Eulipotyphla > Soricidae > Suncus > Suncus etruscus. The sequence continues at coordinate 63,222,442 of NC_064857.1, read as the reverse complement.
ACTAAACTATACATTACGATATGGTAATTATTTAGACCATAATAAAACTGTGTAAAACAATAGGAAAGAAACAGAAAAGCATTGCCTTGCACAAATATATAATCTTACCAGAATATAAACTAAAGTCATTCAACTGCTATAGTAATTCCGAAAAAATTTGAGAAATTAAATGCCCTTGTGAGTGGAACTTGCTATAAAATTACTCAGTTGTAAAAGGATTTCTCTTAGGGTCCAAAGTTGAAGGACAAGACCACACAATTAGAGTAAAGCAAAACAAAACTTTATTTTGTCAGCCACAAGCCCCAAACTGACCAACCAGGGCTGTCTCCCAATGGAGACGACCCCTGCCAAGGTCACAAGCTAGTTAAAATAGGGAGGGGATGAGGAGGTTCTAGCACCTGATGATGATGAGGGTTGTCTAGGATACCTTCCTATTTCTCTGTCATGTCCTTTCTAGATAGGATACCAGGTATAGCCAGGTAGTTGGGGCTGTGTTAATGAAAATTTAGATTTGAGAAAGAGAAGCCTAACACATGGTCCTTTTCAAAATGGTGTCCCTCCTTGTTTAGAACCCAGGGTTTCACAATTTCTTTGGCTTTTAATTGATGACAAATTATGTATCAATTTACAAGTAATTAGGAAAGAATTGGATAATAACTACCAGTTTTATTTCATAAATAATTGAAAATATATAACTTATAATGATCCAACAATAATTGTTCGTGTATCAGCTACCATGACTTTATGCCAGTAGTGAATTTTAAATATTTTAATTTATTTATAATTATTTTTTAGTGAAAAAGAATCATTTTGTTGAAAGAAATTTAGAGAGAAATGATTGGAGAGAGAAAGATGGGCATTTAAGAGAAAACAGAGGTTTCTGAAAAGAGCAAAAAAGCAGAGCAGGACATTGGGAAGGGAACTTAGTGACCATTTCTCCAAACTATCTTAATCTTGGGTTCTTGAATCCATCAAATTTAATCTTGAGCTTTCTGATGGTCCTTTCATATTCTTATCAAGACCTTTGGAGTATCTGCAGGATATCCTTTTCTGAGGGCTAAAGCCTGAGTTTCTACCTCTGGTTGGTACCCAACTTTTCCATCTTCAATGAGCTAAGGATTTGCATTTTAAAGGTATGTGTTCTGGCAACATCAGGGCTGCAATTTTTTAAGTTTTATTTCCCAAAAGATCATTACCAGAGCCCTCCAAAAAAATCTGCCTGAATCCCCTTCTCCCCATGTCACCAACTTAAATCTTTAAGGTGTACATAGCTAAAGATCATCTTGTGGAATTTCTTGGTGAAAGAGGAAGTGTCAGTTTGCCCTTGCCAGTAGTTCTTTCTCCCATTGACTTAATGACATATGTTATCCCAAAGACCTGGCAAGTAGTTTAAACAATCAAATTGGCCCTGCCTCCACCTGGAGGATAAAATAACAGGCATTGCCTCAGGCAAAGATGGGTCTAAATCAAATATTCAGACCAGTGTAGGAGCCTGGCAGTTTCTGTAAAGATCTTATCAATTGGGGGCCAGAGAGATAGCATGGAGGTAGAGTGTTTGCCTTGCATGTAGAAGATCGGTGGTTTGAATTCTATCATCCCATATGGTCCCCGAGACTGCCAGGAGGAATTTCTGAGCATAGAGCCAGAAGTAACCTCTTAGTGCTTCCAGGTGTGATCCAAAAACAAACAAACAAACAAAAAAATATTTTATCAATTGATAAGGATACCAAGAGACTTTTTAAAAAAAAATATTTTTTATTGTGACCAACGTGAACTATAAATCTTTTACATATTGGAGGTACATAATAAAATTGAATCAGGGGTATTCCCACCAACAGTGTTGTCCTCCTTCCACTCCTGTTTCCAGCATCTCCTTCCTTTGCCCCATGGACTGCTAGTATAACTGGTTCCCTCTGTATATAACTTGTTAAATATTGGATATCAATTCCATTGTCATTGACTTTGGGTTTTGTGTTTAAGGCTGATCCTTTTTTATTTCCACTCAATGTTCATAGGACTGTTTGGTTCTGGTACCATCCATTTTCCCCTCAATTTATGAGACAAAACACAATGATTCAACTTAAGTGGTTCTATTTGAATAAAAAGAAAAGAAGAAAAAGAAAAACACAAAACAAACAAACAAAAAAAAAAACAAAATATTCCGGGAGGAATCTGTCTAGAGGTTATAAATATCAATTTAAAAAGAAGAAAGGAAAAAATAGAAAATTATAACAAAAACTACAATAAAACAAACACCAACAACAAAAACAAAATAAGCAAAACAAAACAAAAAAAAATCAAACAAAAACCCAACAAAAACCCAAAACCAGAAACTACAAAAAAAAAAAAAATACCACAGCAACAAATACAACTACCAAACAATAATTATGAGAACAATAGAAAAGAAAAGAAAAAAGGAAGGAGGACCGGGGTGGCAAGTTTTTTTTTTGTTTGTTTTTATTTTTGCATAGGCACAGTAAATATTGGCCCAGACTTAGAATATACACAGTTTCTTGCAATAGCTCCAGGAACCAAACCAGCCCTGGGAAATTCCTAATATCACTCTAGCATGAAACTGCACCAGTTCTGATATGACATCCTGACAACGAAGAAACAGCAACAACTTGATCTAAGAGCAGGTTGTTCTAGCTAATCACCTAATAGTAAGATGAAATCAGAAGACATGATATCCTTTGATCTGTGCAAAAACCAATATTTCTAATTTCAGAAGACTGACTTTGACTATGATAACTGGGCAGAACTTATCTTGGGACCAATAAGAAAGACCGTAGTTTAGCCTTCAACCTAGGATTGTACAAAACCAAGATCTCTAATTCCAGAGGTCTGATTTTAACAAATTTAACAAAGCATATCTTCTGGAAACATAATGAAAGACTATACAAGACTTCCTCCTAGATTCTCTGCAAAAACCAAGACCATCAATTACAGAAGACTGATTACAACAACAATGATGGAACAGAACTGCTAGAACCATAAAGAATGATGCTATCCTAGGCTTCATCCTATGACTTGTGCAAATACAAATATCTCTAGATAGAGGCCTGATTTTATCAGCCACAACTGAGTGGAAAGTTTCCTGGCACCATAAAAATTCCTTGGGGTGTGAAAAGAAGCGTGTATGGAACCAGTAGTTGTTCCCATGAAAGTATGTTTCAAGGACAGAGAAACCCTGTATCTCTCAGGCAGAGGGAATTCCCTTTCTAATTTTTTCAATATTTACTGTGCCTATGAAAAAAGGGTCTTTTTATATTAGGTATCTATTATATTAAAATTTTTTCTTTATTTAAACATCTTGATTACAAATATGATTATGATTAGGTTTCAGTCATGTAATGAACACCCCCTTCATCAGTGCAACATTCAACCACCAATGTCCCAAATCTCACTCGATCCCACCCCACCCTCATCTGTACTCTAGATAGGCTTTGCAGTTTCCTCATTTATTCAACATGATTATGGTAATTCTCAGTGTAGTTATTTCTTTTTTTTTTTCTGGCCTTGTGTTATCTTTTATTGTATATGTTTTCCTTTTTTTCCCAGAGCTCATGCATTCAACTATTTTGAAAGTGATTATTTAAACAAAAATGTATTTGCCATATTTTGCCTAATAATAACCTAGAGAAGGCATTTAGTGGAAGCATATCTTTTAGTTTTTAAATGTATTTCCTCAGTTGTATTGACAAAATATATTTTCTGGGGTCCAAGAGATAGCACTGTGGGTAGGGCATTCTCATTGCACAGTTGATCCCCAGTAACCCATACTGAAATACAAGCCTCTCCAAGAGGGATTGTTGAGTGCAGAGCCAGAAATCAGTCCTGACCATGGATATGGCTCAACAACAACAACAACAACAACAACATATTCTATTTTGGTCTATTGCACTCATTTGTTCCTGAGGAATGGTTGTACAGGTTTCAACCGGTTTTCTATGAGTCCTGGGATCTCATTTCACAAATTGCTAATCAGCCAAGCAGGTGGTTCAAAATCAGAACTCTGCTGTCCTAAGAAACTCTAAGTGTTCTGTGGCATCCAGGGCAACACCTGGATATAGCTAGGACAACATATGGTGCTAGATATCAAACTAGGATTGACTTTGGTGCAAGACAAATTCTTCAAGTGTAGTTATTTCTATAACTGCACTCACCAATCTTTGTGGTGAGCTTCATGAAGTGAGCTGGAAGTTCCAGCCCTTCTCTCATTTTCTCTGAGGATTGTTTCAAAGATGACTTTTAATTTTCTTAAAACCTATAGATGAGTGAGTCTATTCTGCATCTCTCTCCCTCTGACTTATTTCACTCAGCATGATAGACACCATGTACATCCATGTATAGGAAAATGTCATGACTTCATCTCACCTGCATAATATTCCATTGTGTATATGTACCACAGTTTCTTTAGCCATTCGTCTGTTGAAGGGCATCTTGGTTGTTTCCAGAGCCTGGATATTGTGAATAGTACTGCAATAAATGTGGGTGTGAGGAAGGTTTTTTTTTTATTGTATTCTTGGTTTCCTAGGGTATATCACTAGGAGTGGAATAGCTGGGTCAAATGGGAGCACAATTTCCAGTTTTTGGAGGAATCTCCATATCACTTTCCATAGAGGTTAGACTAGAAGGCGTTCCCACCAGCAGTGGATGAGTTCCTTTCTCTCCACATCCCACCAGCACTGATTGTTCTCATTCTTTGTGATGTGTGCCAATCTCTGTGGTGTGAGATGGTACTCATACTTGTTTCCATTTGCATTTCCCAGATGATCAGTGATGAGAAGAATTTTTTATGTGCCTTTTGGCCATTTGTATTTATTTATTATCAAAGTGTTTGTTCATTTATTCTCCCCATTTTTTGATGGGATTGATGTTTTTTCTTGTAAAGTTCTGTCAGAGCCCTGTACATTTTGGATATTAGCCCCTTATCTGATGGGTATTGGGTGAATAGTTTCTTCCACACGGTGGGTGGCTCTTATATCCTGGGCACTATTTCTTTTGAGGCGCAGAAGCTTCTCAGCTTAATGTATTCTCATCTGTTTATCTCTGTTTCCACTTGTTTGGAAAGTGCAGTTTTTTCCTTGAAGACGCCTTTAGTCTCAATGTCATGGAGTGTTTTACCTATGTGTTGTTCTACACACCTTATGGTATCAGGTCTGATATCAAGGTCTTTAATCCATTTGGATTTTACCTGCGTACATGATGTTAACTGGGGGTCTATGTTCGCTTTTTTGCAAGTGGTTAACCATTTCTGCCAGCACTACTGGTTGAAGAGGTTTTCCCTGCTCCACTTAGGATTTCTTGCTCCTTTGTCAAAGATTAGGTGACTGTATGTCTAGGGAACATTGAGAACTCAAGCCTATTCCACTGATCTGCGGGTCTGTCTTTATTCCAATACCATAATGTTTTGATAACTATTGCTTTGTAGTACAATTTAAAGTTGGGGAAAGTAATGCCTCCCATTTTCCTTTTCCCTAGGATTGCTTTAGCTATTCGAGGGTTTTTTTTTTGTTTCAGATGAAATTTATAAGTGTGTGATCCACTTTGAAAAATGTCATGGTTATCTTTAGAGGGATTGCATTAAATCTATACAATGCTTTGGGGAATACTGCCATTTTAATGATGTTAATCCTGCTAATCCATGAGAAGTGTATGTGTTTCCATTTCCATGTGTCCTCTCTTATTTCTTGGAGTAGTTTTCTTTATATATGTCCTTTATAGTTTTCTTTGTATAGGTTCTTTACGTCTTTGCTCAAGTTGACTCGAAGATATTTGAGTTTGTGTGGCACTAATGTGAATGGGATTGCCTTCTTGAGGTCCTTCTCTTCCTTATCATTATAAAGGCCATTGATTTCTATGTGTTAATTTTGTAGCTTGCCACCTTGCTATATGAGTCTATTGTTTCTAGAAGCTTTTTGGTAGAGTCCTTAGGGTTTTCTAAGTAGAGTATCATGTCATCTGCAAACAGTGAGAGCTTGTCTACTTCCTTTCCTATCTGGATTTCTTTGATATCTTTTTCTTGCCTGATCGCTATAGCAAGCAATTCCAGTACTATGTTGAAGAGGAGTGGTGAGTGCGGACAGCCTTGTCTTATACCAGTATTTAGAGGAAAGGCTTTTATTTTTTCTCCATTGAGGATAATACTTGTCATTGGCTGTGGTAGTTGGTTTTAACTAGATTGAGAAAGGTTCCTTTCATTCCCATCTTGCTGAGAGTTTTGATCAAGAATGGATGTTGGACCTTATCAAATGCTATCTCTGCATCTATTGATATGATCATGTGATTTTTATTTTTCTTGTTGTTAATGTTTTGCATAATGTGGTTAGATTTATGGATGTTAAACCATCCTTGCATTCTTGGGATGAAACCTACTTGGTCGATGTATTTGATCCTATTTGCCAGGATTTTGTTGAAGATCTTTGCAACTGCATTCATCATGGATATTAGCCTCTAATTTTCATTTTTGGCAGCATCTCTGTCTGGTTCTGGTATCAAGGCAATATTGGCCTCCTAAAAGCTGTTTGGGAGTGTTCCCGTTTTTTCAATTTCATGTAAGAGCTTGGCTAGGATTGGTAGTATCTTCTCTTGAAAGGTTTGAAAGAATTCATTAGTAAATCCATCTGGGCCTGGGCTTTTTTGGGGGGGGGCGGATGTTTGATTAGAGTTTCAATTTCCTCAATAGTGATGGGGGTATTTAGATATGCTACATACTCCTTACTTAACTGTGGAAGGTTATAGGTGTCCAAGAATTTATCCATTTCTTCTAGGTTCCCATGTTTAGTAGCATAAAGTTTCTCAAAGTAGTCTCTGATTACCCTTTGGATCTCTGCAATATCTGTCGTGATCTCCTCCTTTTCATTTCTAATATGGGTTATCAGGTTTCTCTCTCTCTTACTTTGTGAGTTTTGCCAATGGTCTATTAATCTAGTTTATTTTTTTCAAAGAACAGTCATCTGCTTTCATTGATCTTTCAGATTGTTTTTTGAGTTTCCACTTCGTTGATTTCTGCTTTCAGCTTTGTTATTTCCTTCTGTCTCTCTATTTTTGGGTCCTTTTGTTGAGCACTTTCTAATTCTATGAGCTGCGTCATTAAGCTATTCAGGTAGGCCCCTTCTTCCTTCCTGATGTGTGTTTGCAAAACTATAAATTTTCCTCTCAAGCTGCTTTTGCTGTGTTCCATAGATTCTGGCAGTTTGTGTCTTCATTATCGTTTGTTTCCAGGAAAGTTTTGAATCCCTCTTTGATTTCAACTCGGAATCATTGGTTGTTCAGTAGCAGGCTGTTTAATTTCCAATTGTTAAACTTTGTTTTCTGTGTGCCTTTGTAGTCCACATCTAATTTCAGAACATTGTGGTCAGCAAAGGTAGCCTGCAAGATTTCTATCCTCTTGATTTTATGAAGCTATATTTTATGTGTCAGCATGTAGTCCATCCTGGAGAATGACCCATATACATTGGAGAACAATGTATACCCAGGTTTTTTGGGGTGGAGTGTCCTATATATATATATATATATATATATATATATATATATATATATATATATATATATATACTAGTCCTCTTTCTTACATTGCTTTTTTCAGGGCTAGTATGTTTTTGTTGGGTTTCAGTCTGGTTGACCTATCAAGTGTTGACAGGGCCGTGTTGAGTTCTCCCACAATTATTGTGTTATTATTGATGTCTTCTTTCAGATTTGTCAGTAATTGTATTAGGTGATTTGCTGGTCTCTCATTGGGTGCATGTTTAATGGTCTGATTTCTTCCTGTTGCAAATATCCCTTGATTAGTACATTGTGTCCATCTTTGTCCCTTACAACTTTTCTGAGTATAAAGTTGGTGTTATCAGATATTACTCTGGCCACTCCAGCTTTTTTAAGGGTTTGTTTGATTGGATGATTTTCCTTCAGCCTTTGATTTTGAGTCTATGTTTGTTCTGACTATTCAGGTGTGTTTCTTGTAGGTAGTAGAAAGTAGGATTCATATTTTTGACCCATTTTTCCACTCTGTGTCTTGTAGTTGGTGAATTTAGTCCATTGACATTTAGTGAGATGATTGTCATAGGATTTAATGTCATCTTCGTAGATAAGTTTGCTGTGTTATTTGGTCTCTCTTGTCTCAAAGTAGACCATTCAGTTTTTCCTTTAAGGCTGGTTTTTTCATCTGTGAAGTTTCTGAGCTGTGGTTTATCCATGAAACTATGTATCTTTCCTTCAAACCTGAACGTGAGTCAGCCTGGGTGCAGTATTCTTGGTGAGGCACCCATTTTATTCAGTCTTGTCACAATATCCCACCACTGTCTTCTGGCCTTGAGATTTTCTTGTGACATGTGTGCTGTAAGTCTTAAGGATGCTCCTTTGAATGTAATTTTCTTTTTTGATCTTGCTGCTTTCAGTATTCTATCTCTATCTGTGGGATTTGTCATCGTAAGCAGAATGTTTCTTGGGTGTTTTTCTTTGGGTCTCTTTTAGCTGGTACTCTTTGGGTATGCAGGATTTGATTGCATGTAGTCTTTAACTCTGGGAGTATCTCTTTGATGATGTCTTTGACAGTTGATTCATTCTGAAGATCTCCTACCTGGGCCTCTGGGACTCCAATGATTCTTATGTTGTTTCTGTTGAGTTTATCAAAAACTTCTATTTTCATCTGTTCACATTTTTTGAGTACTTTTTTCATTGCCTGATCGTTTTTCTTAAGGTTCTTTTCCAATTTCTTCTGCTGTGTTGATTTTTTCTGCATCTCATCTTCCAGCACACTGATTCTGTCCTCAGCTGCTGTTACCCTGCTGGCGAGGCCATCCACTGAGGTTTTCAGTTGAGCTACCATGTTTTTCAGATCTGTTATTTCAGTTTAGAGTTTCCTGATTTCTGTCTTTGTTTTCTGTTCAGATCAATCTATACTTTCTTTGAGTTCTACAAACATCTTCCATATTTCTATTCTAGGCTCCTTATCTGAGAGGTTAATCAGTTGTTTGGAATTTTTTAGGTCATCCACCCTAACATCTTCATTCTCTGTGCATGGTGTTTGCCTGCAAGGTTTCCCCATTGTCATGCTTGTAGTGTGATTTTTTTCTGTGTGTTGTGGTGAGGTTAATTGGTTAGGCTCTTCTGGAGCCTCTGGGAGAGCTATTTTTCTGGCCCTTTTCGGCCCACTCTCAAGAGGTTCAGGAGACAGGACAGTGGAAAAACAAGCACAGGCAGCACTTACAGTTTCTCACAGTTTGGAACCACTGGGTGGGCATAGATATTCCCAGCCTGACGTCACAAACAGAGGACTTGCCTTTCTGCAGAATACTGAGGATAGCCAGTTTTTATGGTCGGACACAGTTCATTGGCATTCCAGCCCTTGGATGTGCCTCTGGGAGAGCTATTTTTCTGGGCCCTTTTCGGCCCACTCCCAAGGTTCAGGAGACAGGACAGTGGAAATGCATGCACTGGCAACACTTACAGTTTTTCACAGTCGAGAAACACTGTATGGCCATAGATATTCAAGAAAAGAGTCTTTTAAGGCCTGCAGAAAGACTTGGTTTCCATATAACCCCTCTCCCCCAGTGAGCCATATTTAACATCATTGTATATTAATTTCCTCCCTTCTAGGAGGCTTCCTTTTCAGTCTCCTTTACTATCCAATAAACTTTTCTACATTCTAACTGACTCTGAGCATCATGGCAACTCAGTATTTTCTTTTTGTTGTTGTTGTTGTTGGGCCATACCCTTTGACACTCAGAGGTTACTTCTGTCTATGAGCTCAGAAACCACTCCTGGCTGGGGGAACCTTATGGAACACAGGGATCCAACTCAGGTCAGTCCTGGCTCAGTCTCATGCAAGAAAAAAGCTCTACCACTGTGCTATCTCTCTGGCCCCAGTATTTTCATTCTTGTAAAGATTGAAGAACCTAGGAACAATGGATGCATATGAGGACCAAAGAGACCTGCCCTCACTACATATGAATCAATGATGGCAAGGTTGACTTAAGATATAAAAGTCATGTGGACTTGGTATTAATTGGGTTCAGGCCATGATTATTAGGGTGCTAATGTGAACAAAGCCTGAAAGATAGAACATGAGCAGGACTGAAGGAGTAAAGTGTCCCCCACCTCATCCTTGGAAGGGCAGCACTTTTTAAAGAGACAATAGTCACAGTAAGTGCTTTGCTGTTCATCTTTTGTCTACAGGTAAATCGGTTGTAAAAGAATTGTTTCTGCTTTACTGGTTGCCTGAAAAGATTTGTAAAAATTTAACAGGCCTATAACTTAGCTTTGAGTGTGGGGTTTTCTTCTAAAGTGGGTTCACAACAATAGTCTGTTCCACTCTCTGGCAGAGTCTGGTCACTAGATTGCATTGACAGAGCTTGTTTTATCCTGGAGGGGTGAATCCAACTAGAAATTCCATTAAGTTTTACAGCAACTTAAGAGAACTTCAGAAGGCCCTACGGCATGAGTTCTTTTTAGTTCTTTTGAACTATTGTTTGGTAGGTCCTCTCTAAAGAAAGACTTCTTAATTGGAATCAGAGTTTAAAAGTAACTAAATATTTTATTAATTTAGGACAGGCACAGCAGGCAAAACAAGAATATGAAAATGTTCTTTAACCTCAGCCCAAAAGAAAATTAAGCCCAACCCAAATTCAGCCTGGTGGATGGGCTTACTAAAACCTTTGAAAACTGAACTCCCTTGGACCAAATATTTCCTAATTTATTTATATATATAATAAATTATATTATATATATATATTTGCTTTTTGAACCACACCTAGTGACACAAGGGGGTTACACCTGGCTATGCACTCAGAAATCTCTCCTGGCTTGAGGGAATATGTGGGATGCCTGGGGATTGAACTGTGGTACCTTGTAGGTTAGCACGTGCAAAGCAAACACCCTACCACTAGCGCCACCGCTCCTGCCCCAATATTTCCTATTTAAAGTATATTTCAAATCTTCCTAACAAACATTATACCATTGTCTAGGAGGAAATTCTCCCAAAAATAAAGAATGGAAAATACAGTAACAATCATATTGTTAAGAAAGTTTTAGAAGCATGTATTGATCTGATATTAAGGTAATGTTACTTCCTTATCCAGAAAACTTTTTGTTTTTTAAAAATCATTTTCAAACTTCATTGCATGTTGAGACTTTATTTACTGACTTGTAATATTCTGACTACGGAACATATCCTCTTCTTTCATTTTTCATATGAATCTTTCTATGTACACCCATGGGTTAGTTAGAAAACTTAAAAATATATATAGAGATATATGCAGAATAATATATCTAAATCAAAATTGTTGTGCATTAGAAGATAAACACTAATAAAACTATCTACATATGAGCATATTTGACACTTAATTAAACACTTTATATAATGTTCACCATGAAATCTTGAGCCTCCTCTGAGAACAGTGCAGTGGGTAAAGCACTTGCCTAGTCCCTTGAATGTGGCTGACCAGTGTTTGATCCCTGGTACCATATATAGTTACTCAAGCAAAGCAGGAGTAATCCCTGAGTACAGAGTCAAGAATGAGCCCCAAGCACAAGTGGGTGTGCTTCACTCACACTCATCACCATCACCATCATCATCATCATCATCCTTTTCTGGATATGAAAATATTCTTATTTTATGCTTTTGCAAGTGTCTTTATTTTGAGCATATGAATGAGATTCTGCTTGCAATTTATCTGGGTGTATAATGGGAAGTGGAACTGTTGTATCTCATGGCCATTTATGTGCCTCTTGTTTTGAGGAACTGCCATATTGTTTTCCATCATAGCTGTACCATTTAACAGGGACTACAAAAGAGATCTGTGCCCCAAAGTTTATAGCAGCAGAATTCACAGTCTTCCAAATGAGAAAACCACCCACCCCAGCCTTGGGACAAATGACGGTGGAAACAAATGGTATTTAAAAAAGCATATGACTCAAGCTTAAAAATGAATGAAATTCTTTTTTTTTGTTTTTTGTTTCTTGGGCCACACCTGTTTGATGCACAGGGGTTACTCCTGGCTAAGTGCTCAGAAATTGCCCCTGGCTTGGGGGGACCATATGAGATGCCAGGGGATCGAACCGTGGTCCTTCCTTGGCTAGCGCTTGCAAGGCAGACACCTTACCTCTAGTGCCACCTCACTGGTCCCAAAAAGAAATAAAATTCTTACAAATGTGTGATGCAAATTCTAAGAAAACTTGTTCAGCAAATGAATTTGATATATTATACTACATAAATATGATGCTAACTAAACTGAGCCAGGGGCTGGAGAGAGAGTGAACTGAGTAGTGTGCTTGCCTTGCACACTAGTCAGATTCAACCTCTTTCATGCCTTATCATCATCTAAACCCCACCAGGAATGATCACTGAGAACAAACCTAAGAGTAATACTGTACCACATCAGAGTCTGTTAAAACAAAACAACAACACAATGACCTTCATATACAGAAGGTCAGGTTAAAAAATAATAAAATATTATATGATTCCACACATAGAAGTTGACCTAAAAAGTTAAACTCAGAGAAGAAAAAATTAAAAATAAATGAGTGATCAACAGAAACATAAGCTTAATAATTGGGTCTCCCAGTTTGTTCTTGGAGACATAACTATTTTTGGGGTGGTTCGTAGTGCTGGTTGTCCAGTGAGGAATGGGAAAATAGGTACTATTCCTAGGGAGAGAACATCTTAAAGGAAGAATAAACTTGCTTAAACCCTCACAATGTGGAAAAGAGATACTGTGGAAAAATCTGAATATTGGCAGTGAAAGTGCAAAATAGAATTATGAATATATAAGCAGTGAAATCTTTTTCTGTCAAGGAGAGAATCCATAGATTTATCTTACCTTATTTAATGCAGAAGTGCAAACACATATAAAAAAATCAGAATAGTAGTATCGTATAATATCCACATCATAATATGTATATAATTATGGTGTACAAATAAGTGTGGAAAAATTATGTGATTATCTATGGACATTGAAAATATACTTGTAAAGACAGATGTATGGAGGGAAAGAATGAGTATGTCCTAGAATAAATATGTAGAATTAATATTTTTCTACTATACCACAGCATAGCGAATGACTACTTAAAATAAAATGTGCATGTCCATCAGCAAAACTGCTCAATTTGCCTTTTTTTATTTGCTATGTGTCAGTTTAAGAAACAGACTGTGAAGTGTTTTGAATTACAAACGGATGCATGAATTTTGAAAAACAAAAAATAAATTTTAAGCAACAGCTTTTAAATGTAGAAAAAATCTGGATCATCAAACTTACTTAAAAGGAAAAACAGTATGGCACAAGAATGTGATTTTTGAGAGCTCTAATTATTGGCTGTTGGCTGTTAAATCTGTGCAAAAGTTGCAGAATTGAGAAATAAATGCACACATACAAAAATGTATTAAGTGCAACACAGGGACCAGAGAACTATAACAGTGGGTAAGCTATTTGCTTTGCATTTGGTTAACCTGGGTTTAGTACACATATCCCATTTGGTCACCTAATATTGTAAGATTTAATAGTAATAATCATTGGGCACAAAACCAGGAGTAAGTCCTGAAAACCAGTGTCTCTTTCCTCTCTCTCTCTCTCTCTCTCTCTCTCTCTCTCTTTATTTCTTTCTCTCTTTATATCTTTCTGTCTCTGTCTCTCTCTCTCTCTCTTTATTTCTTTCTCTCTTTATATCTTTCTGTCTCTGTCTCTGTCTCTCTCTCTCTCTCTCTCTCTCTCTCTCTCTCTCTCTCTCTCACACACACACACACACACACACACACACACACACAAATGTGAATTCAATCCCAGTATCCCGTATGTTTCCTTGAGCATCACTGGATTAATTCCTGACTAAAGAGTTAACTAAAATGTAACTCCTGAGCATAGCTAGGTTTGGCCCAGAAACAAATAAACAGTGAAATCAATAATATTTATTTTAAAGTTATTTTTTATGTTCCCTGTTTTCAAAAATAGCATATATCCATAAATGTTATTTTTAAAAGAATTAAAATATGATAGAACCTACTTCAATATTATCCTAAGTAGTTATTATTTTTATTAATTGTATATATGTGCATGTATGTCTGCAAATGGAAACTTCATCCTCTAATATACTAGGGTATCAAAGCAAAGTTTTAAATTTCTGAAGTGCCAGAGCCTGAGCAGAATTGTTGTTATACCTTACCAGTTTCCAGACATCCCATGAGTCTTCCATCCAATAAAAATGAGTAAAGAGGAAGAAAAACATCAATTTCTTCATTTTAATTATTTAATTATCTGGTATCTGAAATTTGCAGCAACTAATTTATTAGCATGCTCATCCGTGAATTTGCATGGATGGTAGGCTGTTCTAAAACCACTGTCCAGTAATATCTCCATAATGTCACTTTGTTGATGATGGGAGAGAATACATTATTAAATAAATACTGCACTATTACTTGCTTCTGTAATATATCATTAATATTATGTCACTCTTAAAATGTATAAATGTAATTTTTAATCCACAAAGTGAAAGGTGACAGCGAGACTCTCCTTCGAAGTCATCACTTAAAGTGCTCATTTTCCAAAGATTTTTTTCCCTAAGTACTGGGGTGAGTTAAGATTATTGAAGAATGACAGTGATAGGTATTAAAGTCCTAAGACTGGAACAATGAAAATATTTGGCCGAATCACTGTTTGCATTTTGAGGATTACAGAAAACTGCCCTGGGCCAGAATTGTAGGTTTAATCCAGCAACCCATCTCACTAATGGTAGTCTAATTTAAGACATGTGGCAAGTGCCCTAGTTTTAAAAGCGTTTTGACATTTTAAACCATTATTTTAAGTAATCATATTACTTAATAAGATTGCTGAGGATAAAATTCCAAGGCTTTTTAAATAATTAAGCAGTCAGATATTAAAATCTGCTCATCTCATAGACCTTGCGGAAAGCACGTTGGGAGGGTAGGATATGAAGTTGATATCCATGATTCTAATCTCATGCCAATAACAAGTCAGGGTTTTAATCAAATCGGCTTTCTAACATTAGTCTTCTCATCTCTTAGATAGTTTGCATTTAATAGTGTAATCTTCATGATTACAGTTGAATTTGATTCAATGGGCTTCCTTTAGAGGCAAAAAGTAATTATTCAAGCAAATTAATATTTTTAATAATAGAGGAAAAATCTTACTTGATGTTTGCACAGGAATAATTTCCTATCAATGGAAAAATGTAAAGCCACTTAATTTTTATAATTACGTGTCTATGTAAGCATATTGTTTAATAATGTGATTCAGACTATGCATTTCTTTTAGCTGGTGATTAAAAGGCAACACAAGAATGCTTATATATTTATTTTAATGTTCATTTACCCCATTAATGCCACAGAAAATTATAAATGGTTAAAGATAGGTCTTTACACTATAGGCTCAGGTTTTAAAGCATACTGAGTACTGACAAGCATTTTAAAGTGTTTACTCTAAGAATTTCAGTTCATCACTTCGAGATGCCTTGAAAGCTATGTCCATAAATAATTAATATTCAAAACTATTCCAAAATGCACTTGAGACTATTCCCAAATACCACTGAGTACACATGACACTTTTTATCAGAGAGTTACAATTTTATTTTTTTCATAACAGTACTCTTTTCTTGAGTGGTTTTCAAGAACTTATGTTATAAAATAGACTAAAATTTAACTTCTTTACTGAATTCAGTAATGCTGTGCTTATGCACACAATATACAGAAAATACTGGAAGAGGCTAGAAAGGTGATAGAAAGAATAGGAAGAAATGAAAGACTACGTATGCATTTTAATATGAAATTTAAAAAAATGTACCTGGCTTTAGTGAGCTATAAGTGACATACAAAAATGTGTACATATATGTGATGTGAATATTTATAATACCTTCCAAAGTTTGTGTGTTATTTTGTACTTAATTTTTTATTTTTAAATATTTTGTTTTTGGGTATATCTCCCAATATGACACATACCCATATGACAAAGTTAAGTTCAAAAATCAAGACCGCCCCCCAAAAGAAATCAAGACCATATCATTATTTGTTAACAGTAGGTTAATCAGCATAACTCAAGGATGTATCTATCCATAAGTTATATGGTAGTGCCATGCCATTGAACAACTTCCAACCTCAATCACTGGTGATTGCTGTTATAGTCCTTGCAGCTCTCAGTAGATTAGATACAAGATAGAGAAGCATCATGCTGGTTTGTCTTACTGTAAATAATATGGTCAGAGTCTTTTATTTTTTGCCCTAGGGTTTGTGAATCCAACCCTGTCCCTCACTCATGCAAAACAAGTGCTCTAACACTGAGTTACTTTCCTTTTCTTCAAGAATAACTACTATTCTTTTTATATAGAAAGAGGACTTTATCCATTCAGGTATCAATGGCATACTAAGCAGTTTGCATTTGTTATCTATTAAAAACAAAGCTGGAGGTACATGCATATCTCTCTTACAGATCCAATTTTAATTCTTGAGAATATCTACAGAGGTATCATGATTGATGGTAAGGTCATTATTCAGAATTTGTTTGAGAAATATTATACTGAGTATTATTTTTTCTGTTTCCATTGCTCTAAAAAGATTTTTCATTTTTGCCAGTAGAGGAAAAGTGTTCTAGTGTCTATATAACCTCACCAATATGTGTTAGCATTTGATTTTGAATACTAGCCATCATGTTAACAATAGTGTGATATTTCACTAAAGTTTTGATGTGAATCTCACTTATAATTACAGAGGTTGATTATTTTTAAAAATTAACTTGCTGATTTTTGTATGTTTTCTCTGGATAAGCATTTGCTCAAGCTATAGCCTATCCTAAATTTTCTGTATATATGTATATTATATAGCTTTATATAATCTACATTTGCAAATACATATATATATTTTTTGCAGTACTTGGCAATCACTTTTAAAGTCTACTTTATAACTATATTTAGGCTATTTTACAAATAGTATCAATATATCTTTTATTTTCTAACAAATGTAATAGATTATGTGTCAGCCACTAAAATATATTTCTGAAAAAATATGGACACATGAGATATGCAGAATGTTATATTAAAAGAGATGAATGTTAGTTAATAGCACATGAGTGATTCTCTAATATAATCCTGATTTTCCATATGTTTTATAATTAATGACAGCAAGACACTGTATATTTTGGTTTTTCATTTGCATTTTTACATGGACATAAATTCTAATTTGTTTTTCCAGCTTCAATGATGCATGCTGACAACCTAAGACTGAATATTTGTACACATTTATGATGTGATACTTTGATATACGTAAACATGCTAAATGAGTGCTAAAAACATTGTATTCATCTCTTCTTTAGTTAGTGTATTGTGTGTGGGATGCAGCATGAAGCGTTCCATATTTTTTATCATAACAATGTGAATGAATGAGGGAAGTAGAAAGCCTGTCTCGAGTACAGGTGTGGGGGGGGGGAGGAGGGAGATCTGGGAAATTGGTGGTGGGAATATTGCACTGGTGAAGGGGGGTGTTCTTTACATGACTGTAATCACACAACTATAATCATGTTTGTAATCACGCTGTTTAAATAAAGATAATTATAAAAAAATGTTTTGGTAGACCTCTTTCTTGAAACCCAAAAATTACTTATCAGCATATATGTGTGCACATATGTGTGTGTATTTAGAGTTTTAGTCACACCTGGTGGTGATTGAGGCTTAATCTTGCCTCTA
The DNA here is from genome assembly GCF_024139225.1 of Suncus etruscus. NCBI lineage: Eukaryota > Metazoa > Chordata > Mammalia > Eulipotyphla > Soricidae > Suncus > Suncus etruscus. Next base: position 63,204,760 of record NC_064857.1, on the reverse strand, counting down.
TGTTCAAGCCTATTCCCTGGCAGTGCTTAGGATCAAAGTTGGATTTGTTAAATGCAAAGACAATGCCCTGTCCACTTATTTAATTCTCTCTGGCTCATAACTTATAACTTAATGCTTATACACAGGTAACTCTATACTTCACAATTATATATATATATATATATATTCAGTACAATTTGTGCACTTACAACACACACAAGTGCTAATAATTCATTGTTCCCAAGATATTTTTTAAATATATTTCAAATAGTTTTTTCAATATTCATTTAAGAATTATTTGGATTCTGATACTCATATTCAGAAAAGAAAATGTTAAGGTACATTAGGCTACTTGGAAATAAATGAAAAAGAAAATAACAAATATGAATCATAGTAAAGAGAAGATAAAAAAAATAAAATTGGAAATAAGGAAGGAAAGAATTTTGAGTCAATAAGCGTAAGAGAAATACTAGATAGTATTTGCCAGTGAGTCTTCTGAGAGAGTAATATCTGCTGAAAAGCCACACATCTATTATTTAATCTCACGATATTTCAGCTATGCAAGTACTGACTTTGCTATATTTGAATTAAGATAATTTAGTTAAAGAAGAAATTTTGACCACAATGAATCCAAAATTTTTTATGCCTTACCTGAGCCAAGATTTCTGACCTTTGGTACATTCTCCCTCTCAAGGGACCTTCTGACCTCTTGCTTTCCCTCATGACCCTATAACCGACCTCATATGTGATGCTATTGATCATTCCACCATCCTGTCCAGAGAAAACTTAATCCAGACTGATCTTTACTCAATACATTAAATAGTAAAAAAATGTTTAAAAATTTAAAGTATTAAAAGAAATGGGAGAAATTCCTTAACCTTCACTATTTAACTGATAAAGATTTGTTTTATACTAATGTAATAGGATTTGTTTTATCTTCATAAAATTGGACAAGTTTAGCAGGTTGTAGACATTAGGAAAGCCGTGACATGCTAAAGCTGTAGAGAACAGGGATTAGGCCCCCAAATGACAGCTAATTCCATGAACTTTACAGCACATACCAGAACAGTCAGATCGCTTAAGTAAACCAGCAATAAACTAAGAAATGCAGGAATCTATCTAACTGCACCCAGAGACTTATGGGTGCCCAAATTGAATGTGACAGATAAATATTTTTGTTTTTGTTTTTATTTTGGGGCCACACCTGGTGACGCTCAGGTGTTACCCCTGGTTCTGTGCTCAGAAATCGTTCCTCATTTCGTGGATCATATGGGACACTGGGGGGTCAAACCATCATCTGTCCTAGGTCAACCGCTTGCAAGGCAAAAGCCCTACCCTTGCACCACTGTTCCAGCCCCATGCAGTAGATAAATTTTATCTGACTACACCAAGGGTATGCGTGTGCCCAAGTATCTGCTGTTACCCAAGTTTCTCTTCCACTACTTTAACCAATCAATTTAAACCTGGCTGATGCAAGAACCGATAGTTTTACACATAGCTTGAAATCCTGGTAACCCTATAAAAATAGCCTGTGAGGCCACTTGGAGGCCACCAACTGCGAGAGGTGCAAGCCTCAGCATGCTGGAATAAACTCCTTTGTTTTTGCATTTTAAAAAAAGTAGTAGAAGGGGTCAAAAAGATAGCATGGAGGTAAGGTGCTTGCCTAGAATGCAGAAGGATGGTGGTTCGAATCCCGGCATCACATATGGTCCCCCGAGCCTGCCTGGGGTGACTTCTGAGCATAGAGCCAGGAGTAACCCCTAAACGCTGCCGGGTGTGACCCAAAAACAAAAACAAAAGCAAAACATACAAACAAAAAAGTAGTAGGAGAAGACTGATATTCACTATTAATGTGAGAGACCATATCTTTGGTCAGTCAAGTGAAAAAAAATTAAAAAATAGCAAATGGATTGTAACTAACATTATTCACTTTTTTAAAAAATATTTTTTGTGCCTTAATAATGCAAGTTAAAATAATTTCCCTTCTACCACTGTGATTTGTCACTGGCCTATTTGTCACTCACCTACAGTGAGTGGCTTCACTTAACCTGCCAAATACTCTGCATCCCTTGATGTTCTACGTTGATCCTGATCCCACCTTCCCAGAGGATGCCCAGATAGTCCTCTCAGCAAGAGGAGCACCATGCATCTACTTTCTTTTGCAAGCACCAGAAGTTGAACCATTATCTACAAACAAACAAACAAAAAACAATCAAATAAAAAATACATACATTCCTGAATGCTGGAGATATTGTAACTTATCAGACACTTGTCTTGTAGTTAACCAGCAAAATCAACCCTCAGCACTTCATAGTCCCTCAGGATATGATCCCTGAGCACAGACCTATGAGCACCACTAGCAGCACTGGATGTGGTCCCCCCATTTAATAAGCAAATAAATGCATGCCTAGATTTTAACAAAGTTCTCAATCATTTTAAATCTTTATCAAACTATAAAATAAATACATTTTAATTTTACATTGCAGGTTCTTTTTAATATAGCTGCAAAGCTTTCCACTAGAGAGTTAATGTAAGAGCATAAAGAGATCATTTAGGTGATGATGAAGCTGGCCTGAAGGATTTGGGAAGCCAGGAGAGGCAGCTTTCTTCTCCTTGCCTTTAAAAAAAATTACTTTTTTGTTTTGTATGTTTTGCTTTTTGTGGTTTCCCTTTTCTTCTTTTTTCCCTCTTTTTCCTTTTTTTTTTTTTTTTTTTTTTTGGTTTTTGGGTCACACCCGGCAGTGCTCAGGGGCTCAGAAATTGCTCCTGGAAGGCACAGGGGACCATATGGGACGCCGGGCTCTTTTTCCTTTTAAAGAAAAAATTATAACACCTAGAGAACCCTTCCTACTTCCTTTTTATTTCTCTTTTGCTTTTGTTTTTGTTTTTGTTTTCGTCTCTTTCTTTCCGTATATCTCCAACAGAACCACAGTTCTAGAATCATCACGTTCAGCCTCACAATTGGGGGGGGGGGAGGGGGATGGATAATACCAAGAACAGTCAGTTGAATGAATATTTAGTGGAAATAAAAATCAGACTTCCAGAGGTCTGACTGAGACAATCACAACTGAATGGGTCTTCTGGAAACATAACGAAAGAGTCTATCCCAGGCTCCATCCTAGGAGCAATATAATGACCAAGACCACCAACTACAGAAGATGGATTAAAACGACACTGAAGAAGTAAAACTGCTAGAACCACAAAGAAAGGCTTCATCATAAGCTCCATTTCTTGAGCTGTACAGACACCAAGATCTCTAGATAAAGAGGTCTGATTTTACCAACCATGACAAAGCAGAATTCTTCTATACACCACAAAAGCACCGAGGGGAGAGTAAATGATCATGTAAGGAATTTATAGTTAATCCCATGACAGTATACTTCAGGGGTGGAGAAAACCTGTATCTCCTAGGCCAAGGGAATTCCCTCTATAATATCCCCAATAGTTATGGTGCCTATGCAGGGGGAAAAAGAGAAAAAAACAAAAAGCACAAAATAATCATTTTTCCACATATATATTTATTGATTGATCAATTTTTTGATGTCTTTATTTTAGTGTAGCTATTGAAGTTGATGTCTCCAATTTTATTTTATTTTGTCTTTATCTTTCTTTTTGCACTCTGGCATGGTTTGATTTCAGAACTGGTGCTTGTCTTTATTGCTGTAGTGCTCACTGGATATTTAATTTGATATTTCTTTTTTTTTTTTTTTTTTTTGGTTTTTGGGCCACACCCAGTAACGCTCAGGGGTTACTCCTGGCTATGTGCTCAGAAGTTGCTCCTGGCTTGGGGGACCATATGGGACACCGGGGGATCGAACCGCGGTCCGTCCAAGGCTAGCGCAGGCAAGGCAGGCACCTTACCTTTAGTGCCACCGCCCGGCCCCTGATATTTCTTTCTGTATTGTTGTGGTGTTTCAATTACCTTTTTCATGTCCTCTCTCAAACTGAGGTTGAAAGCCTCTAGAAGGACTCTGCCCATTTTCAGCTTATTTTATTTTTTTATTTTTTTTCTTATTTTTTACCCCATTCTATTGCTTTTCTTTCCTTCAAACAAAACCACATAACTTGAATTATCTAGCTCCACTTCTCAAATAGAGGGGGAAACAAGGGAGGGTACTAGGACCAAACAGATATATGATCACTAATAGTAAGTTAGACAAAGAGGGGACCACCAAATCTAGCAACCCAGGGGTTGATGGTAGGGGATATAGGTTGCAGGAAGAGAACGGGGATGGGGGAGGACAAATTTGGTGATGGGTATTCCCCCGATTCAATGTTAATATGTACCTAAAATACTACTGTGAAAGATATGTAAGCCAATATGATCAAAATAAAAATTATAAAAAAATTGAAAGAAAAGCAAAGCATTCTATAAAACCATATGAACAAATACTTTGCTTTCATTTTGAAAAAAAAAATGTCATTAAAATTCATGGTAAATAAAAATGTTTAAAGTGGAAAAAAAATCATCAGACTTTAAGACCGAACCCATAGACAACAACAGAATCGATACCCAATTTGCAACAAGCTGTACAAGTGAGGAACAGTTACACTAGCACTATGGGTGCAGGGTAAGGAAGGAGATAATAGGATGCATGCTGGGAACAGGGGTGGAGGGAAAGCAGAACTGGGGGATGTGGTAATGCCCCTCATTCATGTCACTATGTGCCTTCAATATTTCTATGAAACAACTGTAATTCACAAATTTTCAAAAATATTACTTATTTTATATTCCTTACTAATCAGTTTTTATTATACCAATCATTTCTAAAAATGTACTTTGACTGGAGGCAGAGCTAATATAGAGATTAAAGCATTTGCCTTGCTTGCAGCCAATGCTAGTTCTACTCAGCACAGAATATGGTCCTGAAGTCTGTGAATAATAACATAGGATTATATTACATTCTTAAAGGCTAATTTAATCTAATGCTTCCAGTTTTGGATTAACAATGAAGATGACAAGGTTGACTAACTTAATTTCTTACCAACAGTTTAGCTGTGCATTTTTAACATCATTATGTTTACAACATTTTAAATATACGATTTAATTCATTTTTTGCTTACAGGTATAAGTTTGCATAACAATGCATGTCTTTTTAGGATTCCAAGTCTTAACATTCTAATGTCATTGACAATAGCTGTATTTGATGAAACAAAAATATTTTGAAATTCATTATGAATTTTTTATCAAAGCACATAATTTGTAAAGTAATAATACCAAGTATAAGGATCTATTCATTGCAAAGTATAGCATAGTGTATGAGTTTATGCATTCATCCTGAGTGTTTGCATAGCTATTAGATTATGTTCATAAATTTTGCTGATTTTTTTTACAATCTTTTTTTATACTCAAGGTCACAGTCTCTCACAGTGGTATATTTTTAAAAATAACTAAGCAGGATAGAGCCAAGAGTCCTTCTCACAATCTGTTCAGTTTAAGTTACTGACCATACATTATAAACATAGAAAAGCTCCATGGCAGAAAACTGATTTTGAACAAAGGAATTCTCTGTGACCCAGAGTGAGTAAAAGTAGATTCTTAGCAACTCAATAGAAGTACATCCATAATATTATTTAGAAAATCAAGGCAATACAAATAACTATACAAGCAGTCTTCATAAAATATTGTTCTACATCTGACATGCCACAGTCTATTATAAGTATAGGTTATCAAATATACCAGATACTATATATCTATTGGGTTTTAACATTTTTTAAAAAATACACAAATGCTTATGATGATCAAAACTTGATATCCTGTAATCAACATCATACATATTTTAGTAATATATTTATACAGACTAATTAATATATATAATATCAAGCTAGAGTTGATCTTTTTGAAAAGACAGGAATTTGAAAGCAGACAAGAGATTTAAGAACTACAGTACTATTACCGTTCCTACCTGATAACTTTTGGCTATATATGTGAAGAACGTTAGTATTCTGTTTAAACTTACCAAGTTATTAGTTATATAGTAATATTTATAAACATTACATAAAGTTCTGTAAAAATTTCTTTTGTGAGCAACTTTAATTTCTTTTGTGAATTATCTTTTTATATAATAATGATCTATATTCTTATAATCATCTCCGATTCTTAGTTGCCAACTTGTGAACTCAAACCAGAGATTTATATTTAACTTTCCTGTGTGTTGAAAAATGTCTCCTCTATCTGTTTACAATTGTCAGCGATACTTCTAATATCAGCAATTTGCCTATCTTAAAATGTTTGTTAATATCCAGTAGCCATAATAAATTTTTTTTTTTTTTGGTTTTTTTTTTTTTGGTTTTTGGGCCACACCCATTTGACACTCAGGGGTTACTCCTGGCTATGCGCTCAGAAATCGCCCCTGGGTTGGGGGGACCATATGGGACGCCGGGGGATCGAACCGTGGTCCATCCTACGCTAGCGCTTGCAAAGCAGACACCTTACCTCTAGCGCCACCTTCCCGGCCCCATGCCATAATAAATTTTGTTGGCATTGCATTAAACATATTGTATACCTGTAGTTGCATTTAGAGATTTTGATAATATTTTTGATATTTGTGTTTCATTTGGCATAGATTTGTTTCAACTATATAGGTTTTATTTAATGTAAAACTGGTAGTTCTAATTTTATCTGAAAAATATTACACAGTAATATTAATGAATACTCTATGGCATTATCACCCCTTCACTTACCATTGCTTTACATCTGCTATTTTTTATTTTCTTAAGTGTTTTCACTTTTGTAGATGCATATAAAACCAAAATTTCTCAGCTTGTATGCTGAAGACTCTCCTGTAGTCTTATTAAATCCTTTTAAGTTTTGGAAAAAATTTAGCATATTTATAATTTAATGCAATTTTGGATTTTCTGTTTCATTGAACAACTCTCTTAAATAATTTTCTAGTATTATTGCACTGACTAGAAGCTTCAACTAAAGTGTGGAATAGAATTAGTTATAGTGGGCATATTTTCTTTGTCTCTGCTTTGGGTATAATTGCTTCCAGCATTTCTCTATGCAGAATGGAAATTGCTTTAAAGCTGTGGTAAATCCACTTCTATTTTACAAAGAGGCTGATGAGAATGGGTCTTTATTCAAGCTGTTGAGTTGATTATATACTTGATTTACTTAATATATCAATTTGTTGAGCGATAGTTATACTTCTTTGAATGTAAAATGACTTTTGCATTCTCAAGGTAAACAGAGCTTGTTTAAATTCTATTTTCTTGTCTTTATGTGTCAAAATACTTTGCTAATATTATACTTAGTGTATATACATTTATAGATAATTATAATTCTAGTTTTTAATATAATTTTCAAAAATTCTGTGCCAATGCCTCACAATATTTTTTTAGTGAAGCAAAATAGTTTTTAATTGAAAAAATTTTAGAAAGATGTGAGGGGTGAGAGACTGAGACCAAGAGAGTGTTTGTGTGAGCAGATTGGTGGGCTTATGAGAGAGAGTGAGAGAGAGAGAGAGAGAGAGAGAGAGAGAGAGAGAGAGAGAGAGAGAAAGGAAAACAGGTGAAAAAATATATGCTGCTGAGTTAATGTACTCTTGGAAAGTCTAGACTTATACTTAGAAAATATCTCTTCTCTAATCATTTATAAGAAGGAAAATGTTATTTGCACATAAACATCTGGACCAATTTGTAGGTATTTTTAATCTAATAATATACATTTAACTCTACCAGACTACCCTTTGTTTTATCTTAATAAGTTGGTATATATTGTTTTTTAACACAATTTTTGTTTGTTTTGGGGGGCACACCCAGTGATGCTCAGAGATTACTCCTGGTTCTGTGCTCAGAAATTGCTCCTGGCTTGGGGGACCAAATGGGACACCAGGGGACAGAAGCACAGTCCCTCCTAGGTTAGCTGCCTGCAAGGCAAACACACTACTGCTGTGCCACAGCTCCGGCAGTTTTAGTCCAACTTCCTAATGTATTGGCATCAAATTATTCAGAGTTTGATTTTTTTTTCTCAATGCTGATATATGCTACTATGTTCTTTTTGCACTGTTTTTTTTTTTGGGGGGGGGAGGGGAAATCACGCTCAGTATTTCTCAGGGTTTATGTCTGGCATTGCACTCAGGAATTACTCCTGATAGTTCTTAAGAGACCTGTATGGGATTCTGTGGATGACTCCCAGGTTAGGAGTGTACAAGGCAACGGCTCCACATATTGTATTCTTTGGCCATTAATGATCATTTATTTAATACTGTGTCTAAAGTATTTATCAGTTAAAAGTAGAGTGTCAAAATATTCATTAATCCCAGCTCTTCCCACCCTTTGTGAAGCAAGATTGTTTTTATTGAAATTTATTTACAGATGTGAGGGGAAGAGAGACTTCTGGAGAGTATTGGGAGGCCTCTCCAGAGAGAAAATAAGCAAAGAAACAAGGACAAACATGAGACAGAGAATAGAATTAAGGGAGAACAAGGTATTGGAAAATCCTATTTCTCCTTTGTACCACTTGGTTATTATTGGATAACAATGGCTTGAGTTGTTCCATTTCCTGCAAAATATGAAATAAACAGAAGTGAATCGCACCACATTGTTGGCTACTCACGGTGTGTAACTTCCAGGACAACTGTTCCTTTAAACCAGAAGGTGAAGACGTCAGCTCTTTGCTCATGTGAACTTTTTAGACTACTTAGCGTTTTTGTCTCCAAGTCAAGCTAGTCCTGGCGGTGGTAGTGATGGTGGTAGAGACTGTAAAAACACTGTTTATCTCCCCTTAGGATGTGAATTTTGTTCATCACTGTCTTCCCCTTAGTCTTTTGTGATTGTGTTGCCTCTGACTTTGAGCTTGCAGGATGCCTGTGTGAGGTAGTTCTTACATTTGTCTTTGAGTTCTATTCTTCTGTGAGATGGTAAGTATTCCAGATTTCATCATAAAGCCTGGTTATGGTAAGTGGAGTCAGGATTTGAATCTTCTCTTGGTACAGTTCATGTCCTGTTTCTACTACTATCTCCCTACATTTGGGGCATAATAAATATAGGCCTGACACAGAAAACCTGTCACTTTTAGTAATGGCTCTCAACAAGTCAGTGAGTTACTGAAGACTTAGTCCAATGGGCAGCAATGTATTCTTTATATGCTCGAGACTCGCATTTTATCTCCAGAACCACATGGTCCCCTGAACACTGCCATGAGTATACCCCTGAAATGGACCTGAAATCTGCTGAGTACTTGCCAGGTACAAAAATCAGCCTTTCCCTCAGACTCATTAATATACTTGGATTGTTTTTCATAGACCATCATATAATGTGAATCTCTTTTAAGCACTGGAATAGGAATTTATTAAAAAATAAATTCACAGGGGCTGGAGAAATAGCACAGCACTGTTTGCCTTGCAAGTAGCCGATCCAGGACCTAAGGTGGTTGGTTCGAATCCCAGTGTTCCATATGGTCCCCTGTGCCTGCCAGGAGCTATTTCTGAGCAGATAGCCAGGAGTAACCCCTGAGCACAACCGGGTGTGGCCCAACAACCAAAAAAAAATTTACAGCAATATAAAAAAGAATATGTGCATTACCAGAATAATCTACAAAGAACTCTTTAGAAGAGTAATTTCAAATCACTTTCACAACTGGCATCTACATATGGACTCTTGCTTTCTTATTGTTTTAACCATCTGCTGGTTGTACTCAGGGCTTAGTTCTGTGCTCAGGAGTCTTTCCTAGTATGATTGAGAACTACGGGGACGTAGCCTGGGATAGCTCTGTACAAGGAAATCCTTATATCCATTTAAATGTCTCTCCATCTATCTTTAGAAGGACTTCGGTGCTTATATTCAATTATCCATCCTTGTGAGGGACTGTGTGTAAAAAAACAGACACATCATACTTTATAGAATCTAACCATAGTGAGTATTCAAGATTTGTGGAAATCTTAGCAACACCAGTTTTGTCTGGCTGTTAGAAATGTCGGCTGTCAGTAAATATTTGGTATATTGGCCGAAAAATGTAAAATAGGTGATATAAAATAAAATTAGTTTAAGATCTACTTATAAAATGTAATCTTATAGATGCAGTGGAGAAATTGGCTTTCAGATTTAAATATATATTATATAAATATATATAACTATTTAAAATGTATAAATATATACAATATAAATAAATATATAGAATATAATATTTTCTTTCTCGGGTCAGTTTACACTTAAATTACTTTCAGTTCAAAACATTAATAACTTTTGCTCAAAATATTATAAGAAGTGTGGGGGAAAATTTATGAATGCATCCAGGCTTGTCGTTGGTTTAGGGAAAATGGTTATTTAAGAAACCATAAAAGAAAATGATATCTCAAATTTCTTGGCAACAGCATAAACCCTAAAACAAATGTCATATTATATAGGAGCATAAGTATTTATAGTATAAATTCCCCCTAGTTATTCTTTCTTTGTATGCACTTTTTATTTAAATGAGATTATCAGGCAGAATTCAACATATTTCCATTCCATTTTGTCCTTATTTTTTTTACAATAAGAAATGACCCTTCATGCTAACACTGATTAATAACAGAGTCAGGGTAGAAACAAAAACAAAAACAAAACAAAACAATAACAACAACAAGAAAAGTACCTAATAGGTACTTTTAATAATAAACCCTAATAGGGTTTATTAGCAATGAATTTTAAATTCTGCTATGGGTCCTATGGATGGTGATTTCTGTTACTTGGTACTCTGGAAAATATCCTAAAAATGGGTCCAGTGCCAGTGATTAAAATTCTGCTAGGGATGTATTTGACTGGGGAATGAAAATTTCACAGCTTTAGACTCCAATAAAAGCCCTTCAAATTTTTGCCTAGAGTATAAGTGATGGGGCTTCTAAGACTATGTTCTCCCCAAGGCAGAGAGGCTGGATTTTCCCCTGCAGAGGACTTGTCCTATGTGGAAATAGGCCTAGTCCCTGGGGCATAGGTATAGTGAGAGCATATGTTGAGATTTCACCTCTGACCTGTATCATTTCGTGTGTGTGTGTGTGTGTGTGTGTGTGTGTGTGTGTGTATGTGTCTGTGAGAGAGAGAGAGAGAGAGAGAGAGAGAGAGAGAGAGAGAGAGAGAGAGAGAGAGAGAGTCTGTGTCTGTGTGTATGTGGTATGAGAGAAAGAGGTGTGGTATGAGAGAGAAGGAGAGTATTCTGGGCAACCCCAGTGGCCCTTTAGACCTGGCAGTTCTTTTCGGGTGTCAGTGCTCCACATACTCTCATGCCCACAAACCCCCTCTTCAGGAGTTGGGGGCCTTGGCATCATACCCCATACCTGATGTGCAGCAGCCTAAGATACTAACTGAAATACATTGTTTAAGGGACAAAAAGCCAACCCACACAGATGCATCCCTATTCTCATATTTCTTACACTGTTCCCCCCTGACAAAAAATTTTGTTTGAATTTATATCCTATTTCTCTCTTTTTTTCCCCTTATCTCTGAGATTTTTTTTTTTTGAACAGGTGTAGTGTGGAGACACCTAGTGGTCATTCTAGGAAGCTTCAATATCCCGCGGATTTAGGAATGCAGAATTCAGGGATGCTGAGTGGAAAGATTGAACAAGACTTTGCTCAGCGACACTCCTTCCTGCATCAATAGCAGGGACCAAAGAGCTAGGACAGAGGTGTAGGTGTTCTTGCAACCTGACATCACTGCATGAGTGATTTATGACCTGCATCCCCAATTCTTGGTCCCCAGAGTCCTGGAAGGACTAATGTCTTAGCATAGAGCAGGGCATGCCCTAAGCACTGACTCCAAAACCCAGCTTCTTCCTCCCTGCTCCCTGAATAAATATTTTTTCAATAAAGTTTGTTCATTTTAAATGATTAAATAGCTTTCTAAATTAAGTGAATATAAACTTAAAGTTATCCAACAGAGACAAGTGTTTCTATTTATAAGAAAGATTCTGGAGTAATATTTAAGTAAGTTGTTCTTTCAGCCAAAGAAAGTTTGTGTGAGGTCAGTGAAATATCTTCACATGAGACACTGTGTTATAAACATAGCTTATTATTATCATTATTAGAAATAGCTTGATAAATGGAATATGTGTATTTATTGTATGCATTTTAGACTTTAATCTTTGGGGTAAATAAGTGCATAACAAATGAAGTTAAATCACAGATGTTGGTATTTCAAGTACTCAATATTTTATGAAGCAAAAAGCATAAAATAATAGATTGAAGAGAGACCTATAGAATTCTGTTAAATATATAGCCAAATGTTTAAACATATTTTTTAGAAGCACAATTTTGTATTGGGGAGGCAGGGATGAGGGCTCTACCTGGTTATGATCAGGGTCAATGCTGAAAAGAATTAGGGGAACCACAATTGGACCCAGAGATGGAACTGGAGTGACTATGTGCCTGAGTCTCTCTACTATTTCTCTAACCTTAATAGCAGTTCTTAGTTTGAATATGAAAGACTGAAGCATACAGCAGCAGAGGGTACTTGCTGCTTCCAGCTGGGAAGCATGGAATGGAAACAAATTACTGACGGATGGTCAATAGTTAATCTGTTGGGGAATTGGGCTTCTTTATATAAGCAATAGATTCAGGCATATGTGCCTTATCAGGAAATCTTAAAGGAGGAAGATTACAAATGAATGTAATAAAAATTATAAAATAATTTTTTTCTGCTGCAAGAAGAAAGGAGCTAGATATTAGCCCAAGAAAACCAGATGTTAACTAAGATTTGATCTAATTGCTAAGAAAGACATACCAGCATTTCTACTAACAAGCCTAATAGAACATTACTCATAGACTATATACAATGTTAACTGGTGATATCTCAATAAAAATAAATATGAATCCTAGTCACCTAGCTTTTCCAATGAGACCAATTTCTATGATGTTCTATTTTTTAAGAATTACTTTAGAAAGTATTATGAACATATTAAAAGCAGATGTATCCAAACAGATTAAAAATGTTCCCAAAATAAATCAGTATAAATGAATAGAGTGATTTATGATTAGCAATTATGTTGATAGTTTTTCTCTTAATTGAAAGCTAATAAATGGCAAGCTATGAATCCCATGCAATCCTATGAGGTGAGTATTAATTTTAGTCAAGAAAATATTGCACAAAGCTCAGTGTGAGGCAAATTACAGGCTCTAACACATATTGAATTCCACACATTTAGTTTCTGTATATTTAACAATGTTTAATTATATATCAAAACAGTAGTTGATATTTTAAAGAAAATATTTGCTAATGTAAAGCAATAATTATATAGAAACTTTGTAATAACAAATTATGACCAACATCTTAAATTTAATAATATTTCAAACACAATACAGGTCATGTGGCAAATTCCCAATATTTAAAATAAAAGTAACCAATGTTTTTTTTTTCCTCTCTGATAAAGCTAAAATCATTACAAAGTAGACTGAGAAGAGTTCATCTTGATTTTAGGAGTCAGCATTCTTTCTTTTCTTTTCTATTGAAACTAATGTGAATTAAAAGTTTTTCACAGTTGTATTTCAGGCATACAGTGACAGTGAATTAGAGTCATTTCAATCACCATTTTTGGACTGCCTCCACCATAGTTCCCAGCACATATCTCATGCCTTCACCCTTAGCCAATATTGGTCTACTAGTTTTAGCTTATCTGTGTTTAGCTTGTTATAGTTTAGGTATCTTGATTCTATTGTTGCTGTCTTCGGCTTGGGATTAGTTCTGACCATTATTTTTTTTCTCCACTCAATGCACCTGAGACCACTTTCCCACCTGGTTTCCATCTTACTTTTCTTTTTCTTTTCTCAATTTGTAGGAAGACAAAGAAATATGAGGCAGAACAAAATGATCCATAATGTTTCATGAGTTTAATGAGTTTAAAGAGTAGAATAGCAAAATGAAGGAGCCTGTATTTCTCATCAGGTACTAAGATCTTAATCTGATAAGGAAAGAACCAAGAGGTATGAATACATCACTCTCTGTATCCAAAGCAGAGATAGACCAGGAAAAAAAATGCTGTTTTCCCATCTCTGTCTTGTGTAACATGAAGAGTTTTCATACAAATTTTCTGTATCTCTCTCAGATTAATAGCAGAAAACATAAACACAGAAGGGTACAGGGAATAGAGGAGTTTCTGATGATAATGATATGACACTTGATCATATATTTCTCTCCTCATGAAAGACTCATGAGCACCATAAATAAAAACTGGTGGACATACAGTGATCATGTTCTTAAGCCCTTGAGTAGTGTAATAGGAGGAAACCTATTACATTAAGCATGGGACAAATGACAGGCTTCATTAAGTCAATGACATTTTCAAATAAAGTTACAAATAGAAAATAAAGGCATCAGAAAGATAGAAATGTAAAATTCTAAATGATTGTCTCAAAGAGTGCCTGGAAGAGGAAACAAAGATATAAGGATTATGGTTCAACTAAAGAATTTGAAAATGCACACAAACATACTTATGTGAAGGTTTGTGCATTGTCAAGCATAAACTTGACTGTCCACAGGATTGAGGTCAAGTTTATATGTATTAATACTTTCATATTCCATATTATTTTAAGTGAATAGCTCTGTCTTTGAGAACAAAGTTCATTTTTATTAATATATACAACAGAAAAAATTCTGTTCATTTTGAACAGTTATAAAGTATAGTAAATAATGAATAAGTAATGATGGGTGTATATTTTAGTCTTAAGTATCTATTCAATGGATTGTTCCAATTCTAATGTTTAATGCCCCAAATAAGACAATATTTAGAGTTAGATGCCAGCAGCTATGTAATATTGAGAAAATGGTTAATAAAGAATTTTGAAATTCTGACTTATTTATACTGAGTTGTTATTGATCGTGCATTTAAACAAAATAGTTCTGCTTTAAAGAGCACTTAAGATTATAATATCAAATACATTTGTTAAGTTGCTTTATTAAAGTGACCATTTGATGCTTTATTTCTGTCTTTTAAAAATATGTTGTTAACTAATTTTGATTTTACATTTTAAATAAATGTTGTTTTAAATAAGCGACATCAAAGGAGTTTGGAATGATGGTTATATATAAATATAACATCAAATGCAAAATGGCTCAATAAGAACAACATCATGCCCAATAAGTGAACAGTTCAATTTTAATGCCATGTATTCGGAATATGTTTAGACAGCAACATATTTTGAAAGGTTTGGTTTTGAGTAGACAGAACTCTGTGATCTTCTCTACACTGAACAAGAATTAAATGCTATCTCTTCAAATATTCATTACCTACCTTTACTCCAGGCACCAGAATATAAAATATCACAATATGAGGCCAGAGCTCTAGGACATCAGAGAGAGCATTTGCTTTGCATGCAGTGACCTAGGTCTGATCTCTGTCATTCCTTATGTTCCCCCATGCTATGTCAGGAGTGATTGAGTGCAGAGCCAGTAGTAAGCCCTGAGCAATACCAGGTGTGGCCCCAAATTAAAAACAAAACAAACAAACTCTACTTATTTAATACACAAATTATGCATGTCATGATTAGACCAAAAAGACAACCTGAGATCATTATGAAAATGGATGATTAGACGGGGCCGAAAAGATAGAACAGTGGTAGGGCATTTTGCCTTGCATTCAGCCAACCCTAGACAGACCTGTGTTCAATCCCCAGCATCTGATATTGTTCCCAGATGCTACCAGTGGTGATTTCTGAGCGCAGAGCCAGGAGTAATCCCTGGGCACCACTAAAAATAAAAACAAAAAGGATGAATTTTATGACACTGGAAATATTTGAAACTGTACGAAGAATAGAATTAAAGCAAAGCCTCAGAACACTCAGGCTTTTCTGTAAACCTATTGAAGTGTCTGTTTTGAGAGACAACACTGGTTACTCTGCAACTGGACCTGTTAGTGTCATGATCATTTTCAGAGGTCCTGTAAGAATGGACAGAATAAAAATCAATGGTATGCCATGAATCTCAAGAGACAACAAGCAACTAGATTCCAAGGAAAAGCTTTCTAGGATTATTTCTTGGGATAAAGAATGTCTATGGCCATGACTTGTGGGTAGGTTAAGTGGTCAGCAGAAAGCTAAGATGATTCTATTTATTAATAAATTTATGCTCCCTCATTCAATTATTTATAGGTGTTTGATGAAAATGACACTAGGGGCTGATACAGAATTCTAAATGGAAGCTTCAGGACAACAAAAAAGGTTTTTATTTTGTTTTGCTTTGTTTCTTTTTAAAATCAAACTTGATCCCTGCCCTGTGCTCAGTCATAACTCCTGGGAGCTTTTAGGGGACTAGGGGGTGCTGGAAAAATTTGCTCAGGACTCTTACAAAGTGCACTTGAACCCTTAGATCAGATCTTTTTTTTTTATTATGTTTACTTTCTTTCAGTGTTTGTTTTTGGTTTTGGTTTGGGGGCCACACCCAGCTATCCACAGGGCTTATTCCTGACTCTCTTTGCGCCTGCCTAAAATAAATATAGTTGGGAAGGTAAATATTTGCCTATATGCCTGAGCAGATAGCACAGCCTGTAGGAAGTTTGCCTGCATGTCACTGACATGGACTGACACAGATTCAATCCCCGGCATCACATATGGTACCACTAGCCTGCCAGGTGTGACTTTTGCTCATAGAGACAGGAGCAACCCCTGAGCACTGACAGGAGAGACTCAACGGTCCCCCAAAAATGGTTTACCAATGAATTGAAAAGGTAGTACATGAATTGAGGTTCTTTTCTCGCAAATAGATAACCCTCAGAACATTGGTCCTTCTTACCCCTGCAAGGATTGATTTCTGAATATAAAGAGTCATTAAGTCCTGAGCATACCTGTATGTGACCCGAAAACAGAACAAAACAAAAAATACAAAAGTAAGTTTGTTTATTAAAAATAAGAAATGTCCACTTACCAGTTTCAATCATTGTTTACATATTTTCTTATAAACAGTTGCATTATAAATTTTTTTTTGTTTTTTTTGTGTCACACCCAGCAGTGCTCAGGGGTTACTCCTGGCTCTATGCTCAGAAATCGCCCCTGGCAGGCACAGGGGACCACATGGGATGCTGGGATTTGAACCACCATCCTTCTGCATGAAAGGAAAATGCCTACCTCTATGCTATCTCTCCGACCCTTGCATTATAATTTTAAGTACATGCAACAGTTCCTAAAAATACTACATAAACCATTTCAAAAGATTTTTTTTTCTGGCATCTTTATAGGTGATCAGTAATATGAGTGATAATTTGTGTTATATACAAATGACACAAATAATGAAAGCATTGGATAATAATTCCATTACCTCATTTTCATTGTGACTTGGGAAAATGACAGAGCAGAGAACTTAATGCATATGTTGAAATATGTTGTGTTAAAATATAATGAGTTATGAATTATACTTCTGAGAAATATGTTTGGATTTCTAGAGAAAGTGCATTTGCTGCCATATACCAGGAAAATATGACACCAATCTTGTGTTATTAATCTGTAGGCCAGTCAATGATTAGGCTCAGAATGTGGCAATTTAAAATATTTCATTTTATAATTACCATGAATTGTAATGCTTGGTAAAATGAAGTGCTACACTTCATAAATTGGATTAAATTTAATTGATAATTACTAAGTTCTTTAGAAGTTTCTGAGGTCTCTCTTTTTGCTGTGTAAGACCATAGCATTCACTTTATATGACTAGATAGGATAATGTTCATTACTTATCACCAATAAAATTATTGTTTCTGAAGAGTAATTTATTTACTTACATTGTTACTATATTTCATGGAGGAAAATGTTAGGATAAAGAATAAACAAATTTAAAAATATATTTATGCCTCTTGATTCTCTTTCTTTCTTTTTTATTCTTTTTTCATTTTTGGTTTTTGGCCACACTTAGTGATACTCAGGGGTTACTCCTGGCTATGCACTCAGAAATTACTCCTGGATTGGGGGACCATATGGGATGCTGGGGAATCTAACCAAGGTCTGTCCTAGGCTGCCAGCGTATGCAAGGCAAAGGCAAATGTCCTACTGCAAGTGCCACTGCTCTGCCCCTCTTTCTCTCTCTCTCTCTCTCTCTCTCTCTCTCTCTCTCTCTCTCTCTCTCTCTCTCTCTCTCTCTCTCTCTCTCTCTCTCCTTGGTTTTTGGGCCACACTCAGTGACACGCAGGGGTTCCTCTTGGCTATGTGCTCAGAAATTGCTCCTGGAAGGCTCAAGGGACCATATGAGATGTAGAGGATCAAACCTGGGTAAACCACATGTAAGGCAAATGTCCGACCCGATGTGCTACCACTTCGGCCACAAGGATTTTCATTTTTTGATGTTAGTTTTTAAAACTATTAGTATTTAATTGAAGAATTAGTTGTCTACCTTAAAGTTGTGCAGAAGCATTTTCTTAACAAGATAACAGATAACAATATTTATATGCACATTTGATTCAAATATCCTATTTTGGAAAAAGAAGAAAATATATTCTGAGAGCAATAACAAATGTTACTTGTGTTTACAAGTAAAAGTTTTGTATTCTGAAAATCTTCACATTAACAAATAAAACAGGATTATCCATTTTGGTCTGAAAGCATGTTTGTTCTCATAATACTATTTATTCCAAAATATGATTCAAAATATATTGGAATAAAAATATAAGCACACATTTGTGAATTTTTTAGTAAGTACATCACCACTACTCTGTAACTACAGATAACTGATTTTTCATTGAAAGATCAAAAGTTCCCAAGATCAATTTCACAACTGAGACTCCTGGTTGATAAGAAGTAGGACACACAATAGCAGAAGTTTTAGTAAAGTCCCCCCTCTTTTTTTTTTTCAAAGTTAGGAGATACAATGAAAAAATATGCATGTGTGTGTGGTAGTTCTTGATTGTTTGCATAGACACAGCAAAATATGGGAGAAATCAAACGGAAAAACCTTTGGCCTAAAAACTTTATTGGTACAATAATTTTTACGAATATACTTGCAAATGAACTTTTTCATCTTTTTTGTCCATACTATTTTTCTTTTTGTATTTTTTATATTTCTATTTTCTATTTTTAATAACTTTGCTTTCTGTCATCCTAAAACAAATGTATTATGATCAGTTATGTCAACTATATAACACACTTTCTTTAAATAAATAAATGAAAAAAAAAAAAAGCAGGACAAATATTTTCTCCAGTAAGGAACAGTGCTGTAGAAATAAGGAATCTGCTCATCGCTAAAACTCTAGACCCAACACAACTGTGAACCTAGACCCCAAATTCCAGTAATTGAATTTCAAAATGTTTCTGACAAGTGTGTGAGGGAACTTGGGTTCATTGGTGGAGGGATACTATCAGTTGTGGTAAGATTGGAGTGAAGATAATACATGGTTAAAACCCATTTTATTTGTTAATCACAACTATAAAAAGGATTACATTATTTTGAAAACTAGAAATTAGCGATATTGTTCTACAAAATGTTTCTTTATCATTTTTATGGCAAAAGTGTTTTACTTGTTGATTTTTGTTTGTTTCTGGCCCACGTTTTGTGGCAGTCAGTGGTTACTGCTGGCTTTACTGTCAGAAATTGCTCCTGGAAAGCCAGGGATCAAACCCAGGTTATCTGTCTAAAAGGTAAATGCCCTTCCTGCTGTGCTATCGCTCTAGTACCAATGGCATAAGTATTTAATTCTAATACTGTGCTTTAAATCCCAAGTCAAACATAAGTTATTTTACCTTCAGCAATTTATTTTGCTTTTATTTGTTAGGCAAAAAATTAGTATCAACTTCTTCTTCATAGTGTTTTACAATGAAGTGACCAGGTCCTGAGTTCTGGTAAGTATGTTCAATATTATGATTATAACTAATCTATGATCTAAATTCACTTTTTGATATTGATGGAATAAATGAGCAATTTAGGATGCCCCCAAAAGATAGCTGCCCAGGATTACAATTATAATATGGAAAATCAGTAACATCTTTAGATTAAAGTTTAGATTAAAAGTTAGCTTCTAAGTGGATATTTAATATTTAAATGATAAAGATACAGTAAAACTAGGGACCTTCTAAAATATTTTTTAGAAAATAATAACAATTTCAGTATTATGAATTCCTTTTTAAGTTGAAAAGAAGAGAAATAAAATCTCAATATATGCACAGAAGCAGACTTAAGAGGAGGAGAGACCAGTTCCAGCAAGATGCTAACATAGAGAGAGTGCAAAAAGGAAGATAGGGGTGTTGGCAAGCAATGAGAAGGGATTCGGGAGGAGACCATGTGGGCAAACAGGCTCAGCTTTCAATCTGCACAGTGATAAGAAAGAGCAGCACTGGCTGCTAGGACATGGCTGTGAATGTTAACAAGCCCAGGAACTACAGACTTACAGTCAGTGTGAACCAACTGCACTTATTAACACAACAGACCTAACTTTCCTTCCCTGCTCTCGGACTCAACTGACTGTAGTTTGCAGAAACTCATGTGCAATTCTCAATGCTTTTTTTAAAACCAGAGAAAATTATGTAACATAGTCGTGGTGCATATTGGAACTACGCATAGTTCAGAGTGCATAGTGGATCTATACATAGTGCATAGATTGCATGCCTCAAAGATTTAAAAATGTAAAAAAAATATCTTAGCTAAAAAAGATGATCATTTGAAAAATACAATAAGGTCACCGACTTTAAAAACTGATAGAGGGGCCGGAGAGAGAGCATAGAGGTAAGGCATTTGCCTTTCATGCAGAAGGTCTATGGTTCAAATTCTGGCATCCCATGTGGTCCCCTGAGCCTGCCAGGAGCTATTTCTAAGCATAAAGCCAGGAGTAATTCCTGAGCACTGCCGGGTGTGACCCAAAACCAAAAAAAAAAAAGAAGAAAAAGAAAAAAATACTGACTGAGGGGCCAGAGAGACAGCATGGAGGTAAGGTGTTTGCCTTGCATGCAGAAGGTAGGTGATTCGAATTCTGGCATCCCATGTTCCTCTGAACCTACCAGGAGTGATTTCTGAGCATAGAGCCAGGAGTAATCCCGGAGTGCTGCCAGATGTGACAAAAAAACAAAAAACAAAACAAAAAAAAAAAAACTGACCTTGTAGAGGTGGTCATTAAACAATTTTTTTGTTTGTTTTGTCTTGTTTGGTTTTCCCCACTACTAGACATACAGAGTCAGTAGCAGTTCAAGAAAGGTTCAAGATTTAGGAAAGCAGCTAGTCTGGTATTCTAAATGTCAGTCTACCTTTTTCCTTCTTTATAGCTTCATAGCCCAGGCCCAGGTTGCATGACATTCACTGACACTCAGAATGCATGATCTGATATATTTAAAGCTATTGGTGTTTGATGTGTGTGCAAGAAGGCTTAGGGATTTCTTGTTGTCCTGTGCAGTAACTTTCACCATCCCAAACAGAATTCATGCCATATCCATCATCTGAAAAATTACGAAACCAAAGATGAACAGAAAGGCAGTCTTTATTATGGCATGGAAAGCAACCCAGACTATGGTTTCTGTGACCTTTGAAATCAATGTCCTTAGACTAGCCCCTTCAAGAGCTCGACAGCTCAACAAATAGATATTGAAAACCTGTTGGTTGTCAAGCATTGTCTGTGTTTCGGGGGAACATCCAGGAGTAAAATGAGTATTGATTTCCTCGAGAATCACACAAATGATTATCCTTGGTTTCCAACTCCTGGTGTGTAGTTGTGGTTTGGCTCAGTGCCGCTGCATTAAGTGTGGTCTCTTATTTAGATGCTCTATGGTGGGGAGGGCTGGAGGGCTACAATGACTATTCAGTGCAATGCTTTATCCATTTTAATTGGGCTCTGTAGTTTCTGTGTGACTGTGATAAATTGGCCTGATAAGTATACCACAAGGAAAAACAACCCTTATATTTTTAAATCTCTTTTTTTTTAATATTTTAATACACTTTCCTGCAACTGACCACATTTCACAACTCTGTCCTCATATCTGAGGTTCAAAATAGCTGTCTTTATAATATCTGTATCTAAAGTTTGCTTTAGTCCTATAACTAGAAGGTGCTGAATGTTTAAAAATTATATTTTGTCTCAATAACATGAATTCGTATATATAATTTTTCTAGAAGGAAATATCAAATGCTACTTGTCTTTTCCACTAGAAACTTTTCAAATTCTAGTAATTTTCTTTTAGGAAATCTCACATTTAGAAGAATGTCTGAATTGAACTTGTGTGATCTATGAAATCATCTGCTATTTAAAACTATAGAAAAACAGTTATATTTGAATAAAATGTTCTGTAGTTAATTTTTCTGAATGCCAGGCTTGTTTTCAGAAGTTTTAGACTGATCATGGAATAGTTTTCATGATTTGGGTTATGACTGTGACAACTACTAGTATTCAATTTACATTATGGTACATAAGTTTCTTTTGCAGTTTCTATGTGCTCCAGTAAAAGGAGTGGTAGAATTTTTGTGTATTTACAAAAATTGAGACTATACACTTTGTTCAACATTGGCAACTATTTCTAGAATTAAAAAAAATTTCTTGTTCGTCTTTCTTTACTCAATACAGAAGTGTTTCTTTTTCAGTAGTCTTCTCTTCCTTATATTATCTCTCTGTTCATCCTTACTTCTTTCTTGACTTTCTATATTTCATTATTTTCAAGTTTCTCTTAATTGTATTGAACTATAACAGTTTCAAGATAGTAGAATAATTTACTTAAATTTTTATTATGAAAGTTCACCCATAATGTTTTCATAATAGTTTGTCATATATGGTATATCATACAAGAGAATACAATATACATCTATGTATATACATGTATACATAGATGTATGATAATATTCTCTTTGGAGGGGAAACATCCAGTGTGCTGAAGGGGTCCCCAGGGCCACTGTTGGCCAATGAGATCAAAGAACATTTAGCACTAGAGCATGTGAATGTAATATTTCTGGGCTCTATCACGCCTACAGCCCACCCAACACCATCTCCTCACCCATTTATACATTGTTATTAATTATTATCAATATGATGTTTTAGTATTTTTACTAAATTTCCATTACATATATAAAGATACACCATCACAATATTTGGAAATTTCATAGATTAAGGTCAATGTGCTGATAGAAGACAATTTAAGAATTGACTTTATTCAATTGCTTGAAGATTTTTGGATGTATGAAAATGAAGCCTTTATTCAATTATAATCTAACTACTCACAAATTCATTTTCACAAGTTTGATTTTCAAGGTTCAGTTTGGACTGGGTGAGATGGAATTTGGTAGGATGAACTTTTAGAAGGGAGTGTAATGAATAGCAGTTAATAGTCTAATTCGGCAATAAAATAATTCTTTTATATATTACTTACATTTAATTTGTACTTGTGAGTAATATATTAGATACATTATTTAATGTTACTTTTTATAAATTATTCACATAATGTATCTTTAGATTAAATTAATTCACTGGATGTAATTAGCTACAATACTGATATTGCAGTTAATTAAATTATTTGGGTAGTTTAATAATTGAGCATCCTTTTATAGCCCAGAAAATTCTTAATTATTGTCGAATTAATTTTAATGTTCAGCTTAAGCAATAAACTTGGCTAAGACTATGAGAAACACATACACTCTAAGTTGAAAATGGTTTTAAAGTTTTATAAATTAAAAATATGTCATTAAATTGAATTAGACCTAGGAAGATAATTACAATTGAAAGTGAAGAGGACATTATCAAGTTCAAAAAATTTGATACATCTCTCATTCTTCCTTACCTTACCTAACCTTACCTGATAAGACCTGCCCATTTCTGGGAGGGGTCTTTGGTAGGTAACAAAAGGTTTGGCCTGAGGGAATTGGAGGGATTCAGCAAGAGATGGAGGAAGAAGCAGGACAAGCTGAAGAGAGGATGCTTAAATAGGTTTAAGATTGTAGGCCACACATGTGGTGGGTAGGGCATGAATAAAGTTGATATCTCTTGGAACCTGTCTGTGGATGACTTCCTCGCCACTACCCTGAAACCTCAGACCCTCTGGCTGGAGGCGGTTGGAGACACATATCCTGAGCTGGAGGAGAAAGACATCTATCACCATCCACCCCATCCAAACCCATCTAAGGGCTGTTATGCAAAAATTTCTAAATGTTTAACTCCTCAAAATAAACAAACAAGCTAAAAATATATAAAAACTAGTTGGCAAAATTAATTTTCATATTATTTATTTGTTTATATTTTGAGACCATATCTGACAATGATTAATTGTTACTTCTGACTCTGCACTTAGGAATCACATCTGTTGGTGCTCAGGGAACCATACACTATACTGAGATCAAACCCTGCGTGGCAGAGAGGAATCAATGCAAGCTCCCTATCCACTGTACTATTTGTTCTGGACCCTGGTTTTGTTTTTCAATAAAATTGTTTTAATTTCCATAAAATTGACATTTTTATCTTAGCACCAGTCATTATAATAGATATTAAATTGACAAAAGCAAGGTTTATTTTTTGGGATATTAAGAAAATTTTTTAAATCATAGTAATCAATTGTTGAAACTAACTCAAGTAATAATGCATTTCTTCCCCATTCCCTTATAAGAATATTTTTTGGTTTGTGTGTGTGTGTGTGTTTGTGTGTGTGTGTGTGTGTGTGTGTGTGTGTGTGTTTGAGAAACTCTATGCCACAAAACAAGAGAACCTGGAAGAAATGGATACATTATTGGAGTCCTATAAACTCCTAAGTTTGAACCAGGAAGATCTTTCTTATCTGATCTATCAAACCTATCACTATTGAGAAAAATAAAATGGTAATCAAACATCCTCCCAAAACACAATCCCAGGCAAAGATGAGTTCATTAGAGAATTCTTTCAAACCTTTAAAAAAGACTGACTGCCAATACTTTTCAGGCTCTTCCAGGAAATTGAAGAAGCATAAATACTACCAAAATAGATTGTACAAAGCTAATATCACTCTGATATCAACAGAAGAGATGCCACAAAAAACAAACAAACAAAAACCAGAAAAACAAAAACAGAACTACAGACCAATATCCTTGATTAACACAGAACCAAAGTCTCAACAAAATCCTAACAAATAGGATCCAATGACTGTCAAGAAGGTCATAGACCATGATCAAGTAGGGTTCATCCCAAAGATGTAAGGATGGTTTAACATACAAAAGTCGATCAGTGTAATATAGCATATCAGCAAAAAAAATAAAAATAAAATTATGATATCAATAGATACAGAGAAAGATTTGACAAAGTCTAAAACCCATTTATGATAAAAAAAAAAAACTCTGAGCAAGAAAGGAATTGAAGGAACTTTTCTCAGTATAGTCAAGGTCTTTTACCACAAGCCTACAGCAATTATTATACTCAATGGGGAAAAACTCAAAGCTTTTCACCTAAGATCTGGCACAAGATATGATCGCCCCCTCTTCTTATTTCTATTCAACATAGTACTGGAATTACCTGCCATAATAATTAGATAAGAAAATGATATTAAGTCCATCCAGATAGGAAAGGAGGAAGTCAAACTCTTACTGTTTGCAGATGACATGACGTTATATTTAGAAAATCATGAGGACTCTACCAAAAAGCTTCTAGAAACTATAGGTTTGTATAGAAAAGTGACAGGCTACAAAATCAACATTCAAACTGTATGGATTTTTTATATACAAATTAAGAGAAGAAAAAGGCATATCAAAACCAACCCCATTTACAATTGTGCCTCAGAAAAATCACATACTTTGAAGCCAACTTAACTAAAAGAGGTGAAAGACCTATACAAAGAAAATGATAAAACTCCAGGATCAGTGTGATGGCACAGCGGTAGAACAATTGCCTTGCATGTGCAGCTGACCCAGAATGGACCACGGTTTGATCTCCCAGCTTCCCATAAGATTCCCCAAGCTAGGAGCAATTTCTGAGTGCATAACCAGGGGTAACTCCTGAGCATCACCAGGTGTGCCCCCCCCCGCAAAATGATAAAATTCTGCTTTAAGAAATAAGAGAGGACAAAAGGAAATGGTAACATATACCATGCACATGGATTTAGAGGATTAATATTTAAATGGAAATACTTCCCAAAGCATTGTACACATTTAATGCAATCCCTCTAAGAATAACCATGTCATTTTTTCTTTCTCTTTCTTTCTTCCTTCTTTCTTTCTTTCTTTCTTTCTTCCTTCTTTCTTTCTTTCTTTCTTTCTTTCTTTCTTTCTTTCTTTCTTTTTTTCTTTCTTTCTTTCTTTCTTTCTTTCTTTCTTTCTTTCTTTCTTTCTTTCTTTCTTTCTTTCTTTCTTTCTTTCTTTCTTTCTTTCTTTCTTTCTTTCTTTCTTTCTTTCTTTCTTTCTTTCTTTCTTTCTTTCTTTCTGTCACACCCGGCAACACTCAGGGGTTACTTCTGGCTCTATGCTCAGAAATTGCTCCTGGCAGGCTTGGGGGACCATATGGAATGCCGGGATTCGAACCACTATCCTTCTGCATGCAAGGAAAATGCCTTACCTACATGCCATCTCTCCAGCCCCAACCATATCATTATTCAATAAAAGCAGTAGATTTAACTCATTTGGAACAACAAATGTCCATGAATAGCTAGAGGAATCTTTGGGACAAAGAAAATGGGAGGCATAACTTCTTCAACTTCAAATTGTAGTATAAAGCAATAGTAATTAAAACAGCATGGTATTAGAATAAAGACAGACCCTCAGATCAATGGAATAGACTTGAGTATTCTGATACTGACCCCCAGGTATACAACCAAATTATCTTTGATAAGGGAAAAAAAATACAAGATGGAGTATGGAAAGCCTCTTCAATAAGTGCTATTAGAAAACTGGTCAATTACATTGAAACAGGTGAATTCAAAACTCTCATTAACACCATATACAAAGGTCAAATCAAAATGGATTAAAGATCTTGATATCAGACTTGAAACCATAAGGTACATAGAGGAAAACATAGGTAAAACAGTCCATGATATTAAAGGCATCTTCAAGGAAGAAACACCTTTGTGCATGTGAAAGCAGAAATAAACAAATGGGACTACATTAAACTAAGAAGCTTCTATACTTCAAAGAAAACAGTAACTAGAACACAAAGGCTATCTATGGACTAGGGGAAACTATTCCCCTAATATATCTATAAAGAGCTAATAACTAAAATACATAAGTTACTGAACCAGAAAAATATCTATCCTCGTCAAAAAATGGAGAGAAGAAATGAACAGACGTTTCCTCAGAGAAGAAATATAGATGGCCAAAAGGCACATGATAAAATGTTCCACATCACTAATCATCAGGGAGATGCAAATCAAAACAATGAGGTATCATGTCACATCACAGATAATGACACACATCACAAAGAACAAAATGTGGATGTGGGGAGAAAGGGACTTTCATTCACTGCTGATAGTCAAACCTATCAGCATCTAGTCCAAACACTTTAAAAAACATAAATATTATTTTCAAAAGAATTGAATTTCCTTTTGATCCAGCAATACCATTCCTAGAGATATACTCCAGGAACACACACACACACACACACACACACACACACACACACACACACATGCAAAAATGATTTCTGCACTCTTACATTCATCACAGAACTATTTACAATAATCAGATTCTGGAAGCAACACAGATGCTCTACAAGAGATGAGTGACTAAAGAAACTGTGGTATATCTACACAATGGAATTTTATGCAGCCTTTAAGAAAAAGGAAGTCTGAAATTTGCCTATACATGGATACTCTATGGAGAGTATACTGAGTGAAATGAGTCAGAGAAAGAGGAATAAACATAAAATGACCTCACTCATCGCTGGGATAAAAGGAAAATAAAAGACAGTGTGAGATGATATCCAGGCACAGAGAGATAAAAATCAGGAGGACCATTTCATGTTAGATAGCTTGCCACAAAGAACAGAGAGTGCAGTTAGAGTAGAGAACGGCTAATATGGAAAGGACATTCATAGCATCTCTACATTTTCAGTAGTACAAACCACAGTGTCAAAAAAGAGAGAGAAGAGATGAACAGAGAGAGCCTTAGAGAGAGAGAGAGAGAGAGAGAGAAAGAGAGGGAGAGAGAGGGAGAGAGAAGGAGAGAGAGAGAGAGAGAGAGAGAGAGAGAGAGAGAGAGAGAGAGAGAGAGAGAGAGAGAGAGAGCGCAAAGTAAAATGCTTGCCCCTGAGGTAAGCAATAGAGTTTGGCTAGGAGGAAAGAGGTCATCAGGGAGTATGAAACGAAAACTGTTGACATTGGTGGCAGGAAATGTGAACTGGTGAAGGTTGTTGTACATTGTATAACCATACCTCAATCATAAGCAACCTTATCTGTGAAAAAAGAAAACTGTATTCTGAACTACCTTGTAACTATGGTATTTAAATTAAAAATTAAAAAGTGGGGAAAGAAAAAAGAAAAACACTAAAATGTCAATGAAGAAAGATCTGGAGAATGATGGGCCTGAGCCAGCCAGGGCTAACAAGGAGGACTCTGAGATGTTCAAGTGCTTTGTTGGTTTCAGTAAATTACTTAACTTTTAATTTGAGTGGAAATGGGTGAATACTACTGGAACATTTTGTGGAGAAAAAATATAGCAATTGACGTTGACAGATCATGAACATAAATAATAATAACATTTTTTGAAACTTTGTCCAGAAACTTATTCTAGCAGGGAGATCACAACTTTTATGAAATGCCACTCTTGGGAGGATCTGTTTTAAATATAAATAGAAGAAAAGCTTTAGAGGCAGCCATGGCAGCATGCTGCAGAAGGAGGGAGGAGAAAGGGCAGGAAATGTTGAATTGGAAAGAAATGTCTTTTCCTTTCTCTCCTGAGGAAAATAATAAAAGGTGTTTCTCAATTTGAAGTGTTTATTTTAGAGTCAAACGTGCACAGGGAAGGAGGAAGGTAATGTCTATTTATGGGGTGTTTTTCTCACTGACACCCAAAGCTTGCCTCGAGGCAGATCAATATTTCCAGAGCCCGGCAGCCCCTCATCACCTCAGCACAGAATTGGCCCCTTTTCATAAACCAATTTCCGAGGTTGGCTTGTGCCCGGTAAAACAGTACAGTAGCTGGATTTAACTGGAGTGTTCGAAGCTTGAGGAAAAGTTTTTCATCTGGGTTGTGTAGTTCTTGTTTTGCTGTTTTTCCTAAAGCTAGAGAGGTGCTGGTCTCTGACTCCCAGGTGAGAACTGAAGCACTTCAGTATGTCTCTAATGATGGCTTTCTTTACAAATTCACACAATGTTTTCTCTCAGGTCATAAAGAAGTTTCCCACTGGTTCACTTGAAACTTTTCTCCCGGGACCGGAGAGATAGGCTGGAGTTAAGGCGTTGTCTTGCATGCAGAAGGACGGTGGTTCGAATCCCGGCATCCCATATTGGTCTTCCGAGTCTGCCAGGAGTGATTTCTGAGAGTAGAGCCAGGAGTAACCCCTGAGCGCTCCTAAGTGGAGTTACATAAAGTTGACCAGATCAAGTATGTGAACTAGTAATTAGTTGTGAGTCAGGAACGGTAATGGGGGGGGGGGTATCTCTGCATTCAACCACAATTCCCCAGTTCCTCCAGATTTTCAAAAATGAATACTAAGTAATAAAAAGCATTGGATTCAGATATAGAGAAAAATTTGTTGGAAAGTAGAGGTAAGGGAATTCCCCCTATGGGGAGGAACTTAATATAAGTCTAAGTTAAAAGTAAGGAAGTTTGTGTAAGTCATTTATTTTATTTTATTTTTTATTTATTGTGGGGCTAACTCTATGGACCTCAGAGTTACTCCTGGCTCTATGTTCAGAAATCGCTCCTGGAAGACTTCAAGAACCATAGAGGAAGTCGAGAATGGAACCTGATTCTGTATTGGATTGGCTGCATGCAAGGCAAACAACCTACCTCTGTGCTGTGCTATTTGGCCCCCGTGTATGAAATTTTAAAGGCTCGCCAAGTACCAGGAATGTTACCAAGAATGCCAAGATCATACTGATGATGGTGATGGTGGGTCTCCATGTCTGCATTTGCCAGGTTCTTACATATTTTTATAACTGAAAATGAATTAAAGAGGAAGAAAAGGAACTCCCCACATGAAGAAAAACTTACTATAGAACTAAGTTAAATATGGCATGTTTTGGGAAGGTTTTATAGGAAAACTGAGTTTTCTGCAGGCCTTAAAAGGCTCCTTGCATTCTTATCAATTGATAATAATCATTCAAATAATGATAGATCCTTCAGAGGGATCAGAGGTTGGTCTGAATCCTTTGGGTTTGGCCATTTACTTAAGACCTTTTTATCTTAATCTCTTAGTGAGCCTACATTCTAAACTATTTGGTCCAGTTAGGAATGTTTAAAGTATTAGCCAGGCCCTTGGGGTTGGGGTATTTGTTAGGGGACAGATGGAACTTCAGGCAAGGGGAAACTGAGGGAGCACATGTTACAGCATCATCAGGAAATTAATCTAAGTCTGTCACATGCTTTGAAATATTTGGGTGGATCTGAGTCTTCACAGACAGACTCTGCAGCATTTTCTGCGAAGCAAGGGAAAACTGAGGCTTCCTTTTCCCTACTGAGTCTTCCAGCTGATCTATCTTTTGAGTCTCTGGCTACTTCAATTAGGTGTGACCTATTATATTAGTCTTCTTGTGAGCCTAAATTCAGTGCAGAATTTTATGATCCTGGGAAATTACAAGAATGTTTAAAAATATAGGATAAATACAGTAAAATATGGGACTACTCACAGCAGCTGGCCAGGGGAAACTGGGGCTTTGTCTTGCTGTTGAAAGTGTTCCTGAAACTCCCACTTCTGTACAGATGCAGTTGGAAGAAGTCACCCATTGCTGGGCAGTGCTTAGGGGAGTCTATCTGACAGTCTAACTGACCACCCATTCAACTAACAAACCACCTAACAGGAGAAAGATGATATATCTTTGGTGCCATATCAATGTTGAGTATTCCCAGCTAAACTAACCTGGGTGCTTTCTCCAGTATGGCATGTCCTCCAAAAGTGTTTTTCATTTACTTACCAAGAGTTAGGGAAGTAACTTATTTCTACAATCTTAAAGGATTTCAATTTTACTTTCCGATTCAGAGAAATTAATCGGTGACACCATGATTGTGATATTGATGACTTCAGAGGCTGTTATAGGTAACTTCTATGAAGTTTGGAGAAAAGGGATGGCACCTTGCCTTTCCCTCTGAGGTCCTCTGGTTACTTATATGATATAGGAAGGAGAAAAGGAGTAGCCCTTAGGAGGGAATCTGCCTCTTTCTCTCTTCCCACTTGCACCACTCAGGGAAGTAACCAGGGAAATCTAGGACTGTGGATCTTGTTCTGTTAAGGAAAGCAGAGTTAGCCCTAGACAGCCCCAAGGTCTGCCACCTTTCCCTAAAAATATAAAGGATTTCAGGAGGTGATAAATAGCGAAGTAGAAAAAAATGATTTGTAGATACTGAGGACTGAAAGGAAGAGGATAAGAGAGAGTAACTTGCTCAAGAGAAAGTCTGACCAAAAGCACAATAGGGAAGATATTTGCCTTACACTTGGCCTACTTGAGTTCAATCTTCTCCCAGCATCTATATGGTCCCCTGAGCAAAGTCAGGTATGACTCCTGAGCACAGAGCCAGGAGTAACCCCTGTGCCTCCCCCCAAAAAAAGAAATTAACAAAAACAAAAATGGTGAAGAGAGCCTTGGTGCACAAACTAACATGAAAGTAGGAAATTCAAGCACTCAGGCAGCACATGAACACATCTCCTGTGCCAAGAAGACTTTTATAGGCTTTTTCCCAACTTTCACTCCAGTCAAGTGTCTAGTTCTAGGGTGGTGGTTGCCACAAGGAGTTAATGCTTTTCTTTGATCTTCCTTTTCTACCTTTTGTTCCTGCTGGAGTTTCTCCTTTTGGGGAGGGGTCAGTATTTTCTGAATTTACAGTAGCACCAGTTGAGGTTCTTACCAAGGATGAAGTCTCTCCTCCAAGACCTGTCTCATGGTTTTATTACATTTCAAGAATTCATTGCCAAAAGAAGCCCTTCCCTACCTGCCTGCCTGCTTGCCTGCTTCATATCTCTGCCCATTTTGGGCATCAGGGAAGTGCCAGGGCAAATTTAGGATGAATGACTAAGTCTTTAATGAATTTCTGCATGGCATAGACCTCATGATTCACTAGTCCCTTGAGGTGGCCTTCCAAGCAAAATGAGGGATTACCCTGGCCAACTGATTCTCAGGGAGTTCTGGCAACCAGGCTGGGCAAAGTGAGGGTTTGTTCTTTGTGGGAAATCTGGTCTTAAACCTCACACATGTTTTTTTCCAGGAATGTCTTCTCATCTTTTCTGACAGAAAATAATTTTAGAAAGAAATAGTGAAGTAAAATGGTCTTATTTACAAATGATGAGGAAGAAAAGGAGAGAATAATACCTTCAAGGGAGCACACCAACTTCTCAGGAAGAGAGAGAGCTTCGAATGATTTTATGACTGAGTTATGTGTAGATATCTTTAAACCATATTGTCCTAGAATTTTCTGTAGACATTAGGTCATTTGGGTACTGTGTAAGAGGGATTTTTTTCAAGTTTTTTAAGTAAAATATTTTTAAACACCATGATTACAAGCATAATTGTAGTTGGGTTTCAGTCATAAACAGAACACCCTCCCCTCTTCTCCAGGGCAACATTCCCACCACCAATACCTCCCTCTCTCCTTCTCAACCCTTGCTGTATTTGAGATAGGCATTCTAATGCTCTCACTCATTAAGATTGTCATGATAGTTGTTAGTGTAGGAATTAGTAGAGGAAGAGTTTTGACCTCAAGGAAAGTCACTTCCTGTCTGTTAGAAATCAAGTTTTAGTATCTGCATTCCAGTGATTCTCTGACAGTAAATGGACTGTGATGAAAACTGGGTGTGTATATACATATGTAAGCTTGTATAGTATGCACCTGTCTGTGTCTGTGTATTTTGACTAGGGATCTTCACTAATTAGACATAAAAAAAATTTTTATGATAAGCAATTTCTAAGCATCCAGGTACTAATTCTCTATTCAGAAAATGGCCGACAGTTTTTCATTTTTCCAGCAGATGGCAGTCTTTTGCTACTAATCATTCGGCTGTAGCAAAGTCGGGCATTTATACTGTTGAGAACTTCCTATATTTCATTATCGATGTATTAAAACATGCAAAATTATGGCTTGGCATCTCTGATATTTTACAAAAAGAAGTATTTCTGTCAAATTTATATTTATCTCTCTATTGTAAATAATCCCAATGAAAACAATAAAAATGTATCTCCTATTTCCACTTGCTTCTCTATAAATTAGACCATTAATTTATACATTTAGTTTTTTAAACTAATATGACCAAACCATTTCTTAACTTTTATAAATTGTTTTCTTTTAAAATTTTGTTCTTAACTCTCACTTCACTTTTCATGGTTTGTTTTAAACATTCCTTAGAGCAAATATTGTTTGATGAGAGAAAGAATCCACAAAGAGTGTGTATGTTTGTCTTAAATGCCCTCTCAGATTTATAATTTACAGAATGCAATATTGGAACAGCAGCTTTTTTAATTTTAATATTATTTTATCTAAGCACCATGATTACAAACAGATTTGTAGTTGGGTTTCACTTATAAAGAAAGAACACCCCCCCCCCCACCAGTGCAACCTTCCCTCCATCAATGCCCCCATCTCTTTCCTCCCCTACCCCTGCCTGTCTTGAAGACAGGCATTCTATTTATCTCACTCATTACCATTGTTGTTAGTGTAGTTATTTTCTAACTGCACTCACCACTCTTCGTGGTAAGCTTCTTATTGTGGGTTGGTCCTTCCAGTCCTCATCTCTATTGTCTTTGGGTATTGTTATAATAATCTTATTTTTCTTAAAGCTTACCGATGAGTGAGGTTATTCTTTGTCTATCTCTCCCCATCTGACTTATTTCAATCAGCATAGTAGTTTCCATGTCCATCCATATATAGGAAAATTTCATTACTTCATTTTTCCTGAAGGCTGCATTGTGTTCCAGCAAATATCCTTTGAAGAAGCCTGAAGTCTCTGTTGAGCACAGTTATTTTCTGCTTTTCTTTTGGTTTGCATTGTTTTGTTTGGGAGACAAACTCAGTGAAACTCAGGTGATTTTTTTTATTTTAAAAATTAAATATAGTGAATAGGGCATTTGCCTTGCATATGTGTGACCTGAATTCATCCTGGACATTCCATATGGTTCTCTGAGTCTGCCAATAGTGACTCCCAAGCACAGAGCCAGGAGTAACCCTTGACCACCACTGGATATGACCCATCTCCTAAAAAATAATATTTTACATAAAATAAAATGTAGAGATCAAATTAAAAATCACCAGCACCATCACATTTCAACATATCTCTTTGTTTTCATTTTCTAAGTGAGTTCTAAAAACGAATTGAAGGCAAATTATGGCTTCATTTAATTTCTTCCTTTAGTCTGAAGTAGGTGAGCAGGTGCATGGGGAAACATCGCATCTCAACCCCATGGCAGTGAGATCTTGGGATGTCATAATTTCTTGGGATCTAATTAACCCAAGTATTACTTTTGAAGAAGTCACTCTTGTACCCAGCACTAATTGTATGTTCTGCAAATGTTACTTGTCAATTTTTGAAACTTGATCTATATAATCCTTTTAATTTTATTTAATAGAAATATTTTGTAATCAATGTCACTATTATAAATATTATTCATGATTATTTCAATATAATTATTGCTGCTCAGAAATGTAGCTCAGATGACTATTATTATTGTAAATGTATGTCAAAGGTGGGTGATGACCAGCTTTGTATTGTCTGGAACACATATTTCAAAGTGGATTCTCTGCATCATGGGATGTTGACCATAAAAATGATTAGATTATATTAGAATCATGAAGCATTTATTCCAGAAAAGGAAAGATACATAGAGTCCAATGCTCACAGGAATTTCCTGAGTTCCAGCAGGGCTGGGGGGCAGATTGCACAGAATTAGCAGAAAATTGGTCTGTGTCTGTCATGTGCATTGAAATATTTGAGTGGATCTGAGTCTTCAGAAAATGCCACAGACCAGGGTTTTGAGTCATCAGTGAGGGGTATCCCTATTTCTCTCCTAATCACTGATAAATTAGGGGTGGCTGTTTTTTTCTTGGTCAGAAGAAA